>NW_027362774.1:32477664-32840164 GCF_046119375.1 Phyllobates terribilis | reverse complement strand
CCACACACACACACACACACACACTGTATACGCCGTACACACCACACACACTCACACTGTATACGCCGTACACACCACACACACACACACTGTATACGCCGTACACGACACACACACACACAGTATACGCCGTACACACCACAGACACACACACACACACTGTATACGCCGTACACGACACACACACACAGTATACGCCGTACACGACACACACACACACAGTATACGCCGTACACGACACACACACACAGTATACGCCGTACACGACACACACACTGTATACGCCGTACACGACACACACACACATAGTATACGCCGTACACGACACACACACACACAGTATACGCCGTACACGCCACACACACACACAGTATACGCCGTACACGACACACACACACAGTATACGCCGTACACGACACACACACAGTATACGCCGTACACGACACACACACACACAGTATACGCCGTACACGACACACACACACACACACTGTATACGCCGTACACGCCACACACACACACAGTATACGCCGTACACGACACACACACACAGTATACGCCGTACACGACACACACACTGTATACACCGTACACGCCACACACACACACAGTATACGCCGTACACGACACACACACTGTATACGCCGTACACGACACACACACACACAGTATACGCCGTACACGACACACACACACACAGTATACGCCGTACACGACACACACACTGTATACGCCGTACACGACACACACACACACTGTATACGCCGTACACGCCACACACACACAGTATACGCCGTACACGACACACACACACACTGTATACGCCGTACACGACACACACACAGTATACGCCGTACACACCACACACACACACACACACACACACACACACACACACACACACACACACACACACTGTATACGCCGTACACGACACACACACTCACACTGTATACGCCGTACACACCACACACACACACAGTATACGCCGTACACACCACACACACACTGTATACGCCGTACACGACACACACACAGTATACGCCGTACACGCCGTACACGCCACAAACACACACACACACAGTATATGCCGTATACGACACACACACACATACATAGTATACGCCGTACACGACACACACACACACATAGTATATGCCGTATACGACACACACACACACACACACAGTATATGCCGTATACGACACACACACACACACATAGTATACGCCGTACACGACACACACACACACACACTGTATACGCTGTACACGACACACACACACACACACACACACACACACACACACACACTGTATACACCGTACACGACACACACACACAGTATACGCCGTACACGACACACACACACACACACACACACACACACACACACTGTATACACCGTACACGACACACACACACACACACACACTGTATACGCCGTACACGACACACACACACACACTGTATACGCCGTACACGACACACACACTGTATACGCCGTACACACACACACACACACACACACACAGTATACGCCGTACACGACACACACACACACAGTATACGCCGTACACACCACACACACAGTATACGCCGTACACGCCACACACACACACAGTATGCGCCGTACACACCACACACACAGTATACGCCGTACACACCACACACACACACACACACACAGTATACGCCGTACACACCACACACACAGTATACGCCGTACACGACACACACACACTGTATACGCCGTACACACCACACACCACACACACACACACACACACAGTATGCGCCGTACACACCACACACACTGTATACGCCGTACACGCCACACACACACACACACACACACACACACAGTATACGCCGTACACACCACACACACAGTATACGCCGTACACGACACACACACACTGTATACGCCGTACACACCACACGCCGTACACACCACACACACACACACACACACACACACACACTGTATACGCCGTACACGACACACACACACACACTGTATACGCCGTACACGACACACACACTCACACTGTATACGCCGTACACGACACACACACACAGTATACGCCGTACACGCCACACACACACACACACACACACAGTATATGCCGTATACGACACACACACACACACATAGTATACGCCGTACACGACACACACACACACACACACACACACACACACACACACACACACTGTATACACCTTACACGACACACACACACAGTATACGCCGTACACGACACACACACACACACAGTATACGCCGTACACACCACACACACAGTATACGCCGTACACGACACACACACACACACACACACTGTATACACCTTACACGACACACACACTGTATACGCCGTACACGACACACACACACACACAGTATACGCCGTACACGACACACACACACAGTACACGCCGTACACACCACACACACACACAGTATACGCCGTACACACCACACACACACACAGTATACGCCGTACACGACACACACACACACACACACAGTATACGCCGTACACACCACACACACACACACTGTATACGCCGTACACACCACACACACACACACTGTATACGCCGTACACACCACACACACACACACACACTGTATACGCCGTACACACCACACACACTCACACTGTATACGCCGTACACACCACACACACACACACTGTATACGCCGTACACGACACACACACACACAGTATACGCCGTACACACCATACACACACACACACACACACACACACACACACACACACTGTATACGCCGTACACGACACACACACACACTGTATACGCCGTACACACCACACACACACACACACACACACACACTGTATACGCCGTACACGACACACACACACACTGTATACGCCGTACACGACACACACACACACACTGTATACGCTGTACACACCACACACACACACACATACACACACACACACACACACACACACACACACACACACTGTATACGCCGTACACGACACACACACACACTGTATACGCCGTACACGACACACACACTCACACTGTATACGCCGTACACACCACACACACTCACACTGTATACGCCGTACACGACACACACACACAGTATACGCCGTACACGCCACACACACACACACACACAGTATACGCCGTACACGACACACACACACAGTATACGCCGTACACGCCACACACACACACACACACAGTATATGCCGTATACGACACACACACACACATAGTATACGCCGTACACGACACACACACACACATAGTATACGCCGTACACGACACACACACACACATAGTATACGCCGTACACGACACACACACACACACACACACACACACACACACTGTATACACCTTACACGACACACACACACTGTATACGCCGTACACGACACACACACACACAGTATACGCCGTACACACCACACACACACACACACTGTATACGCCGTACACACCATACACACACACACACACACTGTATACGCTGTACACACCACACACACACACACACACACAGTATACGCCGTACACACCACACACACACACACACTGTATACGCCGTACACACCACACACACACACACACTGTATACGCTGTACACACCACACACACACACACACACACAGTATACGCCGTACACACCACACACACACACACACTGTATACGCCGTACACACCACACACACACACACACTGTATACGCCGTACACACCACACACACACACACACTGTATACGCTGTATACGACACACACACACATACATAGTATACGCCGTACACGACACACACACACACATAGTATATGCCGTATACGACACACACACACACACACACAGTATATGCCGTATACGACACACACACACACACATAGTATACGCCGTACATGACACACACACACACATAGTATACGCCGTACACGACACACACACACACACACTGTATACGCCGTACACGACACACACACACAGTATACGCTGTACACGACACACACACACACACACACACACACACACACACACACACTGTATACACCGTACACGACACACACACACAGTATACGCCGTACACGACACACACACACAGTATACGCCGTACACGACACACACACACACACACACACACACTGTATACACCGTACACGACACACACACACACACACACTGTATACGCCGTACACGACACACACACACACACAGTATACGCCGTACACGACACACACACACACACAGTATACGCCGTACACACCACACACACAGTATGCGCCGTACACACCACACACACAGTATACGCCGTACACACCACACACACACACACACACACAGTATACGCCGTACACACCACACACACAGTATACGCCGTACACGACACACACACACTGTATACGCCGTACACACCACACACCACACACACACACACACACACAGTATGCGCCGTACACACCACACACACTGTATACGCCGTACACGCCACACACACACACACACACACACACACACACACACACACACACACAGTATACGCCGTACACACCACACACACAGTATACGCCGTACACGACACACACACACTGTATACGCCGTACACACCACACGCCGTACACACCACACACACACACACACACACTGTATACGCCGTACACGACACACACACACACACTGTATACGCCGAACACGACACACACACTCACACTGTATACGCCGTACACGACACACACACACAGTATACGCCGTACACAACACACACACACACACACAGTATATGCCGTATACGACACACACACACACACATAGTATACGCCGTACACGACACACACACACACACACACACACACACACACACACACACACACACACACACACTGTATACACCTTACACGACACACACACACAGTATACGCCGTACACGACACACACACACAGTATACGCCGTACACGACACACACACACACACACACACACACACACACACACACACTGTATACACCTTACACGACACACACACACAGTATACGCCGTACACGACACACACACACAGTATACGCCGTACACACCACACACACAGTATACGCCGTACACGACACACACACACACACACACACTGTATACACCTTACACGACACACACACTGTATACGCCGTACACGACACACACACACACACTGTATACGCCGTACACGACACACACACACACAGTATACGCCGTACACACCATACACACACACACACACACACTGTATACGCTGTACACACCACACACACACACACATACACACACACACACACACACACACACTGTATACGCCGTACACGACACACACACACACTGTATACGCCGTACACGACACACACACTCACACTGTATACGCCGTACACACCACACACACACAGTATACGCCGTACACGCCACACACACACACACACACAGTATACGCCGTACACGACACACACACACAGTATACGCCGTACACGCCACACACACACACACACACAGTATATGCCGTATACGACACACACACACACACACACATAGTATACGCCGTACACGACACACACACACACATAGTATACGCCGTACACGACACACACACACACACACACACAGTATACGCCGTACACGCCACACACACACACACACACAGTATATGCCGTACACGCCACACACACACACACACACATAGTATACGCCGTACACGACACACACACACACATAGTATACGCCGTACACGACACACACACACACACACACACACACACACACACACACTGTATACACCTTACACGACACACACACACTGTATACGCCGTACACGACACACACACACACACACACACTGTATACGCCGTACACGACACACACACACACAGTATACGCCGTACACACCACACACACACACACACTGTATACGCCGTACACACCATACACACACACACACACACTGTATACGCTGTACACACCACACACACACACACACACACAGTATACGCCGTACACACCACACACACACACACACTGTATACGCCGTACACACCACACACACACACACACTGTATACGCTGTACACGCCACACACACACACACACACAGTATATGCCGTATACGACACACACACACAGTATATGCCGTATACGACACACACACACATACATAGTATACGCCGTACACGACACACACACACACATAGTATATGCCGTATACGACACACACACACACACACACAGTATATGCCGTATACGACACACACACACAGTATATGCCGTATACGACACACACACACATACATAGTATACGCCGTATACGACACACACACACACACATAGTATACGCCGTACACGACACACACACACACATAGTATACGCCGTACACGACACACACACACACACACTGTATACGCCGTACACGACACACACACACAGTATACGCTGTACACGACACACACACACACACACACACACACACACACACTGTATACACCGTACACGACACACACACACAGTATACGCCGTACACGACACACACACACAGTATACGCCGTACACGACACACACACACACACACACACACACACTGTATACACCGTACACGACACACACACACACACACACTGTATACGCCGTACACGACACACACACACACACAGTATACGCCGTACACGACACACACACACACAGTATACGCCGTACACACCACACACACAGTATGCGCCGTACACACCACACACACAGTATACGCCGTACACACCACACACACACACACACACACAGTATACGCCGTACACACCACACACACAGTATACGCCGTACACGACACACACACACTGTATACGCCGTACACACCACACACCACACACACACACACACACACACAGTATGCGCCGTACACACCACACACACTGTATACGCCGTACACGCCACACACACACACACACACACACACACACACAGTATACGCCGTACACACCACACACACAGTATACGCCGTACACGACACACACACACTGTATACGCCGTACACACCACACGCCGTACACACCACACACACACACACACACACACACTGTATACGCCGTACACGACACACACACTCACACTGTATACGCCGTACACGACACACACACACAGTATACGCCGTACACAACACACACACACACACACACAGTATATGCCGTATACGACACACACACACACACATAGTATACGCCGTACACGACACACACACACACACACACACACACACACACACTGTATACACCTTACACGACACACACACACAGTATACGCCGTACACGACACACACACACAGTATACGCCGTACACGACACACACACACACACACACACACACACACACACTGTATACACCTTACACGACACACACACACAGTATACGCCGTACACGACACACACACACAGTATACGCCGTACACACCACACACAGTATACGCCGTACACGACACACACACACACACACACACTGTATACACCTTACACGACACACACTGTATACGCCGTACACGACACACACACACACACAGTATACGCCGTACACGACACACACACACAGTACACGCCGTACACACCACACACACAGTATACGCCGTACACACCACACACACACACAGTATACGCCGTACACACCACACACACACACACTGTATACGCCGTACACACCACACACACACACACTGTATACGCCGTACACACCACACACACACACACACACACACACACACACACACACACACACACACACACACACACACACACTGTATACGCCGTACACACCACACACACTCACACTGTATACGCCGTACACAACACACACTGTATACGCCGTACACGACACACACACACACAGTATACGCCGTACACACCATACACACACACACACACACACTGTATACGCTGTACACACCACACACACACACAGTATACGCCGTACACACCACACACACACACACACACACACACACACTGTATACGCCGTACACGACACACACACTCACACTGTATACGCCGTACACACCACACACACTCACACTGTATACGCCGTACACGACACACACACACAGTATACGCCGTACACGCCACACACACACACACACACACAGTATACGCCGTACACGACACACACACACAGTATACGCCGTACACGCCACACACACACACACACACAGTATATGCCGTATACGACACACACACACACATAGTATACGCCGTACACGACACACACACACACATAGTATACGCCGTACACGACACACACACACACACACACACACACACACACACACACACTGTATACACCTTACACGACACACACACACTGTATACGCCGTACACGACACACACACACACACACACACTGTATACGCCGTACACGACACACACACACACAGTATACGCCGTACACACCACACACACACACACACTGTATACGCCGTACACACCATACACACACACACACACACTGTATACGCTGTACACACCACACACACACACACACACACAGTATACGCCGTACACACCACACACACACTGTATACGCCGTACACGACACACACACACACAGTATACGCCGTACACACCACACACACACACACACAGTATACGCCGTACACGACACACACACACAGTATACGCCGTACACGACACACACACACACAGTATACGCCGTACACGACACACACAGTATACGCCGTACACACCACACACACACACACACACACACTGTATACGCCGTACACGACACACACACACACTGTATACGCCGTACACGACACACACACACAGTATACGCCGTACACGACACACACACACACAGTATACGCCGTACACGCCACACACACACACAGTATACGCCGTACACACCACACACACACACTGTATACGCCGTACACGACACACACACACACAGTATACGCCGTACACGACACACACACACACTGTATACGCCGTACACGACACACACACACAGTATACGCCGTACACGACACACACACACACAGTATACGCCGTACACGCCACACACACACACAGTATACGCCGTACACGACACACACACACACTGTATACGCCGTACACACCACACACACACACACACACAGTATACGCCGTACACACCACACACACACACACACACAGTATACGCCGTACACACCACACACACACACACACACAGTATACGCCGTACACGACACACACACACACAGTATACGCCGTACACGACACACACACACACAGTATACGCCGTACACACCACACACACAGTATACGCCGTACACGCCACACACACACACAGTATACGCCGTACACACCACACACACAGTATACGCCGTACACGACACACACACACTGTATACGCCGTACACACCACACACCACACACACACACACAGTATACGCCGTACACGCCACACACACACACACACACACACACACACACACACAGTATACGCCGTACACACCACACACACAGTATACGCCGTACACGACACACACACACACTGTATACGCCGTACACACCACACACCACACACACACACACACACAGTATACGCCGTACACAACACACACACACACTGTATACGCCGTACACGACACACACACTCACACTGTATACGCCGTACACAACACACACACACACAGTATACGCCGTACACGACACACACACACAGTATACGCCGTACACGCCGTACACGCCACACACACACACACACACAGTATATGCCGTATACGACACACACACACACACATAGTATACGCCGTACACGACACACACACACACATAGTATACGCCGTACACGACACACACACACACACACACACACACATAGTATACGCCGTACACGACACACACACACACACACACACACACACACACTGTATACACCTTACACGACACACACACACAGTATACGCCGTACACGACACACACACACACACACACACACACACACACACACACACACACACACACTGTATACACCTTACACGACACACACACACAGTATACGCCGTACACGACACACACACACACACTGTATACGCCGTACACGACACACACACACACACAGTATACGCCGTACACACCACACACACAGTATACGCCGTACACGACACACACACACAGTATACGCCGTACACGACACACACACACACACACACACTGTATACACCTTACACGACACACACACTGTATACGCCGTACACGACACACACACACACACAGTATACGCCGTACACGACACACACACACAGTACACGCCGTACACACCACACACACAGTATACGCCGTACACGACACACACACACAGTACACGCCGTACACACCACACACACAGTATACGCCGTACACACCACACACACACACACAGTATACGCCGTACACACCACACACACACACACTGTATACGCCGTACACACCACACACACACACACTGTATACGCCGTACACACCACACACACACACACACACACACACACACACACACACACACACACTGTATACGCCGTACACACCACACACACAGTATACGCCGTACACGACACACACACACAATATACGCCGTACACACCACACACACACACACACACACTGTATACGCCGTACACGACACACACACACACAGTATACGCCGTACACACCACACACACAGTATACGCCGTACACACCACACACACACACACACACACAGTATACGCCGTACACGACACACACACACACAGTATACGCCGTACACACCACACACACAGTATACGCCGTACACACCACACACACACACACACACACACACTGTATACGCCGTACACACCACACACACACACACACACACTGTATACGCCGTACACACCACACACACACACACACACACACACACACACACACACACTGTATACGCCGTACACGACACACACACACACTGTATACGCCGTACACGACACACACACTCACACTGTATACGCCGTACACACCACACACACACACACACACACACTGTATACGCCGTACACACCACACACACACACACACACACACACTCACACTGTATACGCCGTACACGACAGACACACACACACAGTATACGCCGTACACGCCACACACACACACACAGTATATGCCGTACACGACACACACACACACATAGTATACGCCGTACACGACACACACACACACACACACTGTATACGCCGTACACGACACACACACACACACATAGTATACGCCGTACACGACACACACACACTGTATACACCGTACACGACACACACACACAGTATACGCCGTACACGACACACACACTGTATACGCCGTACACGACACACACACAGTATACGCCGTACACGACACACACACACACTGTATACGCCGTACACGCCACACACACACACAGTATACGCCGTACACGACACACACACTGTATACACCGTACACGACACACACACACACAGTATACGCCGTACACGACACACACACACACTGTATACGCCGTACACGCCACACACACACACAGTATACGCCGTACACGACACACACACACACTGTATACGCCGTACACGACACACACACAGTATACGCCGTACACGACACACACACACACAGTATACGCCGTACACACCACACACACACACACACACAGTATACGCCGTACACGACACACACACACACAGTATACGCCGTACACACCACACACACAGTATACGCCGTACACACCACACACACACACACACACACACACACACTGTATACGCCGTACACACCACACACACACACACACACACACACACACACACACTGTATACGCCGTACACGACACACACACACACTGTATACGCCGTACACGACACACACACACACACACACACACACACACACACACACACTGTATACGCCGTACACGACACACACACACAGTATACGCCGTACACGACACACACACACAGTATACGCCGTACACGCCACACACACACACACACACAGTATATGCCGTATACGACACACACACACACACATAGTATACGCCGTACACGACACACACACACACATAGTATACGCCGTACACGACACACACACACACACACACACACTGTATACGCCGTACACGACACACACACACACACATAGTATACGCCGTACACCACACACACACACACACACACACACACACACACACACACACACACTGTATACACCGTACACGACACACACACACACACTGTATACGCCGTACACGACACACACACAGTATACGCCGTACACGACACACACACACAGTACACGCCGTACACACCACACACACAGTATACGCCGTACACGCCACACACACACACTGTATACGCCGTACACGCCACACACACACACTGTATACGCCGTACACGCCACACACACACACAGTATACGCCGTACACACCACACACACACACACAGTATACGCCGTACACACCACACACACACACTGTATACGCCGTACACGCCACACACACACACTGTATACGCCGTACACGCCACACCACACACAGTATACGCCGTACACGACACACACACACTGTATACGCCGTACACGCCACACACACACACTGTATACGCCACACACACACACACAGTACACGCCGTACACACCACACACACACTGTATACGCCGTACACGCCACACACACACACAGTACACGCCACACACACACACACAGTACACGCCGTACACACCACACACACACTGTATACGCCGTACACGCCACACACACACACAGTATACGCCGTACACACCACACACACACACACACAGTATACGCCGTACACACCACACACACTCACACTGTATACGCCGTACACACCACACACACACACACAGTATACGCCGTACACACCACACACACACTGTATACGCCGTATACGCCGTACACACCACACACACTGTATACGCCGTACACACCACACACACACACACAGTATACGCCGTACACACCACACACACACTGTATACGCCGTATACGCCGTACACACCACACACACTGTATACGCCGTACACACCACACACACACACACACACAGTATACGCCGTACACACCACACACACACACACAGTATACGCCGTACACACCACACACACACACACAGTATACGCCGTACACACCACACACACACACACACACAGTATACGCCGTACACACCACACACACACACACACACAGTATACGCCGTACACACCACACACACACACACAGTATACGCCGTACACACCACACACACACACGCTGTATACGCCGTACACACCACACACACACACGCTGTATACGCCGTACACACCACACACACACTGTATACGCCGTACACACCACACACACACACGCTGTATACGCCGTACACACCACACACACACACACACAGTATACGCCGTACACACCACACACACACACACAGTATACGCCGTACACACCACACACACACACACACGCTGTATACGCCGTACACACCACACACACACTGTATTCGCCGTATACGCCGTACACACCACACACACTGTATACGCCGTACACACCACACACACACACACAGTATACGCCGTACACACCACACACACACACACACTGTATACGCCGTACACACCACACACACACACACACACACACACACTGTATACGCCGTACACACCACACACACACACACTGTATACGCCGTACACACCACACACACACACACACACACACACACACTGTATACGCCGTACACACCACACACACTCACACTGTATACGCCGTACACACCACACACACACACACGCTGTATACGCCGTACACGACACACACACACACAGTATACGCCGTACACACCATACACACAAACACAGTATACGCCGTACACACCACACACACACACTATACGCCGTACACGCCACACACACTGTATACGCTGTACACACCACACACACACACACAGTATACGCCGTACACACCACACACACACACACACTGTATACGCCGTACACACCACACACACTCACACTGTATACGCCGTACACACCACACACACACACACACTGTATACGCCGTACACGACACACACACACACAGTATACGCCGTACACGACACACACACTGTATACGCCGTACACGACACACACACACATAGTATACGCCGTACACGACACACACACACACAGTATACGCCGTACACGCCACACACACACACAGTATACGCCGTACACGACACACACACACAGTATACGCCGTACACGACACACACACAGTATACGCCGTACACGCCACACACACTGTATACGCCGTACACGCCACACACACACACAGTATACGCCGTACACGCCACACACACACACAGTATACGCTGTACACGACACACACAGTATACGCCGTACACGACACACACACTGTATACGCCGTACACGACACACACACACACAGTATACGCCGTACACGCCACACACACACACACAGTATACGCCGTACACGACACACACACACACACTGTATACGCCGTACACGACACACACACACACACACACACAGTATACGCCGTACACACCACACACACACACAGTATACGCTGTACACGACACACACACACACAGTATACGCCGTACACACCACACACACACACACACACACAGTATACGCCGTACACACCACACACACACACACACACACACACTGTATACGCCGTACACACCACACACACACACACTGTATACGCCGTACACACACACACACACACACACACACTGTATACGCCGTACACGACACACACACACACAGTATACGCCGTACACACCACACACACACACTGTATACGCCGTACACGACACACACACACACTGTATACGCCGTACACGACACACACACTCACACTGTATACGCCGTACACACCACACACACACACACTGTATACGCCGTACACGACACACACACACACTGTATACGCCGTACACGGCACACACACTCACACTGTATACGCCGTACACAACACACACACACAGTATACGCTGTACGCACCACACACACACACACTGTATACGCCGTACACAACACACACACACAGTATACGCCGTACACGACGCACACACACACACACACACACAGTATACGCCGTACACGACACACACACACACACACACACAGTATACGCCGTACACGACACACACACACACAGTATACGGCGTACACGACACACACACACACACACAGTATACGCCGTACACGACACACACACACACTGTATACGCCGTACACGCTACACACACACTGTATACACCGTACACACCACACACACACACACACACTGTATACGCCGTACACGACACACACACACAGTATACGCCGTACACGACACACACACACACACACACACACTGTATACGCCGTACACGACACACACACACAGTATACGCCGTACACGACACACACACACACACACACACACTGTATACGCCGTACACTACACACACACACACTGTATACGCCGTACACGACACACACACACACACACTGTATACACCGTACACGCCACACACACACACAGTATACGCCGTACACGACACACACACACACACACTGTATACACCGTACACGACACACACACACACAGTATACGCCGTACACGACACACACACACACTGTATACGCCGTACACGACACACACACTGTATACACCGTACACGACACACATCACACACACAGTATACGCCGTACACGACACACACACACACACACTGTATACACCGTACACGACACACACACAGTATACGCCGTACACGACACACACACACACTGTATACGCCGTACACGACACACACACACACTGTATACGCCGTACACGACACACACACTGTATACGCCGTACACGACACACACACTGTATACACCGTACACGACACACACACAGTATACGCCGTACACGACACACACACACACAGTATACGCCGTACACGACACACACACACACTGTATACGCCGTACACGACACACACACTGTATACGCCGTACACGACACACATCACACACACAGTATACGCCGTACACGACACACACACACACACACTGTATACACCGTACACGACACACACACAGTATACGCCGTACACGACACACACACACACTGTATACGCCGTACACGACACACATCACACACACAGTATACGCCGTACACGCCACACACACACACACAGTATACGCCGTACACGACACACACACACACACTGTATACACCGTACACGACACACACACAGTATACGCCGTACACGACACACACACACACTGTATACGCCGTACACGACACACATCACACACACAGTATACGCCGTACACGACACACACACACACACACTGTATACGCCGTACACGACACACACACACACACACAGTATACGCCGTACACGACACACACACACACAGTATACGCCGTACACACCACACACACACACAGTATACGCCGTACACGACACACACACACAGTATACGCCGTACACGACACACACACAGTATACGCCGTACACGACACACACACACACAGTATACGCCGTACACGACACACACACACACTGTATACACCGTACACGCCACACACACACACAGTATACGCCGTACACGACACACACACACACTGTATACACCATACACGCCACACACACACACAGTATACGCCGTACACACCACACACACACACACACACACAGTATACGCCGTACACGACACACACACACACTGTATACGCCGTACACGACACACACACACACAGTATACGCCGTACACGACACACACACACACACACACACAGTATACGCCGTACACGCCACACACACACACACACACTCACACACACACACAGTATACGCCGTACACGACACACACACACACAGTATACGCCGTACACGACACACACACACACTGTATACGCCGTACACGACACACACCACACACACAGTATACGCCGTACACGACACACACACTCAGTATACGCCGTATACGCCGTACACGACACACCCACACCCACACACACACACACACAGTATACGCCGTACACGCCACACACACACACAGTATACGCCGTACACGACACACACCACACACACACTATACGCCGTACACGACACACACACACACACTGTATACGCCGTACACGACACACACACACACTGTATACGCCGTACACGACACACACACACACACACAGTATACGCCGTACACACCACACACACACACACTATACGCCGTACACGACACACACACAGTATACGCCGTACACGACACACCCACACCCACACACACACACACACAGTATACGCCGTACACGACACACCCACACCCACACACACACACACACTGTATACGCCGTACACGACACACACCACACACACAGTATACGCCGTACACGACACACACACACACACACTGTATACGCCGTACACGACACACACACACACACACACAGTATACGCCGTACACGACACACACACACACAGTATACGCCGTACACACCACACACACACACAGTATACGCCGTACACGACACACACACACAGTATACGCCGTACACACCACACACACACACTATACGCCGTACACACCACACACACACACACTATACGCCGTACACACCACACACACACACAGTATACGCCGTACACACCACACACACACACTGTATACGCCGTACACGACACACACACACAGTATACGCCGTACACGACACACACACACACACAGTATACGCCGTACACGACACACACACACACTGTATACGCCGTACACGACACACACACACACACACACACTGTATACGCCGTACACGCCACACACACACACACAGTATACGCCGTACACGCCACACACACACACTGTATACGCCGTACACGCCACACACACACTGTATACGCCGTACACGCCACACACACACTGTATACGACGTACACGACGCACACACACACACTGTATACGCCATACACACCACACACACACACTGTATACGCCGTACACACCATACACACACACACACACACACACTGTATACGCCATACACACCACACACACACACAGTATACGCCGTACACAACACACACACACACACTGTATACGCCATACACACCACACACACACACAGTATACGCCATACACACACACACACACACACATTATACGCCGTACATGACACACACACACACACACAGTATACGCCGTACACACCACACACACACACACAGTATACGCCGTACACACCACACACACACACACACAGTATACGCCGTACACACCACACACACACACACAGTATACGCCGTACACGACACACACACACACAGTATACGCCGTACACACCACACACACACAGTATACGCCGTACACACCACACACACACACACACACACACAGTATACGCCGTACACGACACACACAGTATACGCCGTACACACCACACACACACAGTATACGCCCGTACACACCACACACACACACACAGTATACGCCGTACACACCACACACACACACACAGTATACGCCTTACACACCACACACACACAGTATACGCCGTACATGACACACACACACACACACACACACACACAGTATACGCGTACACACCACACACACACACACACACACTGTATACGCCGTACACACCACACACACACACTGTATACGCCGTACACACACACACACACACACACAGTATACGCCGTACACACACACACACACACACACACACACACACTGTATACGCCGTACACACCACACACACACACACACAGTATACGCCGTACACGACACACACACACACAGTATACGCCGTACACACACACACACACACACTGTATACGCCGTACACGACACACACACACACACACTGTATACGCGTACACACCATACACACACACACACAGTATACGCCGTACACACCACACACACACACACACTATATACGCCGTACACGACACACACACACTATACGCCGTACACAACACACACACACACACACACGTATACGCCGTACACGACACACACACACACAGTATACGCCGTACACGACACACACACACACAGTATACGCCGTACACGCCACACACACACACACACACACTGTATACGCCGTACACACACACACACACATACAGTATACGCCGTACACGACACACACACACACAGTATACGCCGTACACGACACACACACACACAGTATACGCCGTACACGACACACACACACACACTATACGCCGTACACACACACACACACACACACACTGTATACGCCGTACACACCACACACACACACACACACAGTATACGCCGTACACGCCACACACACACACACAGTATACGCCGTACACACCACACACACACACACACACACAGTATACGCCGTACACACCACACACACACACAGTATACGCCGTACACACCACACACACACACACACACACACAGTATACGCCGTACACACCACACACACACACAGTATACGCCGTACACGACACACACACACACAGTATACGCCGTACACGACACACACACACACACACAGTATACGCCGTACACGACACACACACACACAGTATACGCCGTACACACACACACACACACAGTATACGCCGTACACACACACACACACACAGTATACGCCGTACACGACACACACACACACAGTATACGCCGTACACACACACACACACACAGTATACGCCGTACACACCACACACACACACTGTATACGCCGTACAGACCACACACACACACACACACACACACACACACAGTATACGCCGTACACGCCACACACACACACAGTATACGCCGTACACGATACACACACACACACACTGTATACGCCGTACACACCACACACACACACACAGTATACGCCGTACAGACCACACACACACACACAGTATACGCCGTACACGCCACACACACACACAGTATACGCCGTACACACCACACACACACACACACACACACAGTATACGCGTACACGCCACACACACACACACTATACGCCGTACACGACACACACACACACACACACACACACACACACACTGTAGACGCCGTACACACACACACACACACTATACGCCGTACACGACACACACACTCACACTATACGCCGTACACGACACACACACACTGTACACGCCACACACACACACACACACTATACGCCGTACACGACACACACACACACAGTATACGCCGTACACGACACACACACACACACACACAGTATACGCCGTACACGACACACACACACACACACACACTGTATACTCCGTACACGCCACACACACGCACCCTGTATACGCCGTACACGACACACACACACACACAGTATACGCTGTACGCACCACACACACACACTGTATACACCGTACACACCACACACACACACACACACACACACACACAGTATACGCCGTACGCACCACACACACTGTATACGCCGTACACACCACACACACACACACAGTATACGCCGTACACACCACACACACACACACTGTATACGCTGTACGCAACACACACACACACACTATACGCCGTACACACCACACACACACTGTATACGCCGTACACACCACACACACACTATACGCCGTACACACACACACTATACGCCGTACACACCACACACTATACGCCGTACACACCACACACACACACTGTATACGCCGTACACAACACACACACACACTGTATACGCCGTACACACCACACACACACACACTGTATACGCCGTACACACCACACACACACACACTGTATACGCCGTACACACCACACACACACACACTGTATACGCCGTACACACCACACACACACACTGTATACGCTGTTTTCACCACACACACACTGTATACGCCTTATGAAACACACACTGTATACGCCGTACACCACACACACACACACTGTATACGCCGTACACACCACACACACACACACTGTATACGCCGTACGCACCACACACACTGTATACGCCGTACGCACCACACACACTGTATACGCTGTACGCACACACACACACACACACTGTATACGCCACACACACACTGTATACGCCGTATGCACCACACACACACTGTATACGCCGTATGCACCACACACACACACTGTATACGCCGTACATGCCACACACACTGTATACGCCGTATGCAACACACACTGTATACGCCACACACACACAGCCGTACGCACGAGACACACAGCGAAACACCGTTGTGAACACGCTGCCGCCGGGATCAGCCGAATGATTCACTGACTGCCGCCATCTTTGTACAGGAGGAGCGCATGCGCAGTTATAATGTGACCGCCGCTATCTGCCTGCACAAAGATGGCGGCAGTCTGATTTACTGCGCGGGGAGATAGCTCAAACGAGAGAACACATGAGGAAAAGAGAGCGCAGGGGTGGGGAGAGAGAGAGAGCACAGGGGTGGGGAGAGAGAGAGAGCACAGGGGTGGGGAGAGAGAGAGCACAGGGGTGGGGAGAGAGAGAGAGCACAGGGGTGGGGAGAGAGAGAGAGCACAGGGGTGGGGAGAGAGAGAGAGCACAGGGGTGGGGAGAGAGAGAGCACAGGGGTGGGGAGAGAGAGAGAGCGCAGGGGGTGGGGAGAGAGAGAGAGCGCAGGGGTGGGGAGAGAGAGAGAGCGCAGGGGTGGGGAGAGAGAGAGAGCGCAGGGGTGGGGAGAGAGAGAGAGCACAGGGGTGGGGAGAGAGAGAGAGCACAGGGGTGGGGGAGAGAGAGAGAGCACAGGGGTGGGGGAGAGAGAGAGCACAGGGGTGGGGAGAAGAGAGAGCACAGGGGTGGGGAGAGAGAGAGAGCACAGGGGTGGGGAGAGAGAGAGAGCACAGGGGTGGGGAGAGAGAGAGAGCACAGGGGTGGGGAGAGAGAGAGCACAGGGGTGGGGAGAGAGAGAGCACAGGGGTGGGAAGAGAGAGAGCACAGGGGTGGGGAGAGAGAGAGCACGGGGTGGGGAGAGAGAGCACAGGGGGTGGGGAGAGAGAGAGCACAGGGGTGGGGAGAGAGAGAGCACAGGGGTGGGGGAGAGAGAGAGCACAGGGGTGGGAGAGAGAGAGCACAGGGGTGGGGAGAGAGAGAGAGCACAGGGGTGGGGGGAGAGAGAGAGCACAGGGGTGGGGGAGAGAGAGAGCACAGGGGTGGGGGGAGAGAGAGAGCACAGGGGTGGGGGAGAGAGAGAGCACAGGGGTGGGGGAGAGAGAGAGCACAGGGGTGGGGAGAGAGAGAGAGCACAGGGGTGGGGAGAGAGAGAGAGCACAGGGTGGGGAGAGAGAGAGAGCACAGGGGTGGGGAGAGAGAGAGAGCACAGGGGTGGGGAGAGAGAGAGAGCACAGGGGTGGGGGAGAGAGAGAGCACAGGGGTGGGGGAGAGAGGGAGCACAGGGGTGGGGAGAGAGAGAGCACAGGGGTGGGGAGAGAGAGAGAGCACAGGGGTGGGGAGAGAGAGAGAGCACAGGGGTGGGGAGAGAGAGAGCACAGGGGTGGGGAGAGAGAGAGCACAGGGGTGGGGAGAGAGAGAGAGCACAGGGTGGGGAGAGAGAGAGCACAGGGGTGGGGGAGAGAGGAGCACAGGGGTGGGGGGAGAGAGGGAGCACAGGGGTGGGGGGAGAGAGAGAGCACAGGGGTGGGGGGAGAGAGGAGAGGAGCACAGGGGTGGGGGGAGAGAGGGAGCACAGGGTGGGGGGAGAGAGAGAGCACAGGGGTGGGGAGAGAGAGAGCTCAGGGGTGGGGAGAGAGAGAGAGCACAGGGGTGGAGAGAGAGAGAGCACAGGGGTGGGGAGAGAGAGAGCACAGGGGTGGGGAGAGAGCACAGGGGTGGGGAGAGAGAGAGAGAGCACAGGGGTGGGGAGACAGAGAGCACAGGGGTGGGGAGAGAGAGAGAGCACAGGGGGGAGAGAGAGCACAGGGGTGGGGAGGGAGAGAGAGAGAGCACAGGGGTGGGGGAGAGAGAGAGCACAGGGGTGGGAGAGAGAGAGCACAGGGGTGGGGAGAGAGAGCACAGGGGTGGGGAGGGAGAGAGAGAGCACAGGGGTGGGGAGGGAGGGAGAGAGAGAGCACAGGGGTGGGGAGGAGAGAGAGCACAGGGGTGGGGAGGGAGAGAGAGAGAGCACAGTGGTGGGGAGAGAGAGAGCACAGGGGTGGGGAGAGAGAGCACAGGGGGGAGAGAGAGCACAGGGGTGGGGAGGGAGAGAGAGAGCACAGGGGTGGGGAGAGAGAGAGCACAGGGGTGGGGAGAGAGAGCACAGGGGTGGGGAGGGAGAGAGAGCACAGGGGTGGGGAGAGAGAGCACAGGGGTGGGGAGAGAGAGCACAGGGGTGGGGAGAGAGAGAGAGAGCACAGGGGTGGGGAGAGAGAGAGAGCACAGGGGTGGGGAGAGAGAGAGAGCACAGGGGTGGGGAGAGAGAGCACAGGGGTGGGGAGAGAGAGAGAGCACAGGGGTGGGGAGAGAGAGCACAGGGGTGGGGAGAGAGAGAGCACAGGGGTGGGGAGAGAGAGCGAGAGAGCACAGGGGTGGGGAGAGAGAGATAGAGCACAGGGGTGGGGAGAGAGATAGAGAGCACAGGGGTGGGGAGAAGATAGAGAGCACAGGGGTGGGGAGAGAGAGAGAGAGAGCACAGGGATGGGGAGAGAAAGCACAGGGGTGGGGAGAGAGAGAGAGAGAGCACAGGGGTGGGGAGAGAGAGCACAGGGGTGGGGAGAGAGAGAGAGCACAGGGGTGGGGGGAGAGAGAGAGAGAGCACAGGGGTGGGGAGAGAGAGAGCACAGGGGTGGGGAGGGAGAGAGAGAACACAGGGGTGGGGAGAGAGAGAGAGCACGGGGGGGAGAGAGGCAGAGCACGGGGGGGAGAGGCAGAGCACGGGGGGGAGAGGCAGAGCACGGGGGGGAGAGAGGCAGAGCACGGGGGGAGAGAGGCAGAGCACGGGGGGGAGAGGCAGAGCACGGGGGGAGAGAGGCAGAGCACGGGGGGGGAGAGAGGCAGAGCACGGAGGGGGGAGAGAGGCAGAGCACGGAGGGGGGAGAGAGGCAGAGCACGGAGGGGGGAGAGAGAGGCAGAGCACGGAGGGGGAGAGAGGCAGAGCACGGAGGGGGGAGAGAGGCAGAGCACGGGGGGGAGAGAGGCAGAGCACGGAGGGGGGAGAGAGGCAGAGCACGGGGGGGGAGAGAGGCAGAGCACGGGGGGGGAGAGAGGCAGAGCACGGGGGGGGAGAGAGGCAGAGCACGGGGGGAGAGAGGCAGAGCACAGGGGGGAGAGAGGTAGAGCACGGGGGGGGAGGGGCAGAGCACAGGGGGTGGAGGGGCAGAGCACAGGGGGGGAGGGGGGAGAGAGAGGCAGAGCACGGGGGGGAGAGAGGCAGAGCACGGGGGGAGAGAGAGGCAGAGCACGGGGGGGAGAGAGGGAGAGAGGCAGAGCACGGGGGGGAGAGAGGCAGAGCACGGGGGGAGAGAGGGAGAGAGGCAGAGCACGGGGGGGAGAGAGGGAGAGAGGCAGAGCACGGGGGGGAGAGAGGCAGAGCACGGGGGGGAGAGAGGGAGAGAGGCAGAGCACGGGGGGGAGAGAGGCAGAGCACGGGGGGGAGGCAGAGCACGGGGGGGAGAGAGGGAGAGAGGCAGAGCACGGGGGGGGAGAGAGGCAGAGCACGGGGGGGAGAGAGAGGCAGAGCACGGGGGGGGGGAGAGGCAGAGCACGGGGGGGAGAGAGGGAGAGAGGCAGAGCACGGGGGGGGAGAGAGGGAGAGAGGCAGAGCACGGGGGGGGAGAGGCAGAGCACGGGGGGGGAGAGGCAGAGCACAGGGGGAGAGAGGGAGAGAGGCAGAGCACAGGGGGGAGAGAGGCAGAGCACGGGGGGGAGAGAGAGGCAGAGCACGGGGGGGAGAGAGAGGCAGAGCACGGGGGGGAGAGGCAGAGCACGGGGGGGAGAGAGGGAGAGAGGCAGAGCACGGGGGGGAGGCAGAGCACAGGGGGGGGGGAGAGAGGCAGAGCACGGGGGGGAGAGAGGCAGAGCACGGGGGGGAGGCAGAGCACGGGGGGGGAGAGAGGGAGAGAGGCAGAGCATGGGGGGGAGAGAGGCAGAGCACGGGGGGGAGAGAGAGGCAGAGCACGGGGGGGAGAGGGAGAGAGGCAGAGCACGGGGAGGGGGAGAGGGAGGGAGAGAGGCAGAGCACGGGGGGAGAGAGGGAGAGAGGCAGAGCACGGGGGGGGAGAGAGGGAGAGAGGCAGAGCACGGGGGGGAGAGAGGGAGAGAGGCAGAGCACGGGGGGGAGAGAGGCAGAGCACGGGGGGGAGAGAGGCAGAGCACGGGGGGGAGAGAGAGGCAGAGCACGGGGGGGAGAGAGGCAGAGCACGGGGGGGAGAGGGAGGCAGAGCACGGGGGGGAGAGAGGCAGAGCACGGGGGGGAGAGAGGGAGAGAGGCAGAGCACGGGGGAGGGAGAGAGGCAGAGCACGGGGGGGGAGAGGGAGAGAGGCAGAGCACGTGGGGGAGAGAGGGAGAGAGGCAGAGCATGTGGGGGAGAGAGGGAGAGAGGCAGAGCACGTGGGGGGAGAGAGGCAGAGCACGGGGGGAGAGAGGCAGAGCACGGGGGGGTAGAGGGAGAGAGACAGAGCACGGGGGGGAGAGGGAGAGAGGCAGAGCAAGGGGGGGGGGAGAGAGGGAGAGAGGCAGAGCAAGGGGGGGAGAGAGGGAGAGAGGCAGAGCAAGGGGGGAGAGAGGGAGAGAGGCAAAGCACGGGGGGGAGAGAGGGAGAGAGGCAGAGCACGGGGGAGAGAGAGGGAGAGAGGCAGAGCACGGGGGGGAGAGAGGCAGAGCACGGGGGGGAGAGAGGGAGAGAGGCAGAGCACGGGGGGGAGAGGGAGAGAGGCAGAGCACGGGGGGGGGGAGAGGGAGAGAGGCAGAGCACGGGGGGGGGAGAGGGAGAGAGGCAGAGCAAGGGGGGGGGAGAGAGGGAGAGAGGCAGAGCAAGGGGGGGAGAGAGGGAGAGAGGCAAAGCACGGGGGGGGAGAGAGGGAGAGAGGCAGAGCACGGGGGAGAGAGAGGGAGAGAGGCAGAGCACGGGGGGGAGAGAGGGAGAGAGGCAGAGCACGGGGGGGCAGAGAGGGAGAGAGGCAGAGCACGGGGGGGGAGAGAGGGAGAGAGGCAGAGCACGGGGGGGAGAGGGAGAGAGGCAGAGCACGGAGGGGGGGAGAGAGGGAGAGAGGCAGAGCACGGAGGGGGGGAGAGAGGGAGAGAGGCAGAGCACGGAGGGGGGGAGAGAGGGAGAGAGGCAGAGCACGGGGGGGAGAGAGGCAGAGCACGGGGGGGAGAGAGGCAGAGCACGGGGGGGGAGAGGCAGAGCACGGGGGGGGCGAGGGAGAGAGGCAGAGCACGGAGGGGGGAGAGAGGGAGAGAGGCAGAGCACGGAGGGGGGGAGAGAGGGAGAGAGGCAGAGCACGGGGGGGGAGAGGCAGAGCACGGGGGGGAGAGAGGGAGAGAGGCAGAGCACGGGGGGGAGAGAGGCAGAGCACGGGGGGAGAGAGGCAGAGCACGGGGGGAGAGAGGCAGAGCACGGGGGGGGAGAGAGGCAGAGCACGGGGGTGGAGAGAGGCAGAGCACAGGGGGGGGAGAGAGGCAGAGCACGGGGGGAGAGAGGCAGAGCACGGGGGTGGAGAGAGGCAGAGCACAGGGGGGGAGAGAGAGGCAGAGCACAGGGGGGGGAGAGGCAGAGCACGGGGGGGGAGAGAGGGAGAGAGGCAGAGCACGGGGGGGGAGAGAGGGAGAGAGGCAGAGCACGGGGGGGAGAGAGGCAGAGCACGGGGGGGAGAGAGGCAGAGCACGGGGGGGAGAGAGAGGCAGAGCACGGGGGGGAGAGAGGCAGAGCACGGGAGGGAGAGAGGGAGAGAGGCAGAGCACGGGGGGGAGAGAGGGAGAGAGGCAGGCCACGGGGGGGGAGAGAGGGAGAGAAGCAGAGCACGGGGGGGGGAGAGAGGGAGAGAGGCAGAGCACGGGGGGGAGACAGGCAGAGCACGGGGGGGGAGAGGCAGAGCACGGGGGGGAGAGAGGCAGAGCATGGGGGGGAGAGAGGGAGAGAGGCAGAGCCCGGGTGGGGGGAGAGGGAGAGAGGCAGAGCACGGAGGGGGGGGAGAGGGAGAGAGGCAGAGCACGGAGGGGGGGGAGAGAGGGAGAGAGGCAGAGCACTGGGGGGAGAGAGGCAGAGTACGGGGGGGAGAGAGGCAGAGCATGGGGGGGAGAGAGGCAGAGCACGGGGGGGGAGAGAGGCAGAGCACGGGGGGGGAGAGAGGGAGAGAGGCAGAGCACGGGGAGGGGGGGATAGAGTCAGAGCACGGGGAGGGGGGGAGAGAGGCAGAGCACGGGGGGGGAGAGGCAGAGCATGGGGAGGGGGAGAGAGGGAGAGAGGCAGAGCACGGGGGGGGAGAGGCAGAGCACGGGGGGAGAGAGAGGCAGAGCACGGGGGGGGAGAGAGGGAGAGAGGCAGAGCACGGGGGGGGAGAGAGGGAGAGAGGCAGAGCACGGGGGGGAGAGAGAGGCAGAGCACGGGGGGGAGAGAGAGGCCGAGCACGGGGGGGGGGGAGAGAGGCAGAGCACGGGGGGGGGGGAGAGGGAGAGAGGCAGAGCACGGGGGGGGAGAGAGGGAGAGAAGCAGAGCACGGGGGGGGGAGAGGCAGAGCACGGGGGGGAGAGGCAGAGCACGGGGGGGGAGAGAGGGGGAGAGGCAGAGCACGGGGGGGGAGAGAGGGAGAGAGGCAGAGCACGGGGGGGAGAGAGGGAGAGAGGCAGAGCACGGGGGGGAGAGGCAGAGCACGGGGGGCAGAGGCAGAGCACGGGGGGGAGAGAGACAGAGCACGGGGGGGAGAGAGGCAGAGCACGGGGGGAGGGAGAGAGGCAGAGCACGGGGGGGAGAGAGGCAGAGCACGGGGGGGAGGGAGAGAGGCAGAGCACGGGGGGGGGGAGAGGCAGAGCACGGGGGGGGGGAGAGGCAGAGCACGGGGGGGAGAGAGGCAGAGCACGAGGGGGGAGAGGCAGAGCACGGGGGGAGAGGGAGAGAGGCAGAGCACGAGGGGGGGAGAGGCAGAGCACGGGGGGGAGAGGGAGAGAGGCAGAGCACGGGGCGGAGAGAGGCAGAGCACGGGGGGGATAGAGAGGCAGAGCATTGGGAGGGGGAGAGAGGCAGAGCACGGGGGGGAGAGGGAGAGAGGCAGAGCACGGGGGGGAGAGGCAGAGCACGGGGAGGGGGAGAGAGGCAGAGCACGGGGGGAGAGAGAGGCAGAGCACGGGGGGAGAGAGGCAGAGCACGGGGGGAGAGAGGGAGAGAGGCAGAGCACGGGGGGGAGAGAGGCAGAGCACGGGGGGGGAGAGAGGGAGAGAGGCAGAGCACGGGGGAGAGAGAGGCAGAGCACGGGGGGGAGAGAGAGGCAGAGCACGGGGAGGGAGAGAGGCAGAGCACGGAGGGGGGGGGAGAGAGGGAGAGAGGCAGAGCACGGGGGGAGAGAGGCAGAGCACGGGGGGGAGAGAGGCAGAGCACGGGGGGGAGAGAGGCAGAGCACGGGGGGGAGAGAGGGAGAGAGGCAGAGCACGGGGGGGAGAGAGGGAGAGAGGCAGAGCACGGGGGGGAGAGAGGGAGAGAGGCAGAGCACGGGGGGGGAGAGGGGGAGAGGCAGAGCACGGGGGGGGAGAGAGAGAGGGAAGAGAGGCAGAGTACGGGGGGGAGAGAGGGAGAGAGGCAGAGCATGGGGGGGAGAGAGGCAGAGCATGGGGGGAGAGAGGCAGAGCACAGGGGGGGAGGCAGAGCACAGGGGGGGAGGCAGAGCACAGGGGGGGAGAGAGGCAGAGCACAGGGGGGGAGAGAGGCAGAGCACGGGGGGGGGAGAGGCAGAGCACGGGGGGGAGAGGCAGAGCATGTGGGGGGGAGAGAGGCAGAGCACGGGGGGGGGAGAGGCAGAGCACGGGGGGAGAGAGGCAGAGCACAAGCGGGGGGAGAGAGGCAGAGCACGGGGGGAGAGAGAGGCAGAGCACAGGGGGGGGGAGAGAGAGGCAGAGCACAGGGGGGGAGAGAGAGGAAGAGCACAGGGGGGGGAGGGAGAGGCAGAGCACGGGGGGGAGAGAGGCAGCACGGGGGGGAGAGAGGCAGAGCACGGGGGGGAGAGAGAGGCAGAGCACAGGGGGGGAGAGAGAGGCAGAGCACAGGGGGGGAGAGAGAGGCAGAGCACAGGGGGGGAGAGAGAGGCAGAGCACAGTGGGGGAGAGAGAGGCAGAGCACAGGGGGGGGAGAGGCAGAGCACGGGGGGGGAGGGAGAGAGGCAGTGCACGAGGGGGGGGAGAGGCAGAGCACGGGGGGGAGAGGGAGAGAGGCAGAGCACGGGGGGGAGAGAGGCAGAGCACGGGGGGATAGAGAGGCAGAGCATGGGGAGGGGGAGAGAGGCAGAGCACGGGGGGGAGGGGGAGAGAGGCAGAGCACGGGGGGGAGAGGGAGAGAGGCAGAGCACGGGGGGGGGAGAGGCAGAGCACGGGGAGGGGGAGAGAGGCAGAGCACGGGGGGGAAAGGGAGAGAGGCAGAGCACGGGGGGGAGAGAGAGGCAGAGCACGGGGGGGGAGAGAGGCAGAGCACGGGGGGGGAGAGAGGCAGAGAACGGGGGGGAGAGAGAGGCAGAGCACGGGGGAGGGAGAGAGGCAGAGCACGGAGGGGGGGAGAGAGGGAGAGAGGCAGAGCACGGGGGGGAGAGAGGCAGAGCACGGGGGGAGAGAGGCAGAGCACGGGGGGGAGAGAGGGAGAGAGGCAGAGCACGGGGGGGAGAGAGGGAGAGAGGCAGAGCACGGGGGGGGAGAGGGGGAGAGGCAGAGCACGGGGGGGAGAGAGGGAGAGAGGCAGAGTACGGGGGGGAGAGAGGGAGAGAGGCAGAGTACGGGGGGGAGAGAGGGAGAGAGGCAGAGCATGGGGGGGAGAGAGGCAGAGCATGGGAGGGAGAGAGGCAGAGCATGGGGGGAGAGAGGCAGAGCACAGGGGGGGGAGGCAGAGCACAGGGGGGGGAGGCAGAGCACAGGGGGGGGAGGCAGAGCACAGGGGGGGGAGAGAGGCAGAGCACAGGGGGGGAGGGAGAGGCAGAGCACATGGGGGGGAGAGAGGCAGAGCACGGGGGGGCAGAGGCAGAGCACGGGGGGGGGGAGAGGCAGAGCATGTGGGGGGGGAGAGAGGCAGAGCACGGGGGGGGGAGAGGCAGAGCACGGGGAGAGAGAGGCAGAGCACAAGCGGGGGGAGAGAGGCAGAGCACGGGGGGAGAGAGAGGCAGAGCACAGGGGGGGGAGAGAGAGGCAGAGCACAGGGGGGGGAGAGAGAGGCAGAGCACAGGGGGGGAGAGAGAGGAAGAGCACAGGGGGGGAGGGAGAGGCAGAGCACGGGGGGGAGAGAGGCAGAGCACGGGGGGTAGAGAGGCAGAGCACGGGGGGGAGAGAGAGGCAGAGCACAGGGGGGGAGAGAGAGGCAGAGCACAGGGGGGGGAGAGAGAGGCAGAGCACAGTGGGGGAGAGAGAGGCAGAGCACGGGGGGGGGGAGAGGCAGAGCACGGGGGGGGGGAGAGAGGCAGAGCACAGGGGGGGGAGAGAGGCAGAGCATAGTGGGGGAGAGAGAGGCAGAGCATAGGGAGGGGGAGAGAGGCAGAGCACAGGGGGGGGAGGCAGAGCACAGGGGGGGGAGAGAGGCAGAGCACAGGGGGGGAGGGAGAGGCAGAGCACAGGGGGGGAGAGAGGCAGAGCACAGGGGGGGGGAGGGAGAGGCAGAGCACAGGGGGGGAGGGAGAGGCAGAGCACGGGTGGGGAGAGAGAGGCAGAGCACGGGGGGGGGGGGGAGAGCTCAAACGGGAAATCACATGAGCGGAGAACACAGCACCGGAAGGAGAGAGACAGCAGACAAGGGGGAGAGCACATGGGGTAGACAGGTCAAAGAAGAGATCGCATGAGAGGAGAAGACAGCAGATGGGGGAGAGAGAGGGTGGATAGGTGGGTGAGCACATGGGGGGGAGAGATTCTCAACGCTGCAAAGCCTGCCCCCATCGTGACATTACCGCCCTCCCGATGCCATAGCATCGGGCCTCCATCTAGTGTGTATATATATATATATGTGTGTGTGTGTGTAATCTCTCTATCACCTCCTGCTCCATCCCTCGTTGTGTGATACAGATGAGACTTTGGCCCTGGAGAAGGCAGAGCGTTTGGCACGAGGGGCAGCAGTGAAATGGGCCTCGGGGATCTTCTGTCGCCCTGACCAGCTGACGCACCTCGCCCGGTATCGGAGGCGGGAGGCCCAGCGTAATAACTCCATACAGTCCCGGCTGAAGGTAAGAACTCTCTGCTTGTTTCTCTACAGCATGCTCACCTTGTGCGTTCACCTACCATATTCATATAGAAGGTCAGGCCAGGGCTCGAATTATTACCAGCAAAGCTATAGAAAATGGCCCCCAAATCTATAACTGCAGTGACCTACACAAAGTACCCCCCTATGAGTCCCACAAAATCCATCCATCTTTATCACAATGTGTGTGTGTGTGTGTACACGGCTCTGTGCAGCGTTTTCATCATACCGGCCTAAAACACTTGTAAAGTAAGTTTGCATTGTGTTTAATTATCAATTAAAATTTTTAAAGCAAAATGACGCCTCGGTGTCTGGTGACCGACTGCCCGTCGCCTCCGGCCTCGGTGTCTGGTGACAGACTGCCCGTCGCCTCCGGCCTCGGTGTCTGGTGACAGACTGCCCGTCGCCTCCGGCCTCGGTGTCTGGTGACAGACTGCCCGTCGCCTCCGGCCTCGGTGTCTGGTGACAGACTGCCCGTCGCCTCCGGCCTCGGTGTCTGGTGACCGACTGCCCGTCGCCTCCGGCCTCGGTGTCTGGTGACCGACTGCCCGTCGCCTCCGGCCTCGGTGTCTGGTGACAGACTGCCCGTCGCCTCCGGCCTCGGTGTCTGGTGACAGACTGCCCGTCGCCTCCGGCCTCGGTGTCTGGTGACAGACTGCCCGTCGCCTCCGGCCTCGGTGTCTGGTGACAGACTGCCCGTCGCCTCCGGCCTCGGTGTCTGGTGACCGACTGCCCGTCGCCTCCGGCCTCGGTGTCTGGTGACCGACTGCCCGTCGCCTCCGGCCTCGGTGTCTGGTGACCGACTGCCCGTCGCCATCCTTCTCTATTCATGTGATCCCAGATAGACTTGATGTGGGATCAGGGCTCCGGATCATCAGCTCCAGGACTCCTCGTTCTTAATGACATTGACTGAATGTTGGGGGTCGTTGTCCAGTTGCAGAATAAATTTGAAGCCAATTAGATGCCTCCTAATGTTGTTACGTGATCGGTATCTGCCTGGATTTCTCAGCATTGAGGACACGAATAACACTGATCAAATCTACTCCAGTTACTGATGTGGAGTCCAGCCAATATCCTTTAATATCGAGAAGTCCTGGAGGTGATGATTCGGTCCCAGATCCCTGCTCTCATGAAATCACATCTGTCTGGGATCACATGAAGAGCCAAAAGGATCCATACAAGCCTCATACGCAGAAGATCTGGTGTCAGGTCTACAAGATGTTTGACACAACCTCCTGCCGAGATCCTTCAGAACCTGTGTACAAGTGACTAGAAGTGATGGAGGCGGCTGGCGGTCACCACATACTGAGGATGGAGGCGGCGGGCGGTCACCACATACTGAGGATGGAGGCGGCGGGCGGTCACCACATACTGAGGATGGAGGCGGCGGGCGGTCACGACATACTGAGGATGGAGGCGGCGGGCGGTCACCAGATACTGAGGATGGAGGCGGCGGGCGGTCACCAGATACTGAGGATGGAGGCGGCGGGCGGTCACCAGATACTGAGGATGGAGGCTGCGGGCGAGCACCACATACGGAGGATGCAGGCGGCGGGCAGTCACCACATACCGAGGGTGCTATTATGCGGAAATTCAGGATACCTGGCTGATAGTACCTCACCATTCCCAGAAATGCCCAAAGCGTTTCCTTGTTAACCGGTTTTGGACAATTTTGGGCTGCCTCCACCTTATTCACTTGGGCTTTACTTTGCTTCTTCCAACGATGTAGGCCACGTATTTTCCCTTCTTTTTCCCGATGGCACACTTCTTTGGGTGTATGGTAAACCCCCCCCTTTCCTCAGTGCGTCCAGCACGGCCTGGACCTTCTGCAGATGACTTCCCCAATCCAAGCTGAATATCACAATATCGTCGAGGTAAGCTGCAGCATATTTTTTGTGAGGGACTAAGATCCAATCTATGCCCTCCGGAAGGTAGCTGGGTCTCTTTTGCAGGCCAAGTGCGCTTCTGGTATACTGGGAACAACCGTCAGGTGTAAAAGAGGTCGTCTTCTTCTTGGCTCTTTGAGAGAGGAGGATTTTCCAGTAACCTGTCGTTAGGTCCAGGGAGGTGATGTATCTGGCTTACCCTAGCGTTGATATTAGTTCATTGTCGTGGGGTATCAGACACGCGTCAATTTAAGCCCCTTCCTTTGAAAACGCATTGCGATGGGCTTTGGGTTTCTATACGGCTTTTGGTTCACTTGTACATGTGGTTCCGTCAGGATTCCATGATCACCAACCTACGTCTTGGTAACTCTGAAAACAGGTCCCCATTCTGCTGAAGTTCTCAGCACGGTTTGTTTCTGGGCCGGTGACAGTCTCTCTGCCATGGGGGACACCCTTAGAGTCACCTTCTGGTCTGTCTAGCTCACATGGAGTTTCAACCTGGTTTCTCTGTTGCCCTGCCTTGATGGATAGCGGCAAGAGAGGATTTTGAATGGAGAGGTGATAGCGGTTAACTGGCTGGTGGGACTGGACTTGCAATATTTTAGGATTTCACGGTGACCTCTGGGCCAATAGTACCACCGCATGACCCGTTGTTGAGTTTTGTCCACCCACTGATGGCCACCCAAGACATGTGAATGAGCCCTGTCCAACACCCTTTGTCTATAGGGTCCTGGTACCAATAATTGCTCCACTATCTCCTCCCTCACCTTAGTGACCCAGTACAATAAGTCCCCACACAACATGAAATGGGGAAACCTGGTGTCAGCCCCTGACTGCTGTGCTGTGCCATTTGACTGTTACCTTATTGAATGCCTCTTTTAGAGTTAGGTCCCTATCTTGGGTGAATCCAAATTTTCCTCTGGTCACCCCTATCTCAGGAATGTCTGCCTCAGGAGATACTACCTTCTCCTCTTCACCCAGTACACAGAAGGGAAACCGTCAGACTGAGGTTGGTGTGACTTTTTTTTTTTTTAAGGCCAACCCATTTCTTACCCAAACAATTTAGGTCTCCGCCCCCTCCCCCACAAGTCCCAAAACAACATAAAGTCTCGACCTATGATAATTGGATGCAACAAATCCTGGACCACGCCGACCTCATGGGACTCTGTACCTTGAGACGTCTCAATGACCACTCTGGCCACTGGATAGTCTTTAGCATCCCCATGAATGCAGAGGATGCCAACCTTCTTCCCAGGGATCAATTGGAGAGTGAGTGTGTCCCTCACGAGGGTTACCCAAACTCTGAGTCTAATAGTCCAGTCATTTGCAGGCCATTCACTGTTACAGGACAAGCTTAGGGCCCCTTGCTGGGTGGACAGTCCACACTGCAAGCTGGATATGCGTAGAATGAACACCGGCGTCCCATGCTACAGTCCATTTGCTCGGTGGTCAGTCGACAATGGGCAGTTATATGACATGGGCCGTGACATTTCCAGCAAGTTATATACCCCGATGAAGTCCTATGTATGACTTCCGCCGCCCCCTTGGACTTTGTCCTCCCCGCAGTATGGAATGGGTTGCCTCCCCACGGACCCTTTCAACTAGTCCGACCAAATCATCGGCGTTCCGGGCATCTCCCTGGCAACCCAAGTCTGCATCTGGCTTGGAAGGGAGTGCACAAACCGATCCATTACAACTCACCCCACCATCTGCACTGGGGTAGAGGACTCCAGCTGTAACCACTTTTGGACGCGGTGCCGCAGTTCAAACATTTGGGAGCGAGTGGGTTTGTTGCGTTGATATGCCCAGCGGTGGACCCGTTGTGCCCTGACAGACATTGTCACTCCCAAGTGCGCCAAAATTTCTGCTTTCAATTTTTCATATTCTTTGGCGTCCTGTAGGACCTAATCATAGTAGGCCTTTTTTGGCTCCCCTGTTAAGTATGGTGAAAGACTTCCGCCCACTGCTCTGGTGGGAGTTTCTCTCCATAGGCGACAATTTCAAAAACTGTTAAAAAGGCCAATATGTCATCGCCTTCCGGACAGAGAAGTCATCAGCTGACATTGGTCGGCGCTGCTGCCGTACCACTAACCGCCTCTGTGAGTAAATCAATCTGCTTCTGCTGTTGTTGACTCTGTTGCTGGTGCTGCAGCTGTTGCATAAGCAGCTTACTTTTCTCCTGTTGTGTCAGCTGTTGCTGCTGCAGCTGCTCCCGATGCTACTGCTGCTCCTGTTGCTGGCTATGGACCAGATGCTTAATCAGCTCCTCCATTTTGTCTGATCGCTGTTCCATGCTCACAGCCGCCTTCACCCGGGACATGCAGTCTGTCCACAGCCGTAACACTTGCTTCCTGGGGATCTTGCCCGCATTCCCCACCAACTGTAGTAGATTGACTCACTCGGCTTCTTAAAGAGGCAGACACAGGAACAGTTTCTATTTAAAGTGCGGCTGGTTTATTGCAATCCTCATAAACCACGTCACCAGAAAACGTAAATACAGCCATTGTCCGGCAGAAGGTAAGACATAAAATAATAAGTCCATACAATAGTGCTGGTTAGCCCACCTGGCTTAGAGTTCTTTAACAAAGGATATTCAGTCCAGGAGACCTGCAATCTCCACACATCCAGCCTGTGTGCCACAAACAGCTCCAGAACCATTACCTCCAGGCCCACCCCACACCAAATGCTCTAAAGGCTGGGAATCTTATGCTCTGACCTCCTCCCTCTCTACAGGTGTTCAGTCACCCTAGCACTAAAGATGGCTGATTAACCCCTTATTCCTTTGTGTGCTGGAACCTTTTTCCTATGTTTAATTACTCGAGCTAACAATCTCAGTGCTACACATCTCCCCTCCAGTACTTTGCCAGTCACTTTATCACAGTACATAGACTTTTTGTCCAATGTATTACCCTATACTACTTTGCATGTGCATGTGTATGTATATATATATTATAATATTATTTATTTACAGACGTCATGGACACGCTTCTTATATTGTTATCTCTGACAGTTGATGCCAACCATTGGCTGACTGTTTGTGATCTTTTAACTATTCCTAATAAAGTTTGATATAATCTATATATTCTTGTGGTGATCCACACTTTTTCCTCTGATTTGATTATGATTAATAGCAGTGCGGAGTTCATTAGTGAGGTCATTCATTCTGTGTAGACACAATTGTTAAATTATGGCCCTTATATAAAGAAGGAGGCAGCAAATGTTGGACCTGCTGGATTTAGCCCTCGCTCAGTCAGTAAAATGGGTCGTTCCAGACATTGTACCGAAGGAGAAAGAGCTTAGATCAAGAAGATGATTATAGAGGGAAAAACCTATAAAGAAGAGCAGAAAATGCTTGGCTGCTCAGCTAAAAAGATTTCCAAAGCTTTAAAATGGCAAATAGGACCCGAAAGACGTGGTAGGAAAAGAAATGCTACCATCCGCATAGATCATAGAGTCACAAGACTGGCAAAGAAGCCTCCAGGAGATCAGAGGTCTTCAGTTACCTGTGAGTCCTGCAGCCATCAGAAGACGCCGACGTAAAGCCAAGCTATCTGCAAGAAACCCTGGAAAAGTCTCACTGCGGAGAGAAGACATGAAAAGGTCACAGACTGCCAAAGAACACCCGGACCTAGAGAGAAGTGCGGAAAGTTCTATGGACAGATGAGAGCAAGATTGTTCTTACTGAGTGTAAAGGCCGAGGACGACCCATAAACACTGGATTCAGGTGTCACGCAGAGTGAGGGAAAGACTAAGTGCAACACGAAGAGAATAGGAGGAGGAAGCCCAAACACTAGGGAAAGGGGGGAGTGGAGACCCCTAGGTAGATCTAATATCACCCTGCCTAACCTACCGTCCCTATATAGGTTCCACACCTATCGCCGAGCAGGAACCTAATCCCTGTATATCCCTAGAGCTTGGCCCTAGATAGGGAGGGGACAGGGTGAGCACTAGTCAAGCCCCTCTATAAACTAAAGACAACAAGGTAGACAAACAAAGGGGATACGGTTAGCTTGAGCAGACACCAGAGAGAGAACGACAACTGTCCTCCAAGGGCACCAGAGAAGAAACTAGCCAACAACTAGTGCTCCATGCCAACACAGAGGTACATAGAACTATCACCGGTGCCTCTCTGTAGAAACTGAGTGTTTTTAACTACCAAGCAAGGGTGTGTCAATCAGCAGCAGAATGTGGAGGTAGCTGCTGGGTCCTAAAGGAAGGATACAACAATACCAAAGAGATGAGAGGATCAAGAAGGAGTCTGCAATGCCAAGCGCAGTGACCTTCTACAGCCGGCTCCAGAGCGACTGTCTGTCACACCTGACACACCCGTGACATCAGGACACTGTGAAGACTGTAAAACATGGAGGTGAGAGCTGAATGGACGGGGGATGTGCTCATACTATGGAGGGGCCCATTTTTCGCACCTTAGGTACTGTGGACCAGTTTTAATGTATCACATTACTGGGAGACGTCATGTCTTATGCTGAAGAAGAAATGCTGCTGAAATCGGCAACGACCCAAACACCCCAACAAGTGGGCGACATCCTGGCTCCAGACCAACCAGACTGATGTTAGGAAGCGGCCGCCCGATCCCCCGGACCTCAGCCCGATCCCCCGGACCTCAGACCGATCCCCCGGACCTCAGACCGATCCCCCGGACCTCAGCCCGATCCCCCGGACCTCAGACCGATCCCCCGGACCTCAGACCGATCCCCCGGACCTCAGACCGATCCCCCGGACCTCAGACCGATGTGTGGAGACCTGTGTGATGGCGTCCGGTCAGCGGGGGCTGAATATGTCTGCAGGGGTCCGATGTCAGCTGACTCCAGGCCGCACAGATGTAAAGCAGTTATCAGACATAAAGGGGATACAAGAAAATCAGAGATTAATAGAAAAGCCAAGTCTGGAAGCAAGTCTGCTTATCCTGAAAGACCCCGGTCTGTAAGTGACAATGCACACACGGCCGTTATCTGAGCCCACCATTATTCCTGCTTCAGCTACCAGCGTCTCCATGTGTATGGAGGTGACTGCTCTTATACCGTGTATGGAGGGTGACTGCTCTTATACCGTGTATGGAGGTGACTGCTCTTATACCGTGTATGGAGGTGACTGCGCTTATACCGTGTATGGAGGTGACTGCGCTTATACCGTGTATGGAGGTGACTGCGCTTATACCGTGTATGGAGGTGGCTGCGCTTATACCGTGTATGGAGGTGACTGCTCTTATACCGTGTATGGAGGTGACTGCTCTTATACCGTGTATGGAGGTGACTGCTCTTATACCGTGTATGGAGGTGGACTGCGCTTATACCGTGTATGGAGGTGACTGCGCTTATACCGTGTATGGAGGTGACTGCGCTTATACCGTGTATGGAGGTGACTGCTCTTAAAGCGTGTATGGAGGTGACTGCTCTTATACCGTGTATGGAGGTGACTGCTCTTATACCGTGTATGGAGGTGACTGCTCTTATACCGTGTATGGAGGTGACTGCTCTTATACCGTGTATGGAGGTGACTGCGCTTATACCGTGTATGGAGGTGACTGCTCTTATACCGTGTATGGAGGTGACTGCTCTTATACCGTGTATGGAGGTGACTGCACTTATACCGTGTATGGAGGTGACTGCGCTTATACCGTGTATGGAGGTGACTGCTCTTATACCGTGTATGGAGGTGACTGCGCTTATACCGTGTATGGAGGTGACTGCTCTTATACCGTGTATGGAGGTGCTTGCTCTTATACCGTGTCTGGGAGTGACTGCGCTTATACCGTGTATGGAGGTGACTGCTCTTATACCGTGTATGGAGGTGACTGCGCTTATACCGTGTATGGAGGTGACTGCGCTTATACCGTGTATGGAGGTGACTGCGCTTATACCGTGTATGGAGGTGACTGCTCTTATACCGTGTATGGAGGTGACTGCTCTTATACCGTGTATGGAGGTGACTGCGCTTATACCGTGTATGGAGGTGACTGCTCTTATACCGTGTATGGAGGTGACTGCGCTTATACCGTGTATGGAGGTGACTGCCGCTTATACCGTGTATGGAGGTGACTGCGCTTATACCGTGTATGGAGGTGACTGCTCTTATACCGTGTTTGGAGGTGACTGCGCTTATACCGTGTATGGAGGTGACTGCTCTTATACCGTGTATGGAGGTGACTGCGCTTATACCGTGTATGGAGGTGACTGCGCTTATACCGTGTATGGAGGTGACTGCTCTTATACCGTGTATGGAGGTGACTGCGCTTATACCGTGTATGGAGGTGACTGCGCTTATACCGTGTATGGAGGTGGCTGCGCTTATACCGTGTATGGAGGTGACTGCGCTTATACCGTGTATGGAGGTGACTGCTCTTATACCGTGTATGGAGGTGACTGCGCTTATACCGTGTATGGAGGTGACTGCTCTTATACCGTGTATGGAGGTGACTGCGCTTATACCGTGTATGGAGGTGACTGCTCTTATACCGTGTTTGGAGGTGACTGCTCTTATACCGTGTATGGAGGTGACTGCGCTTATACCGTGTATGGAGGTGACTGCGCTTATACCGTGTATGGAGGTGGCTGCGCTTATACCGTGTATGGAGGTGACTGCTCTTATACCGTGTATGGAGGTGACTGCGCTTATACCGTGTATGGAGGTGACTGCTCTTATACCGTGTATGGAGGTGACTGCGCTTATACCGTGTATGGAGGTGACTGCTCTTATACCGTGTATGGAGGTGACTGCACTTATACCGTGTATGGAGGTGACTGCGCTTATACCGTGTATGGAGGTGACTGCGCTTATACCGTGTATGGAGGTGACTGCGCTTATACCGTGTATGGAGGTCACTGCGCTTATACCGTGTATGGAGGTGACTGCGCTTATACCGTGTATGGAGGTGACTGCGCTTATACCGTGTATGGAGGTGACTGCGCTTATACCGTGTATGGAGGTGACTGCGCTTATACCGTGTATGGAGGTCACTGCGCTTATACCGTGTAAGGAGGTGACTGCGCTTATACCGTGTATGGAGGTCACTGCGCTTATACCGTGTATGGAGGTGACTGCTCTTATACCGTGTATGGAGGTGACTGCGCTTATACCGTGTATGGAGGTGACTGCTCTTATACCGTGTATGGAGGTGACTGCTCTTATACCGTGTATGGAGGTGACTGCTCTTATACCGTGTATGGAGGTGACTGCTCTTATACCGTGTTTGGAGGTGACTGCGCTTATACCGTGTATGGAGGTGGCTGCGCTTATACCGTGTATGGAGGTGACTGCTCTTATACCGTGTATGGAGGTGACTGCTCTTATACCGTGTTTGGAGGTGACTGCGCTTATACCGTGTATGGAGGTGACTGCGCTTATACCGTGTATGGAGGTGACTGCGCTTATACCGTGTATGGAGGTCACTGCGCTTATACCGTGTATGGAGGTGACTGCTCTTATACCGTGTATGGAGGTGACTGCGCTTATACCGTGTATGGAGGTGACTGCTCTTATACCGTGTATGGAGGTGACTGCGCTTATACCGTGTATGGAGGTGACTGCGCTTATACCGTGAATGGAGGTGACTGCTCTTATACCGTGTATGGAGGTGACTGCGCTTATACCGTGTATGGAGGTGACTGCGCTTATACCGTGTATGGAGGTGACTGCTCTTATACCGTGTATGGAGGTGACTGCTCTTATACCGTGTATGGAGGTGACTGCCCTTATACCGTGTATGGAGGTGACTGCTCTTATACCGTGTATGAAGGTGACTGCTCTTATACCGTGTATGGAGGTGACTGCTCTTATACCGTGTATGGAGGTGACTGCTCTTATACCGTGTATGGAGGTGACTGCTCTTATACCGTGTATGGAGGTGACTGCTCTTATACCGTGTTTGGAGGTGACTGCGCTTATACCGTGTATGGAGGTGACTGCTCTTATACCGTGTATGGAGGTGACTGCTCTTATACCGTGTATGGAGGTGACTGCTCTTATACCGTGTTTGGAGGTGACTGCTCTTATACCGTGTATGGAGGTGACTGCTCTTATACCGTGTATGGAGGTGACTGCTCTTATACCGTGTATGGAGGTGGCTGCGCTTATACCGTGTATGGAGGTGACTGCTCTTATACCGTGTATGGAGGTGACTGCTCTTATACCGTGTTTGGAGGTGACTGCGCTTATACCGTGTATGGAGGTGACTGCGCTTATACCGTGTATGGAGGTGACTGCGCTTATACCGTGTATGGAGGTCACTGCGCTTATACCGTGTATGGAGGTGACTGCTCTTATACCGTGTATGGAGGTGACTGCGCTTATACCGTGTATGGAGGTGACTGCTCTTATACCGTGTATGGAGGTGACTGCGCTTATACCGTGTATGGAGGTGACTGCGCTTATACCGTGAATGGAGGTGACTGCTCTTATACCGTGTATGGAGGTGACTGCGCTTATACCGTGTATGGAGGTGGCTGCTCTTATACCGTGTATGGAGGTGACTGCTCTTATACCGTGTATGGAGGTGACTGCGCTTATACCGTGTATGGAGGTGACTGCTCTTATACCGTGTATGGAGGTGACTGCTCTTATACCGTGTTTGGAGGTGACTGCGCTTATACCGTGTATGGAGGTGACTGCGCTTATACCGTGTATGGAGGTGACTGCGCTTATACCGTGTATGGAGGTGACTGCGCTTATACCGTGTATGGAGGTGACTGCGCTTATACCGTGTATGGAGGTGACTGCACTTATACCGTGTATGGAGGTGACTGCTCTTATACCGTGTATGGAGGTGACTGCGCTTATACCGTGTATGGAGGTGACTGCTCTTATACCGTGTATGGAGGTGACTGCGCTTATACCGTGTATGGAGGTGACTGCTCTTATACCGTGTATGGAGGTGACTGCGCTTATACCGTGTATGGAGGTGACTGCTCTTATACCGTGTATGGAGGTGACTGCACTTATACCGTGTATGGAGGTGACTGCGCTTATACCGTGTATGGAGGTGACTGCTCTTATACCGTGTATGGAGGTGACTGCGCTTATACCGTGTATGGAGGTGACTGCTCTTATACCGTGTATGGAGGTGACTGCGCTTATACCGTGTATGGAGGTGACTGCTCTTATACCGTGTATGGAGGTGACTGCGCTTATACCGTGTATGGAGGTGACTGCGCTTATACCGTGTATGGAGGTGACTGCTCTTATACCGTGTATGGAGGTGACTGCGCTTATACCGTGTATGGAGGTGACTGCGCTTATACCGTGTATGGAGGTGACTGCGCTTATACCGTGTATGGAGGTGACTGCTCTTATACCGTGTATGGAGGTGACTGCGCTTATACCGTGTATGGAGGTGACTGCTCTTATACCGTGTATGGAGGTGACTGCGCTTATACCGTGTATGGAGGTGGCTGCGCTTATACCGTGTATGGAGGTGACTGCGCTTATACCGTGTATGGAGGTGACTGCTCTTATACCGTGTATGGAGGTGACTGCGCTTATACCGTGTATGGAGGTGACTGCTCTTATACCGTGTATGGAGGTGACTGCGCTTATACCGTGTATGGAGGTGACTGCTCTTATACCGTGTATGGAGGTGACTGCGCTTATACCGTGTATGGAGGTGACTGCGCTTATACCGTGTATGGAGGTGACTGCGCTTATACCGTGTATGGAGGTGACTGCTCTTATACCGTGTATGGAGGTGGCTGCGCTTATACCGTGTATGGAGGTGACTGCGCTTATACCGTGTATGGAGGTGACTGCGCTTATACCGTGTATGGAGGTGACTGCGCTTATACCGTGTATGGAGGTGACTGCGCTTATACCGTGTATGGAGGTGGCTGCGCTTATACCGTGTATGGAGGTGACTGCGCTTATACCGTGTATGGAGGTGACTGCTCTTATACCGTGTATGGAGGTGACTGCTCTTATACCGTGTATGGAGGTGACTGCGCTTATACCGTGTATGGAGGTGACTGCGCTTATACCGTGTATGGAGGTGACTGCGCTTATACCGTGTATGGAGGTGACTGCGCTTATACCGTGTATGGAGGTGACTGCTCTTATACCGTGTATGGAGGTGACTGCGCTTATACCGTGTATGGAGGTGACTGCGCTTATACCGTGTATGGAGGTGACTGCGCTTATACCGTGTATGGAGGTGACTGCGCTTATACCGTGTATGGAGGTGACTGCGCTTATACCGTGTATGGAGGTGACTGCTCTTATACCGTGTATGGAGTGACTGCGCTTATACCGTGTATGGAGGTGACTACTCTTATACCGTGTATGGAGGTGACTGCGCTTATACCGTGTATGGAGGTGACTGCGCTTATACCGTGTATGGAGGTGACTGCGCTTATACCGTGTATGGAGGTGACTGCTCTTATACCGTGTATGGAGGTGACTGCTCTTATACCGTGTATGGAGGTGACTGCGCTTATACCGTGTATGGAGGTGACTGCGCTTATACCGTGTATGGAGGTGACTGCGCTTATACCGTGTATGGAGGTGACTGCGCTTATACCGTGTATGGAGGTGACTGCGCTTATACCGTGTATGGAGGTGACTGCTCTTATACCGTGTATGGAGGTGACTGCGCTTATACCGTGTATGGAGGTGGCTGCGCTTATACCGTGTGTATGGAGGTGACTGCGCTTATACCGTGTATGGAGGTGACTGCGCTTATACCGTGTATGGAGGTGACTGCGCTTATACCGTGTATGGAGGTGACTGCTCTTATACCGTGTATGGAGGTGGCTGCGCTTATACCGTGTATGGAGGTGACTGCGCTTATACCGTGTATGGAGGTGACTGCGCTTATACCGTGTATGGAGGTGGCTGCGCTTATACCGTGTATGGAGGTGGCTGCGCTTATACCGTGTATGGAGGTGACTGCTCTTATACCGTGTATGGAGGTGACTGCTCTTATACCGTGTATGGAGGTGACTGCGCTTATACCGTGTATGGAGGTGACTGCCCTTATACCGTGTATGGAGGTGACTGCGCTTATACCGTGTATGGAGGTGACTGCGCTTATACCGTGTATGGAGGTGACTGCTCTTATACCGTGTATGGAGGTGACTGCGCTTATACCGTGTATGGAGGTGACTGCGCTTATACCGTGTATGGAGGTGACTGCTCTTATACCGTGTATGGAGGTGACTACTCTTATACCGTGTATGGAGGTGACTGCGCTTATACCGTGTATGGAGGTGACTGCTCTTATACCGTGTATGGAGGTGACTACTCTTATACCGTGTATGGAGGTGACTGCGCTTATACCGTGTATGGAGGTGACTGCGCTTATACCGTGTATGGAGGTGACTGCGCTTATACCGTGTATGGAGGTGACTGCGCTTATACCGTGTATGGAGGTGACTGCGCTTATACCGTGTATGGAGGTGACTGCGCTTATACCGTGTATGGAGGTGACTGCGCTTATACCGTGTATGGAGGTGACTGCGCTTATACCGTGTATGGAGGTGGCTGCGCTTATACCGTGTATGGAGGTGACTGCTCTTATACCGTGTATGGAGATCACTGCGCTTATACCGTGTATGGAGGTGACTGCGCTTATACCGTGTATGGAGGTGACTGCTCTTATACCGTGTATGGAGGTGACTGCGCTTATACCGTGTATGGAGGTGACTGCTCTTATACCGTGTATGGAGATCACTGCGCTTATACCGTGTATGGAGGTGACTGCGCTTATACCGTGTATGGAGGTGACTGCTCTTATACCGTGTATGGAGGTGACTGCTCTTATACCGTGTATGGAGGTGACTGCTCTTATACCGTGTATGGAGGTGACTGCGCTTATACCGTGTATGGAGGTGACTGCGCTTATACCGTGTATGGAGGTGACTGCGCTTATACCGTGTATGGAGGTGACTGCTCTTATACCGTGTATGGAGGTGACTGCGCTTATACCGTGTATGGAGGTGACTGCGCTTATACCGTGTATGGAGGTGACTGCGCTTATACCGTGTATGGAGGTGACTGCGCTTATACCGTGTATGGAGGTGACTGCGCTTATACCGTGTATGGAGGTGACTGCGCTTATACCGTGTATGGAGGTGACTGCGCTTATACCGTGTATGGAGGTGACTGCGCTTATACCGTGTATGGAGGTGGCTGCGCTTATACCGTGTATGGAGGTGACTGCGCTTATACCGTGTATGGAGGTGACTGCGCTTATACCGTGTATGAAGGTGACTGCGCTTATACCGTGTATGGAGGTGACTGCGCTTATACCGTGTATGGAGGTGACTGCGCTTATACCGTGTATGGAGGTGACTGCGCTTATACCGTGTATGGAGGTGACTGCGCTTATACCGTGTATGGAGGTGACTGCTCTTATACCGTGTATGGAGGTGACTGCGCTTATACCGTGTATGGAGGTGACTGCGCTTATACCGTGTATGGAGGTGACTGCGCTTATACCGTGTATGGAGGTGACTGCGCTTATACCGTGTATAAAGGTGACTGCGCTTATACCGTGTATGGAGGTGACTGCGCTTATACCGTGTATGGAGGTGACTGCGCTTATACCGTGTATGGAGGTGACTGCGCTTATACCGTGTATGGAGGTGACTGCTCTTATACCGTGTATGGAGGTGGCTGCGCTTATACCGTGTATGGAGGTGACTGCGCTTATACCGTGTATGGAGGCGACTGCGCTTATACCGTGTATGGAGGTGACTGCGCTTATACCGTGTATGGAGGTGACTGCGCTTATACCGTGTATGGAGGTGACTGCGCTTATACCGTGTATGGAGGTGACTGCGCTTATACCGTGTATGGAGGTGACTGCGCTTATACCGTGTATGGAGGTGACTGCTCTTATACCGTGTATGGAGGTGACTGCTCTTATACCGTGTATGGAGGTGGCTGCGCTTATACCGTGTATGGAGGTGGCTGCGCTTATACCGTGTATGGAGGTGACTGCGCTTATACCGTGTATGGAGGTGACTGCGCTTATACCGTGTATGGAGGTGACTGCTCTTATACCGTGTATGGAGGTGACTGCGCTTATACCGTGTATGGAGGTGACTGCTCTTATACCGTGTATGGAGGTGGCTGCGCTTATACCGTGTATGGAGGTGACTGCGCTTATACCGTGTATGGAGGTGACTGCGCTTATACCGTGTATGGAGGTGACTGCTCTTATACCGTGTATGGAGGTGACTGCTCTTATACCGTGTATGGAGATCACTGCGCTTATACCGTGTATGGAGGTGACTGCGCTTATACCGTGTATGGAGGTGACTGCTCTTATACCGTGTATGGAGGTGACTGCGCTTATACCGTGTATGGAGGTGACTGCGCTTATACCGTGTATGGAGGTGGCTGCGCTTATACCGTGTATGGAGGTGACTGCGCTTATACCGTGTATGGAGGTGACTGCTCTTATACCGTGTATGGAGGTGACTGCGCTTATACCGTGTATGGAGGTGACTGCTCTTATACCGTGTATGGAGGTGACTGCGCTTATACCGTGTATGGAGGTGACTGCTCTTATACCGTGTATGGAGGTGACTGCGCTTATACCGTGTATGGAGGTGACTGCTCTTATACCGTGTATGGAGGTGACTGCTCTTATACCGTGTATGGAGATCACTGCGCTTATACCGTGTATGGAGGTGACTGCGCTTATACCGTGTATGGAGGTGACTGCTCTTATACCGTGTATGGAGGTGACTGCGCTTATACCGTGTATGGAGGTGACTGCGCTTATACCGTGTATGGAGGTGACTGCTCTTATACCGTGTATGGAGGTGACTGCTCTTATACCGTGTATGGAGGTGACTGCGCTTATACCGTGTATGGAGATCACTGCGCTTATACCGTGTATGGAGATCACTGCTCTTATACCGTGTATGGAGGTGACTGCTCTTATACCGTGTATGGAGGTGACTGCGCTTATACCGTGTATGGAGGTGACTGCGCTTATACCGTGTATGGAGGTGACTGCGCTTATACCGTGTATGGAGGTGACTGCGCTTATACCGTGTATGGAGGTGACTGCGCTTATACCGTGTATGGAGGTGACTGCGCTTATACCGTGTATGGAGGTGACTGCTCTTATACCGTGTATGGAGGTGACTGCTCTTATACCGTGTATGGAGGTGACTGCGCTTATACCGTGTATGGAGGTGACTGCGCTTATACCGTGTATGGAGGTGACTGCGCTTATACCGTGTATGGAGGTGACTGCGCTTATACCGTGTATGGAGGTGACTGCTCTTATACCGTGTATGGAGGTGACTGCTCTTATACCGTGTATGGAGGTGACTGCGCTTATACCGTGTATGGAGGTGACTGCGCTTATACCGTGTATGGAGGTGACTGCGCTTATACCGTGTATGGAGGTGACTGCTCTTATACCGTGTATGGAGGTGACTGCGCTTATACCGTGTATGGAGGTGACTGCGCTTATACCGTGTATGGAGGTGACTGCTCTTATACCGTGTATGGAGGTGACTGCGCTTATACCGTGTATGGAGGTGACTGCGCTTATACCGTGTATGGAGGTGACTGCGCTTATACCGTGTATGGAGGTGACTGCTCTTATACCGTGTATGGAGGTGACTGCTCTTATACCGTGTATGGAGGTGACTGCTCTTATACCGTGTATGGAGGTGACTGCGCTTATACCGTGTATGGAGGTGACTGCGCTTATACCGTGTATGGAGGTGACTGCGCTTATACCGTGTATGGAGGTGACTGCGCTTATACCGTGTATGGAGGTGACTGCGCTTATACCGTGTATGGAGGTGACTGCGCTTATACCGTGTATGGAGGTGACTGCTCTTATACCGTGTATGGAGGTGACTGCGCTTATACCGTGTATGGAGGTGACTGCGCTTATACCGTGTATGGAGGTGACTGCGCTTATACCGTGTATGGAGGTGACTGCGCTTATACCGTGTATGGAGGTGACTGCTCTTATACCGTGTATGGAGGTGACTGCGCTTATACCGTGTATGGAGGTGACTGCGCTTATACCGTGTATGGAGGTGGCTGCGCTTATACCGTGTATGGAGGTGACTGCGCTTATACCGTGTATGGAGGTGACTGCTCTTATACCGTGTATGGAGGTGACTGCTCTTATACCGTGTATGGAGGTGACTGCGCTTATACCGTGTATGGAGGTGACTGCGCTTATACCGTGTATCGAGGTGACTGCGCTTATACCGTGTATGGAGGTGACTGCGCTTATACCGTGTATGGAGGTGACTGCTCGTGTATGGAGGTGACTGCTCTTATACCGTGTATGGAGGTGACTGCGCTTATACCGTGTATGGAGGTGACTGCGCTTATACCGTGTATGGAGGTGGCTGCGCTTATACCGTGTATGGAGGTGACTGCGCTTATACCGTGTATGGAGGTGACTGCTCTTATACCGTGTATGGAGGTGACTACTCTTATACCGTGTATGGAGGTGACTGCGCTTATACCGTGTATGGAGGTGACTGCGCTTATACCGTGTATGGAGGTGACTACTCTTATACCGTGTATGGAGGTGACTGCGCTTATACCGTGTATGGAGGTGACTGCTCTTATACCGTGTATGGAGGTGACTGCGCTTATACCGTGTATCGAGGTGACTGCGCTTATACCGTGTATGGAGGTGACTGCGCTTATACCGTGTATCGAGGTGACTGCGCTTATACCGTGTATGGAGGTGACTGCGCTTATACCGTGTATGGAGGTGACTGCTCTTATACCGTGTATGGAGGTGACTGCGCTTATACCGTGTATGGAGGTGACTGCGCTTATACCGTGTATGGAGGTGACTGCTCTTATACCGTGTATGGAGGTGACTGCTCTTATACCGTGTATGGAGGTGACTGCTCTTATACCGTGTATGGAGGTGACTGCTCTTATACCGTGTATGGAGGTGACTGCGCTTATACCGTGTATGGAGGTGACTGCGCTTATACCGTGTATGGAGGTGACTGCTCTTATACCGTGTATGGAGGTGACTGCTCTTATACCGTGTATGGAGGTGACTGCGCTTATACCGTGTATGGAGGTGACTGCGCTTATACCGTGTATGGAGGTGACTGCGCTTATACCGTGTATGGAGGTGACTGCTCTTATACCGTGTATGGAGGTGACTGCGCTTATACCGTGTATGGAGGTGACTGCGCTTATACCGTGTATGGAGGTGGCTGCGCTTATACCGTGTATGGAGGTGACTGCGCTTATACCGTGTATGGAGGTGACTGCGCTTATACCGTGTATGGAGGTGACTGCGCTTATACCGTGTATGGAGGTGACTGCGCTTATACCGTGTATGGAGGTGACTGCGCTTATACCGTGTATGGAGGTGGCTGCGCTTATACCGTGTATGGAGGTGACTGCGCTTATACCGTGTATGGAGGTGGCTGCGCTTATACCGTGTATGGAGGTGACTGCGCTTATACCGTGTATGGAGGTGACTGCGCTTATACCGTGTATGGAGGTGGCTGCGCTTATACCGTGTATGGAGGTGACTGCGCTTATACCGTGTATGGAGGTGGCTGCGCTTATACCGTGTATGGAGGTGACTGCGCTTATACCGTGTATGGAGGTGACTGCTCTTATACCGTGTATGGAGGTGACTGCTCTTATACCGTGTATGGAGGTGACTGCTCTTATACCGTGTATGGAGGTGACTGCGCTTATACCGTGTATGGAGGTGACTGCGCTTATACCGTGTATGGAGGTGACTGCGCTTATACCGTGTATGGAGGTGACTGCGCTTATACCGTGTATGGAGGTGACTGCTCTTATACCGTGTATGGAGGTGACTGCTCTTATACCGTGTATGGAGGTCACTGCACTTATACCGTGTATGGAGGTGACTGCGCTTATACCGTGTATGGAGGTGACTGCGCTTATACCGTGTATGGAGGTGACTGCGCTTATACCGTGTATGGAGGTGACTGCGCTTATACCGTGTATGGAGGTGACTGCGCTTATACCGTGTATGGAGGTGACTGCGCTTATACCGTGTATGGAGGTGACTGCGCTTATACCGTGTATGGAGGTGACTGCGCTTATACCGTGTATGGAGGTGACTGCGCTTATACCGTGTATGGAGGTGACTGCGCTTATACCGTGTATGGAGGTGACTGCGCTTATACCGTGTATGGAGGTGACTGCGCTTATACCGTGTATGGAGGTGGCTGCTCTTATACCGTGTATGGAGGTGACTGCGCTTATACCGTGTATGGAGGTGACTGCTCTTATACCGTGTATGGAGGTGACTGCTCTTATACCGTGTATGGAGGTGGCTGCGCTTATACCGTGTATGGAGGTGACTGCGCTTATACCGTGTATGGAGGTGACTGCGCTTATACCGTGTATGGAGGTGACTGCGCTTATACCGTGTATGGAGGTGACTGCGCTTATATCGTGTATGGAGATCACTGCGCTTATACCGTGTATGGAGGTGACTGCGCTTATACCGTGTATGGAGGTGACTGCGCTTATACCGTGTATGGAGGTGACTGCGCTTATACCGTGTATGGAGGTGACTGCTCTTATACCGTGTATGGAGGTGACTGCGCTTATACCGTGTATGGAGGTGACTGCGCTTATACCGTGTATGAAGGTGACTGCGCTTATACCGTGTATGGAGGTGACTGCGCTTATACCGTGTATGGAGGTGACTGCGCTTATACCGTGTATGGAGGTGACTGCGCTTATACCGTGTATGGAGGTGACTGCGCTTATACCGTGTATGGAGGTGACTGCGCTTATACCGTGTATGGAGGTGACTGCTCTTATACCGTGTATGGAGGTGACTGCGCTTATACCGTGTATGGAGGTGACTGCTCTTATACCGTGTATGGAGGTGACTGCTCTTATACCGTGTATGGAGGTGACTGCGCTTATACCGTGTATGGAGGTGACTGCGCTTATACCGTGTATGAAGGTGACTGCGCTTATACCGTGTATGGAGGTGACTGCGCTTATACCGTGTATGGAGGTGACTGCGCTTATACCGTGTATGGAGGTGACTGCGCTTATACCGTGTATGGAGGTGACTGCTCTTATACCGTGTATGGAGGTGACTGCGCTTATACCGTGTATGGAGGTGACTGCGCTTATACCGTGTATGGAGGTGACTGCGCTTATACCGTGTATGGAGGTGACTGCGCTTATACCGTGTATGGAGGTGGCTGCGCTTATACGTGTATGGAGGTGACTGCGCTTATACCGTGTATGGAGGTGACTGCGCTTATACCGTGTATGAAGGTGACTGCGCTTATACCGTGTATGGAGGTGACTGCGCTTATACCGTGTATGGAGGTGACTGCGCTTATACCGTGTATGGAGGTGACTGCGCTTATACCGTGTATGGAGGTGACTGCGCTTATACCGTGTATGGAGGTGACTGCGCTTATACCGTGTATGGAGGTGACTGCTCTTATACCGTGTATGGAGGTGACTGCGCTTATACCGTGTATGGAGGTGACTGCGCTTATACCGTGTATGGAGGTGACTGCTCTTATACCGTGTATGGAGGTGACTGCTCTTATACCGTGTATGGAGGTGACTGCTCTTATACCGTGTATGGAGGTGACTGCTCTTATACCGTGTATGGAGGTGACTGCGCTTATACCGTGTATGGAGGTGACTGCGCTTATACCGTGTATGGAGGTGACTGCGCTTATACCGTGTTTGGAGGTGACTGCGCTTATACCGTGTATGGAGGTGACTGCGCTTATACCGTGTATGGAGGTGACTGCGCTTATACCGTGTATGGAGGTGACTGCGCTTATACCGTGTATGGAGGTGACTGCGCTTATACCGTGTATGGAGGTGACTGCGCTTATACCGTGTATGGAGGTGACTGCTCTTATACCGTGTATGGAGGTGACTGCTCTTATACCGTGTATGGAGGTGACTGCGCTTATACCGTGTATGGAGGTGACTGCGCTTATACCGTGTATGGAGGTGACTGCGCTTATACCGTGTATGGAGGTGACTGCGCTTATACCGTGTATGGAGGTGACTGCGCTTATACCGTGTATGGAGGTGACTGCTCTTATACCGTGTATGGAGGTGACTGCGCTTATACCGTGTATGGAGGTGACTGCTCTTATACCGTGTATGGAGGTGACTGCGCTTATACCGTGTATGGAGGTGACTGCGCTTATACCGTGTATGGAGGTGACTGCGCTTATACCGTGTATGGAGGTGACTGCGCTTATACCGTGTATGGAGGTGACTGCGCTTATACCGTGTATGGAGGTGACTGCGCTTATACCGTGTATGGAGGTGACTGCGCTTATACCGTGTATGGAGGTGACTGCGCTTATACCGTGTATGGAGGTGGCTGCGCTTATACCGTGTATGGAGGTGACTGCGCTTATACCGTGTATGGAGGTGACTGCGCTTATACCGTGTATGGAGGTGACTGCTCTTATACCGTGTATGGAGGTGACTGCTCTTATACCGTGTATGGAGGTGACTGCGCTTATACCGTGTATGGAGGTGACTGCGCTTATACCGTGTATGGAGGTGACTGCGCTTATACCGTGTATGGAGGTGACTGCGCTTATACCGTGTATGGAGGTGACTGCTCTTATACCGTGTATGGAGGTGACTGCTCTTATACCGTGTATGGAGGTGACTGCGCTTATACCGTGTATGGAGGTGACTGCGCTTATACCGTGTATGGAGGTGGCTGCGCTTATACCGTGTATGGAGGTGACTGCGCTTATACCGTGTATGGAGGTGACTGCTCTTATACCGTGTATGGAGGTGACTACTCTTATACCGTGTATGGAGGTGACTGCGCTTATACCGTGTATGGAGGTGACTGCTCTTATACCGTGTATGGAGGTGACTGCGCTTATACCGTGTATGGAGGTGACTGCGCTTATACCGTGTATGGAGGTGACTGCGCTTATACCGTGTATGGAGGTGACTGCGCTTATACCGTGTATGGAGGTGACTGCGCTTATACCGTGTATGGAGGTGACTGCGCTTATACCGTGTATGGAGGTGACTGCGCTTATACCGTGTATGGAGGTGACTGCTCTTATACCGTGTATGGAGGTGACTGCTCTTATACCGTGTATGGAGGTGACTGCGCTTATACCGTGTATGGAGGTGACTGCGCTTATACCGTGTATGGAGGTGACTGCGCTTATACCGTGTATGGAGGTGACTGCGCTTATACCGTGTATGGAGGTGACTGCGCTTATACCGTGTATGGAGGTGACTGCGCTTATACCGTGTATGGAGGTGACTGCGCTTATACCGTGTATGGAGGTGGCTGCGCTTATACCGTGTATGGAGGTGACTGCGCTTATACCGTGTATGGAGGTGACTGCGCTTATACCGTGTATGGAGGTGGCTGCGCTTATACCGTGTATGGAGGTGACTGCGCTTATACCGTGTATGGAGGTGACTGCGCTTATACCGTGTATGGAGGTGACTGCGCTTATACCGTGTATGGAGGTGACTGCGCTTATACCGTGTATGGAGATGACTGCGCTTATACCGTGTATGGAGGTGACTGCTCTTATACCGTGTATGGAGGTGACTGCTCTTATACCGTGTATGGAGGTGACTGCTCTTATACCGTGTATGGAGGTGACTGCGCTTATACCGTGTATGGAGGTGACTGCGCTTATACCGTGTATGGAGGTGACTGCGCTTATACCGTGTATGGAGGTGACTGCGCTTATACCGTGTATGGAGGTGACTGCGCTTATACCGTGTATGGAGGTGACTGCGCTTATACCGTGTATGGAGGTGACTGCGCTTATACCGTGTATGGAGGTGACTGCGCTTATACCGTGTATGGAGGTGACTGCGCTTATACCGTGTATGGAGGTGACTGCGCTTATACCGTGTATGGAGGTGACTGCGCTTATACCGTGTATGGAGGTGACTGCGCTTATACCGTGTATGGAGGTGACTGCGCTTATACCGTGTATGGAGGTGACTGCGCTTATATCGTGTATGGAGATCACTGCGCTTATACCGTGTATGGAGGTGACTGCGCTTATACCGTGTATGGAGGTGACTGCGCTTATACCGTGTATGGAGGTGACTGCGCTTATACCGTGTATGGAGGTGACTGCTCTTATACCGTGTATGGAGGTGACTGCGCTTATACCGTGTATGGAGGTGACTGCGCTTATACCGTGTATGAAGGTGACTGCGCTTATACCGTGTATGGAGGTGACTGCGCTTATACCGTGTATGGAGGTGACTGCGCTTATACCGTGTATGGAGGTGACTGCGCTTATACCGTGTATGAAGGTGACTGCGCTTATACCGTGTATGGAGGTGACTGCGCTTATACCGTGTATGGAGGTGACTGCGCTTATACCGTGTATGGAGGTGACTGCGCTTATACCGTGTATGGAGGTGACTGCGCTTATACCGTGTATGGAGGTGACTGCGCTTATACCGTGTATGGAGGTGACTGCGCTTATACCGTGTATGGAGGTGGCTGCGCTTATACCGTGTATGGAGGTGGCTGCGCTTATACCGTGTATGGAGGTGACTGCGCTTATACCGTGTATGGAGGTGACTGCGCTTATACCGTGTATGAAGGTGACTGCGCTTATACCGTGTATGGAGGTGACTGCGCTTATACCGTGTATGGAGGTGACTGCGCTTATACCGTGTATGGAGGTGACTGCGCTTATACCGTGTATGGAGGTGACTGCGCTTATACCGTGTATGGAGGTGACTGCGCTTATACCGTGTATGGAGGTGACTGCGCTTATACCGTGTATGGAGGTGACTGCGCTTATATCGTGTATGGAGGTGACTGCGCTTATACCGTGTATGGAGGTGACTGCGCTTATACCGTGTATGGAGGTGACTGCGCTTATACCGTGTATGGAGGTGACTGCGCTTATATCGTGTATGGAGGTGACTGCTCTTATACCGTGTATGGAGGTCACTGCACTTATACCGTGTATGGAGGTGACTGCTCTTATACCGTGTATGGAGGTGACTGCGCTTATACCGTGTATGGAGGTGGCTGCGCTTATACCGTGTATGGAGGTCACTGCGCTTATACCGTGTATGGAGGTGACTGCGCTTATACCGTGTATGGAGGTGACTGCGCTTATACCGTGTATGGAGGTGACTGCGCTTATACCGTGTATGGAGGTGACTGCGCTTATACCGTGTATGGAGGTGACTGCTCTTATACCGTGTATGGAGGTGACTGCTCTTATACCGTGTATGGAGGTGACTGCGCTTATACCGTGTATGGAGGTGGCTGCGCTTATACCGTGTATGGAGGTCACTGCGCTTATACCGTGTATGGAGGTGACTGCGCTTATACCGTGTATGGAGGTGGCTGCGCTTATACCGTGTATGGAGGTGACTGCGCTTATACCGTGTATGGAGGTGGCTGCGCTTATACCGTGTATGGAGGTCACTGCGCTTATACCGTGTATGGAGGTGACTGCGCTTATACCGTGTATGGAGGTGACTGCTTTTATACCGTGTATGGAGGTGACTGCTCTTATACCGTGTATGGAGGTGACTGCTCTTATACCGTGTATGGAGGTGACTGCGCTTATACCGTGTATGGAGGTGACTGCGCTTATACCGTGTATGGAGGTGACTGCGCTTATACCGTGTATGGAGGTGACTGCGCTTATACCGTGTATGGAGGTGACTGCGCTTATACTGTGTATGGAGGTGACTGACTGTGATTGTACCGTGTGTACGGAGAGGATTGCGATTTATAGTGTCATTGTGACGACAGAATTTATCTTGCTTATCCAGACGTCTATTTTCAGGTGGTCAGGAGACTGGCGTATTGTCTGAATGTTAACACTTGAGTTGATATTTGGTAATTGATGAATAGCTGTTATTTGCCTCTTATATTCGCTCCTACAGTTTATTATATTGCTATGTTTGCAAGACAGCGACTCAGGAGCTTAGACCAATGGATGTTTGTTAGATATGTTAAATACCATTGTAGGGTGTTTGCCAGTCAACATTGGGGGATGAGCTGTGGATACTCTGTGGATTATCATCCTCCCTTATCCTTGACCTGTGGATGTGTGCTTGAAAGGACACTGGTGAACTATTTAAGGGGCATAGGCTTCTGAATCAGGGAGACTCTTCAGGACAGCAGCCAGGACACACAGCTCCATCAAGAGGGATACAGATGAAACTACAGGATATCAGCTTAGGGGGCCCCGGCCGCAGCTGAGGGGATACAGATCTGCTCCATTGACCATCAGAGAACCCATGGATACATTTGGGCAAACCAGGTTGGGACAATGAGGTCACCTGGTCCCATGGATATGTTGTTTTATGGTTGCCAGGTGGGACCCTCCGGTAACCTGAAACCCTTGGATACGCTCAGAGGTCAGGTTGGGACCATCTGGTCACCTGGATCCATGGATATGTTTGGAGAAAGTCAGGGTGGGACCTTCAGGTCTCCTGGCCTTGTACCTCGATGGACTGCTAGCTTCCTAAGCTTGCCGCTACCTTCTCTCTGTGGGGTCCGCCAGAAGCGGGGGGCCACTGGTTGAGGTAGTCGGCCCTGGAAGTCCCAAAGTCGCAGCTGCTCTATTCCTGGCTGGCCAGCGGAGTGATGAGACTGTGTAATGTTGCACCATCTTGGGTATTTTCTGGGACTGTTCTATCTGTTTATTGTCCGCTTTGTGGGTCAGTAAAGTATTGCCACGCTGTTTTACTCTCACCCTGTGTTGTCGGAGTAGTGTTACACCCACAGAAGACCCCGGGTCTTCATGCCGCGCGTACGGAGAGGGCTGCGATTCATGCCGCGCGTACGGAGGGGGAGGGCTGCGATTCCGGCCGCGCGGAGGGAGGGGGAGGGCTGCGATTCAGGCCGCGCGTACGGAGGGGGAGGGCTGCGATTCCGGCCGCGCGGAGGGAGGGGGACTGCGATTCATGCGGAACCAGCTTTTCTCACTAGTTTTAAACACACTGCTGTTACTTTGCACATACCTGTACACTGAATATATGTCTAGAGTGGATGCAATGTGTGTAATTTCTATCCGCTGCACACATCTCCCAGCAGCTGCAGCCGCCTCGCTCTCCCACCCAGCAGTAATAATAATATCTTCTATCCATCATGTGCTTCTAGTCTGCGCTGCAGTCGTACCTAGAAGGTGTGGGCCATGGCTTAGCTCAGCTCCATGTGGCGCTCTCAGATGTTCGTCATGTCCAGCAGGCCCTATGTGAGGTGCAGGACATCTGGCGGGAGGGCGATTGCCCCCTCACAAAGCTACAACCCATCCGCCAGCTGGTGATGGAGCACGTCCAGCTGTCGGTGGTGATACAGAGCCTGCCGTACATCTATGCTGGTAAGTGCACCACTCCACCTTGGTGGCCTCATGGGGCTGAGGGATTTGGGGAGACGATTGAGGTTGACGCCTTTTCTAAATATTAAGCCTTTGTTACGCTGATTGCTCCCTGTGTCCATCTAGTGCCGAACATGATTGCTCAGACTCGAGATCTGATTGAGAAGCAGCATCTTCTTGAGGCTCACGTCACCCTCCGGGACCTGGAAAGCCTCAGGGATGGCATCCTATACAGGTTACAGAAGGCCGGGCCTTTGCCAGACGCCACAGATGTCCAGCCCGATGCTGAAGGAGCAGATTTAGTGCAGCAGTTTTTTGCAGGTGTGCAGGGTGTGAGCGAGGAGCTGAGGGCCATGCTGTCCTCTCTGGCCCAATCTGCACTAGGAGTCGCCCGCTCGGACCCTTCTCTTTTAGTTTCTGCCATTCGTATTATTGAACGAGAAGAATTCCTGGATGCAGAGGAGACAAGGGGTCCCATGCAGCAGCTCTGGAGGCCCCCGGGGCGCCCCAAACACTGGAGAGCACTCTTCTTAAAAGCTTTGGAGAAAGGTGTTTGTGAGCGAGTCATGGCACCGGAGCTGCTGTGGGAAGATCTCAGCTCAGCTGATCTGGCCAAGCGTCTAAAGGCTCTGCAGGGTGGAGTGGTGGAGGAGCTGCAGAGCGTGGTCTCTGTCCTGATGCCTTGTGTCCCACCGCACTATGACCTGGCTCGCGGTGTGGCCTTCATGTGCCATCATGGCATAGCTCGTTATCTCCGTGAGATCCTCAGCCATGACCTTCCTCACCCGGCCCTGTATCATGTCCTCCATTGGGTGACAATCATCTATCCCAGGTATGGTCGGTCCGTCAGAACATGCCAGTTCTTATGTAGTGCACTTTCTGCAGTTTAACCTCTTTGCTCCCCACAATTTCAGTGCAGAGATGATGGGACATCCCAACTTCTCCTCAGAGATTGATGTTTCAGAGCTGGGATCCCCCATTCCTCCGGACATGTTGGAGGAGCAGCTAATCCGTTACACGCGGTGTATTCGGGTGAGCCATTATATCTTAATTTGTGGTGTCATCTACAGATGCCCTGGCAGCCATGTCTGCACGCAGCAGGTGTGCCCTCTCTGGCTGCCCATGTTCACACATCTCTGTTTCCCGTACTTCAGGCCTCCCTCAGTCAGTGGATACACAAGGCATTGGAGGTGGAGGCTTCTGACTGGATGAGGGAGCAGGAGCCCGAGAAGGACCAGGACGGCTTCTATCTGTCCGGCTTCCAGCACGTCGTCATGCAGGTGAGAATTGGGGCATCAAGCATTCCAGGAGGCGTACTGATGGGGCCACAGAGAGCCGGAGGAGCAAATCCCCTGTACTAATAGTGACAGTGCATGTAATAATGTAGGGGGGCTTAGAAAAAAAGCATAAAGCCATTCCACCGCCAAAAGGTGAACCCCCTAGGGATGGTACCTACCACAGTTTTACCCACCGCCACAAAGTGAACCCCTAGGGATGGTACCTACCACAGTTATACCCACTGCCACAGTTATACCCACCGCCAAAAGGTGTACGCCTAGGGATGGTACCTACCACAGTTATACCCACCGCCACAAAGTGAACCCCTAGGGATGGTACCTACCACAGTTATACCCTCCGCCACAAGGTGAACCCCTAGGGACGGCACCTACCACAGTTATACCCACTGCCACAGTTATACCCACCGCCAAAAGGTGTACGCCTAGGGATGGTACCTACCACAGTTATACCCTCCGCCACAAGGTGTAATCCTAGGGATGGTACCTACCACAGTTATACCCTCCGCCACAAGGTGAACCCAATCGGGATGGTACGTACCAGAGTTATACCCGCCGCCTCCCTCCTGTACACATACCCGAAGAAACACACAAGAGGAGGGCACCAATGGTTTTGTAAATGCTACTTGCTCAACCCGTCACATACCCAAATTGGAACAAGAGACATGCAACAAGGAGAAGTGGTATGTATAAATAGACAGGGAGCATTTAAATATAAAATATCATAATTTTTATTAATTAGAAAATGGACTGGACACAACATAGAAGATTAAAAACATTTAAAAGAGCATTGTGCTTCAATAAATACCACAACAATATCACATATCAATATGTGCCCACCATGGCCACAGATAAGACCTCCTATCGCAAAAAAAACACCACCAATAGATGTCTGGAAACATAGAGTGCACCTGGCTATGTATGTAAGCCCATACTGGCCCCTATAGTCCTGAGGATAGAACTATAGATAATAGCAGCTTATCCTAAAATTCTAAATTGTTAAGTTGAACCCACAGGAAAGGGGAACTTCAAAAGGATGAATATATAAGCAGAGGGGACGCGAGTCCCTGAATCAAAAAATAAACAATTCCCAAGATACAACCTGTGGGTTAGGAATAGAGCTGTCTCAATGTGCAAGAGATAGGTAGGTCAATAAGAGACCATTACCCCACGCGTATCGCCACTAGCATTGTGGCTTCATCAGGGGAGAGATGTGGTGGGAATTGTTTATTTTTTGATTCAGGGACTCGCGTCCCCTCTGCTTATATATTCATCCTTTTGAAGTTCCCCTTTCCTGTGGGTTCAACTTAACAATTTAGAATTTTAGGATAAGCTGCTATTATCTATAGTTCTATCCTCAGGACTATAGGGGCCAGTATGGGCTTACATACATAGCCAGGTGCACTCTATGTTTCCAGACATCTATTGGTGGTGGTTTTTTTGCGATAGGAGGTCTTATCTGTGGCCATGGTGGGCACATATTGATATGTGATATTGTTGTGGTATTTATTGAAGCACAATGCTCTTTTAAATGTTTTTAATCTTCTATGTTGTGTCCAGTCCATTTTCTAATTAATAAAAATTATGATATTTTATATTTAAATGCTCCCTGTCTATTTATACATACCACTTCTCCTTGTTGCATGTCTCTTGTTCCTGTACACATACCACCGCTATACCCTCCACCTCCCTCCTGTACACATACCACCGCTATACCCTCCGCCTCCCTCCTGTACACATACCACCGCTATACCCTCCGCCACCCTCCTGTACACATACCACAGTTATACCCGCCGCCTCCCTCCTGTACACATACCACCGTTATACCCTCCGCCTCCCTCCTGTACACATACCACCGTTATACCCTCCTCCTCCCTCCTGTACACATACCACAGTTATACCCTCCGCCTCCCTCCTGTACACGTACCACAGTTATACCCTCCGCCTCCCTCCTGTACACATACCACAGTTATACCCTCCGCCTCCCTCCTGTACACATACCACCGCTATACCCTCCGCCTCCCTCCTGTACACATACCACAGTTATACCCTCCGCCTCCCTCCTGTACACATACCACAGTTATACCCGCCGCCTCCCTCCTGTACACGTACCACAGTTATACCCTCCGCCTCCCTCCTGTACACATACCACAGTTATACCCTCCGCCTCCCTCCTGTACACGTACCACAGTTATACCCTCAGCCTCCCTCCTGTACACGTACCACAGTTATACCCTCCGCCTCCCTCCTGTACACGTACCACAGTTATACCCTCTGCCTCCCTCCTGTACACATACCACCGCTATACTCACCGCCTCCCTCCTGTACACGTACCGCCCTTACACCCTCCGCCTCCCTCCTGTACACGTACCGCCCTTACACCCTCCGCCTCCCTCCTGTACACGTACCGCCCTTACACCCTCCGCCTCCCACCTGCACACGTACCGCCCTTACACCCTCCGCCTCCCTCCTGTACACGTACCGCCCTTACACCCTCTGCCTCTCTCCTGCACACGTACCGCCCTTACACCCTCCGCCTCTCTCCTGCACACGTACCGCCCTTACACCCTCTGCCTCCCTCCTGCACACGTACCGCCCTTACACCCTCTGCCTCCCTCCTGCACACGTACCGCCCTTACACCCTCCGCCTCTCTCCTGCACACGTACCGCCCTTACACCCTCTGCCTCTCTCCTGCACACGTACCGCCCTTACACCCTCTGCCTCCCTCCTGCACACGTACCGCCCTTACACCCGCCGCCTCCCTCCTGCACACGTACCGCCCTTACACCTGCCGCCTCCCTCCTGCACACGTACCGCCCTTACACCCTCCGCCTCCCTCCTGCACACGTACCGCCCTTACACCCTCCGCCTCCCTCCTGTACACGTACCGCCCTTACACCCTCCGCCTCTCTCCTGCACACGTACCGCCCTTACACCTTCCGCCTCCCTCCTGCACACGTACCGCCCTTACACCCTCCGCCTCCCTCCTGTACACGTACCGCCCTTACACCCTCTGCCTCTCTCCTGCACACGTACCGCCCTTACACCCTCCGCCTCCCTCCTGTACACGTACCGCCCTTACACCCTCTGCCTCCCTCCTGCACACGTACCGCCCTTAAACCTTCCGCCTCCCTCCTGCACACGTACCGCCCTTACACCCTCCGCCTCTCTCCTGCACACGTACCGCCCTTACACCTTCCGCCTCCCTCCTGCACACGTACCGCCCTTACACCCTCCGCCTCTCTCCTGCACATGTACCGCCCTTACACCCTCTGCCTCCCTCCTGCACACGTACCGCCCTTACACCCGCCGCCTCCCTCCTGCACACGTACCGCCCTTACACCCAGTGTTTCGCATAGTGATTGTGTATACAATCGTCCCTCTTGTGACAGATGCTGATGGAAAATGTGCAGCTGGCGGCGGCGCTGGGCGAGAGCCTGGAGAACAAGTTGCGGAACGCCGCTGTCTGTGAGATGGAAAACTGTCTGGTTTGGTGAGTGGCGGCACTTATGGCTGAGGATAGATGGATGGATGATGACGACTCGTAAAATACGGGCTCACCTGCAAGTAAATGGCTGAGATTTATGCGCCCAGCTCCTCTGCAGCCAGCGACATATTGGAGGCCTGGGAATCATCCTATAGCGCCACCAGGGGCGGACATATCATTAGTGCAATCTGTCCAGCCACACAGGGGCCCAAGAGCTGAGGGGCCACATCCATCTCCAAAGCAGCAGCAGGTTGTCATAGACAGAACTAACCGACTGCAAAGGGCCCATTACTGTTCTCGCTCAGGGTCCCTTCTCTGTGTCCACCATTGAGCTCCACCAATGTAAAAACATCTACAGTAGTGTTCAAAATAATAGCAGTGTGTTCACAATCACGAGCTATCACAGAACCTTCCTCCTAGTTGTTATTTCCAGCATTGGGGACATCGCTCGCTGTTTTCTAATTCACAACATGAAGAGAAATGTAGATAATTTGTAACGACTTTACAGAAAATAACAAAAAATGACCATTGTTCTGTTCTAAAGAATATCAATGTCTGCGTTTGTCTTTACAAACTCACAATCACAATGTTCGCTCTTACTTTTTTTGAGGATTTCGCATTCCTGTGAATCACTAACCTAATATTTAGTTGTTACCCACAGTTTTTTAGAGCTGCTTCACATCTACGTTGCATAGAGTCAACCATCTTCTGGCCCCTGTCACCTGTTATTCCAGCCCAGGAGGCTTTCACTACATCCCACAATTGTTTGGCATTTGTTGGCTTTGCCTCTGAAACGGCATTTTTGATGTCACACCACAAGTGATCTATCGAATTAAGGTCCAGGGATCGGGCTGGCCACTCCATAAGCTCAATTATGTTGGACTTGAACCAAGATTTTGCTCATTTACTGGTATGTTTAGGGTCATTGTCTTGTTGAAACAGCCATATAAGGGCATATCCTCTTCAGCGTAAGGCAACATGACCTCTTCAAGTATTTTAATATCTGCAAACTGGTCCATGATCCCTGGTATGCGGTAAATTGGTCCGGCACCATAGTAAGAGAAACATGCTCATATCATGATGCTTCACCACCATGCTTCACTGTCTGCAGGGTGTACTGTGGCTGAATGCAGAGTTTGAGTACATGTTAATACATGTCTTTTTTTTTAACAGTGGGACTTTGCGGGGACTTCTTTCTAAGAGATTAGCTTCACACAGGCGTCTTCAAACTGTCACAGTCCTCACAGGTAACTGGAGACTGTCTGTGATCATCCTGGAGCTGATCGTTGGCTGAGCCTTTGCCATTCTGTCTATTCTTCCATCCATTCTGATGGTAGTCTCCCGTTTTCTTCCACGTCTCTCTGGTTTTGCTTTACATTGTAAAGCATTGGAGATCATTTTAGCTGAACAGCCGATCATTGTCGGCACTTCTTTATAAGTTTTACCTTCTCCAATCAACTTTTTAATCAAAGTATCAAAGTCCACTGTTCTTCTGAACAATGTCTTGAACGACCCATATTTCTCAGGCTTTCAAGGAGAAATGAATGTCCAACATGTGCTGCTTCACCCTCATATAAGGACCACCTGATTCACCCCTGTTTCTTCACAGAATGATTGACCTCACTGATTGACCTCCACACTGATATTATTGTGAACACTCCCCGTACAATTAATTATTCACATACACAGAGTCAGAAACCTGCAGATGATGAATGCGGAGTCTGGGGGTTTCTTACAATCTACTGCACCGACTGGTGAATTGTCTGACATGTGGTGATAGAATCTATACCAGAAACATGACTAACCAGATTAATCATGGACTGCTATTATTTTAAACACTACTGTACGTCCAAAAAGTCAGAAATGATATGAGGTTACGTGTGCTGGCACTGATTACCAAGTGTCCTGCAGCTCCTGTGTAATCACTGACTAATGACGTTCCCGATGTGCTCAATGGAGACAAATCCGGAGACGCTGCCGGCAGCTCCTGTGTAATCACCGACCAATGACGTCCCCGATGTGCTCAATGGAGACAAGTCCGGAGACGCTGCCGGCAGCTCCTGTGTAATCACCGACCAATGATGTCCCCGATGTGCTCAATGGAGACAAGTCCGGAGACGCTGCCGGCAGCTCCTGTGTAATCACCGACCAATGACGTCCCCGATGTGCTCAATGGAGACAAGCCCGGAGACCTGCAGCCATGGGAGCAGGTTTAGGTCACGCAGGCGCTCACAGTAGTGCGAGGAGCATATGGCCTGGGGGTGTCGTGTGGAAAAACTGCTCCTGGGACATTGGAGAAATGTCCATACCACTGTTTCCACATCCAACAATGTAACCTTGAGCTGTTAGAGCACCTAGAAACCAGAGGGGTCCGGCTACCGGACATTATGCTCCCCACCATCATCCTGGGAGGAAATTGTGCCACAGTCGTCTTACTCCCAGAAGTAGTATATAAGAATTAGCTGGATAAGAATTGCTGCCTCTGTACTGGAAAATCTCCTACGTGGACGGGATGTGAGCGAGCTGTACAGGGGTGCATTCCGCCTTTACAGGACCCCTCAAGTGGTAACCTGGTATAACATTTGCATTAGGTGACATTGGATCTACTCCACCTGTTGCCTTAATGACCTGGCGGTGGCCGGTGCCTGGACTGTGTGGGTATAATGGATCTACTCCACCTGTTGCCTTAATGACCTGGCGGTGGCCGGTGCCTGGGCTGTGTGGGTATAATGGATCTACTCCACCTGTTGCCTGAATGACCTGGCGGTGGCCGGTGCCTGGACTGTGTGGGTATAATGGATCTACTCCACCTGTTGCCTTAATGACCTGGCGGTGGCCGGTGCCTTGACTGTGTGGGTATAATGGATCTACTCCACCTGTTGCCTTAATGACCTGGCGGTGGCCGGTGCCTGGGCTATGTGGGTATAGTGGATCTACTCCACCTGTTGCCTTAATGACCTGGCGGTGGCCGGTGCCTGGACTATGTGGGTATAATGGATCTACTCCACCTGTTGCCTTAATGACCTGGCGGTGGCCGGTGCCTGGGCTGTGTGGGTATAATGGATCTACTCCACCTGTTGCCTTAATGACCTGGCGGTGGCCGGTGCCTGGACTATGTGGGTATAATGGATCTACTCCACCTGTTGCCTTAATGACCTGGCGGTGGCCGGTGCCTGGACTGTGTGGGTATAATGGATCTACTCCACCTGTTGCCTTAATGACCTGGCGGTGGCCGGTGCCTGGACTGTGTGGGTATAATGGATCTACTCCACCTGTTGCCTTAATGACCTGGCGGTGGCCGGTGCCTGGACTGTGTGGGTATAATGGATCTACTCCACCTGTTGCCTTAATGACCTGGCGGTGGCCGGTGCCTGGACTGTGTGGGTATAATGGATCTACTCCAACTGTTGCCTTAATGACCTGGCGGTGGCCGGTGCCTGGACTATGTGGGTATAGTGGATCTACTCCACCTGTTGCCTTAATGACCTGGCGGTGGCCGGTGCCTGGACAGTGTGGGTATAATGGATCTACTCCACCTGTTGCCTTAATGACCTGGCGGTGGCCGGTGCCTGGACTGTGTGGGTATAATGGATCTACTCCAACTGTTGCCTTAATGACCTGGCGGTGGCCGGTGCCTGGACTATGTGGCTATAGTGGATCTACTCCACCTGTTGCCTGAATGACCTGGCGGTGGCCGGTGCCTGGGCTGTGTGGGTATAATAGATCTACTCCACCTGTTGCCTTAATGACCTGGCGGTGGCTGGTGCCTGTACTCTGTGGGTATAATGGATCTACTCCACCTGTTGCCTTAATGACCTGGCGGTGGCCGGTGCCTGGATTGTGTGGGTATAATGGAACTACTCCACCTGTTGCCTTAATGACCTGGCGGTGACTGGTGCCTGGACTGTGTGGGTGTAATGGATCTACTCCACCTGTTGCCTTAATGACCTGGCGGTGGCTGGTGCCTGGACTGTGTGGGTATAATGGAACTACTCCACCTGTTGCCTTAATGACCTGGCGGTGACTGGTGCCTGGACTGTGTGGGTATAATGGATCTACTCCATCTGTTGCCTTAATAACCTGGCGGTGGCGGGTGCCTAGACTGTGTGGGTATAATGGATCTACTCCACCTGTTGCCTTAATGACCTGGCGGTGGCTGGTGCCTGGACTGTGTGGGTATAATGGATCTACTCCACCTGTTGCCTTAATGACCTGGCGGTGACTGGTGCCTGGACTGTGTGGGTATAATGGATCTACTCCACCTGTTGCCTTAATGACCTGGCGGTGACTGGTGCCTGGACTGTGTGGGTATAATGGATCTACTCCACCTGTTGCCTTAATGACCTGGCGGTGGCGGGTGCCTAGACTGTGTGGGTATAATGGATCTACTCCACCTGTTGCCTTAATGACCTGGCGGTGGCGGGTGCCTAGACTGTGTGGGTATAATGGATCTACTCCACCTGTTGCCTTAATGACCTGGCGGTGGCTGGTGCCTGGACTGTGTGGGTATAATGGATCTACTCCACCTGTTGCCTTAATGACCTGGTGGTGACTGGTGCCTGGACTGTGTGGGTATAATGGATCTACTCCACCTGTTGCCTTAATGACCTGGCGGTGCCCGGTGCCTGCACTGTGTGGGTATAATGGATCTACTCCACCTGTTGCCTGAATGACCTGGCGGTGGCCGGTGCCTGGGCTGTGTGGGTATAATGGATCTACTCCACCTGTTGCCTTAATGACCTGGCGGTGGCCGGTGCCTGGACTGTGTGGGTATAATGGATCTACTCCACCTGTTGCCTTAATGACCTGGCGGTGGCCGGTGCCTGGACTGTGTGGGTATAATGGATCTACTCCACCTGTTGCCTTAATGACCTGGCGGTGGCTGGTGCCTGGGCTGTGTGGGTATAATGGATCTACTCCACCTGTTGCCTTAATGACCTGGCGGTGGGCGGTGCCTGGGCTGTGTGGGTATAATGGATCTACTCCACCTGTTGCTTTAATGACCTGGCGGTGGCCGGTGCCTGGACTGTGTGGGTATAATGGATCTACTCCACCTGTTGCCTTAATGACCTGGCGGTGGCCGGTGCCTGGACTATGTGGGTATAATGGATCTACTCCACCTGTTGCCTTAATGACCTGGCGGTGGCCGGTGCCTGGGCTGTGTGGGTATAATGGATCTACTCCACCTGTTGCCTTAATGACCTGGCGGTGGCCGGTGCCTGGACTATGTGGGTATAATGGATCTACTCCACCTGTTGCCTTAATGACCTGGCGGTGGCCGGTGCCTGGACTGTGTGGGTATAATGGATCTACTCCACCTGTTGCCTTAATGACCTGGCGGTGGCCGGTGCCTGGACTGTGTGGGTATAATGGATCTACTCCACCTGTTGCCTTAATGACCTGGCGGTGGCCGGTGCCTGGACTGTGTGGGTATAATGGATCTACTCCACCTGTTGCCTTAATGACCTGGCGGTGGCCGGTGCCTGGACTGTGTGGGTATAATGGATCTACTCCAACTGTTGCCTTAATGACCTGGCGGTGGCCGGTGCCTGGACTATGTGGGTATAGTGGATCTACTCCACCTGTTGCCTTAATGACCTGGCGGTGGCCGGTGCCTGGACAGTGTGGGTATAATGGATCTACTCCACCTGTTGCCTTAATGACCTGGCGGTGGCCGGTGCCTGGACTGTGTGGGTATAATGGATCTACTCCAACTGTTGCCTTAATGACCTGGCGGTGGCCGGTGCCTGGACTATGTGGCTATAGTGGATCTACTCCACCTGTTGCCTGAATGACCTGGCGGTGGCCGGTGCCTGGGCTGTGTGGGTATAATAGATCTACTCCACCTGTTGCCTTAATGACCTGGCGGTGGCTGGTGCCTGTACTCTGTGGGTATAATGGATCTACTCCACCTGTTGCCTTAATGACCTGGCGGTGGCCGGTGCCTGGATTGTGTGGGTGTAATGGATCTACTCCACCTGTTGCCTTAATGACCTGGCGGTGGCTGGTGCCTGGACTGTGTGGGTATAATGGATCTACTCCACCTGTTGCCTTAATGACCTGGCGGTGACTGGTGCCTGGACTGTGTGGGTATAATGGATCTACTCCACCTGTTGCCTTAATGACCTGGCGGTGGCCGGTGCCTGGACTGTGTGGGTATAATGGATCTACTCCATCTGTTGCCTTAATAACCTGGCGGTGGCGGGTGCCTAGACTGTGTTGGTATAATGGATCTACTCCACCTGTTGCCTTAATGACCTGGCGGTGGCTGGTGCCTGGACTGTGTGGGTATAATGGATCTACTCCACCTGTTGCCTTAATGACCTGGCGGTGACTGGTGCCTGGACTGTGTGGGTATAATGGATCTACTCCACCTGTTGCCTTAATGACCTGGCGGTGACTGGTGCCTGGACTGTGTGGGTATAATGGATCTACTCCACCTGTTGCCTTAATGACCTGGCGGTGGCGGGTGCCTAGACTGTGTGGGTATAATGGATCTACTCCACCTGTTGCCTTAATGACCTGGCGGTGGCGGGTGCCTAGACTGTGTGGGTATAATGGATCTACTCCACCTGTTGCCTTAATGACCTGGCGGTGGCTGGTGCCTGGACTGTGTGGGTATAATGGATCTACTCCACCTGTTGCCTTAATGACCTGGTGGTGACTGGTGCCTGGACTGTGTGGGTATAATGGATCTACTCCACCTGTTGCCTTAATGACCTGGCGGTGCCCGGTGCCTGCACTGTGTGGGTATAATGGATCTACTCCACCTGTTGCCTGAATGACCTGGCGGTGGCCGGTGCCTGGGCTGTGTGGGTATAATGGATCTACTCCACCTGTTGCCTTAATGACCTGGCGGTGGCCGGTGCCTGGACTGTGTGGGTATAATGGATCTACTCCACCTGTTGCCTTAATGACCTGGCGGTGGCCGGTGCCTGGACTGTGTGGGTATAATGGATCTACTCCACCTGTTGCCTTAATGACCTGGCGGTGGCTGGTGCCTGGGCTGTGTGGGTATAATGGATCTACTCCACCTGTTGCCTTAATGACCTGGCGGTGGGCGGTGCCTGGGCTGTGTGGGTATAATGGATCTACTCCACCTGTTGCTTTAATGACCTGGCGGTGGCCGGTGCCTGGACTGTGTGGGTATAATGGATCTACTCCACCTGTTGCCTTAATGATCTGGCGGTGGCCGGTGCCTGGACTGTGTGGGTATAATGGATCTACTCCACCTGTTGCCTTAATGACCTGGCGGTGGCCGGTGCCTGGGCTGTGTGGGTATAATGGATCTACTCCACCTGTTGCCTGAATGACCTGGCGGTGGCCGGTGCCTCTAATGTGTGGGTATAATGGATCTACTCCACCTGTTGCCTGAATGACCTGGCGGTGGCCGGTGCCTGGGCTGTGTGGGTATAATGGATCTACTCCACCTGTTGCCTGAATGACCTGGCGGTGGCTGGTGCCTGGACTGTGTGGGTATAATGGATCTACTCCACCTGTTGCCTTAATGACTTGGCTGTGGCCGGTGCCTGGACTGTGTGGGTATAATGGATCTACTCCACCTGTTGCCTTAATGACCTGGCGGTGGCCGGTGCCTAGACTGTGGGGGTATAATGGATCTACTCCACCTGTTGCCTGAATGACCTGGCGGTGGCTGGTGCCTGGACTGTGTGAGTATAATGGATCTACTCCACCTGTTGCCTTAATGACCTGGCGGTAGCCAGTGCCTAGACTGTGTGGGTATAATGGATCTACTCCACCTGTTGCCTTAATGACCTGGCGGTGGCCGGTGCCTGGACTGTGTGGGTATAATGGATCTACTCCACCTGTTGCCTTAATGACTTGGCGGTGGCCGGTGCCTAGACTGTGTGGGTATAATGGATCTACTCCACCTGTTGCCTTAATGACCTGGCGGTGGCCGGTGCCTGGACTGTGTGGGTATAATGGATCTACTCCACCTGTTGCCTTAATGACCTGGCGGTGGCCGGTGCCTGGGCTGTGTGGGTATAATGGATCTACTCCACCTGTTGCCTTAATGACCTGGCGGTGGCCGGTGCCTGGACTGTGTGGGTATAATGGATCTACTCCACCTGTTGCCTTAATGACCTGGCGGTGGCTGGTGCCTGGGCTGTGTGGGTATAATGGATCTACTCCACCTGTTGCCTTAATGACTTGGCGGTGGCCGGTGCCTGGACTGTGTGGGTATAATGGATCTACTCCACCTGTTGCCTTAATGACCTGGCGGTGGCCGGTGCCTGGACTGTGTGGGTATAATGGATCTACTCCACTTGTTGCCTTAATGACTTGGCGGTGGCTGGTGCCTGGACTGTGTGGGTATAATGGATCTACTCCACCTGTTGCCTTAATGACCTGGCGGTGGGCGGTGCCTGGACTGTGTGGGTATAATGGAACTACCCCACCTGTTGCCTTAATGACCTGGCGGTGGGCGGTGCCTGGACTGTGTGGGTATAATGGATCTACTCCACCTGTTGCCTTAATGACCTGGCGGTGGGCGGTGCCTGGACTGTGTGGGTATAATGGATCTACTCCACCTGTTGCCTTAATGACCTGGCGGTGGCTGGTGCCTGGGCTGTGTGGGTATAATGGATCTACTCCACCTGTTGCCTTAATGACCTGGCGGTGGGCGGTGCCTGGACTGTGTGGGTATAATGGATCTACTCCACCTGTTGCCTTAATGACCTGGCGGTGGCCGGTGCCTGGACTGTGTGGGTATAATGGATCTACTCCACCTGTTGCCTGAATGACCTGGCGGTGGCCGGTGCCTGGACTGTGTGGGTATAATGGATCTACTCCACCTGTTGCCTTAATGACCTGGCGGTGGGCGGTGCCTGGACTGTGTGGGTATAATGGATCTACTCCACCTGTTGCCTTAATGACCTGGCGGTGGGCGGTGCCTGGATTGTGTGGGTATAATGGATCTACTCCACCTGTTGCCTTAATGACCTGGCGGTGGCTGGTGCCTGGACTGTGTGGGTATAATGGATCTACTCCACCTGTTGCCTGAATGACCTGGCGGTGGCCGGTGCCTGGACTGTGTGGGTATAATGGATCTACTCCACCTGTTGCCTTAATGACTTGGCGGTGGCCGGTGCCTGGACTGTGTGGGTATAATGGATCTACTCCACCTGTTGCCTTAATGACCTGGCGGTGGCCGGTGCCTGGACTGTGTGGGTATAATGGATCTACTCCACTTGTTGCCTTAATGACTTGGCGGTGGCTGGTGCCTGGACTGTGTGGGTATAATGGATCTACTCCACCTGTTGCCTTAATGACCTGGCGGTGGCCGGTGCCCGGACTGTGTGGGTATAATGGATCTACTCCACCTGTTGCCTTAATGACCTGGCGGTGGGCGGTGCCTGGACTGTGTGGGTATAATGGATCTACCCCACCTGTTGCCTTAATGACCTGGCGGTGGGCGGTGCCTGGACTGTGTGGGTATAATGGATCTACTCCACCTGTTGCCTTAATGACCTGGCGGTGGGCGGTGCCTGGACTGTGTGGGTATAATGGATCTACTCCTCCTGTTACCTTAATGACCTGGCGGTGGCCGGTGCCTGGATTGTGTGGGTATAATGGATCTACTCCACCTGTTGCCTTAATGACCTGGCGGTGGCCGGTGCCTGGACTGTGTGGGTATAATGGATCTACTCCACCTGTTGCCTGAATGACCTGGCGGTGGGCGGTGCCTGGACTGTGTGGGTATAATGGATCTACTCCACCTGTTGCCTTAATGACCTGGCGGTGGCCGGTGCCTGGGCTGTGTGGGTATAATGGATCTACTCCACCTGTTGCCTTAATGACCTGGCGGTGGGCGGTGCCTGGACTATGTGGGTATAATGGATCTACTCCACCTGTTGCCTTAATGACCTGGCGGTGGCCGGTGCCTGGACTGTGTGGGTATAATGGATCTACTCCACCTGTTGCCTTAATGACCTGGCGGTGGCCGGTGCCTGGGCTGTGTGGGTATAATGGATCTACTCCACCTGTTGCCTTAATGACCTGGCGGTGGCCGGTGCCTGGGCTGTGTGGGTATAATGGATCTACTCCACCTGTTGCCTTAATGACCTGGCGGTGGCCGGTGCCTGGGCTGTGTGGGTATAATAGATCTACTCCACCTGTTGCCTTAATGACCTGGCGGTGGGCGGTGCCTGGACTGTGTGGGTATAATGGATCTACTCCACCTGTTGCCTTAATGACCTGGCGGTGGCCGGTGCCTGGGCTGTGTGGGTATAATGGATCTACTCCACCTGTTGCCTTAATGACCTGGCGGTGGCCGGTGCCTGGACTGTGTGGGTATAATGGATCTACTCCACCTGTTGCCTTAATGACCTGGCGGTGGGCGGTGCCTGGACTGTGTGGGTATAATGGATCTACTCCACCTGTTGCCTTAATGACCTGGCGGTGGCCGGTGCCTGGGCTGTGTGGGTATAATAGATCTACTCCACCTGTTGCCTTAATGACCTGGCGGTGGCCGGTGCCTGGGCTGTGTGGGTATAATGGATCTACTCCACCTGTTGCCTTAATGACCTGGCGGTGGCCGGTGCCTGGACTGTGTGGGTATAATGGATCTACTCCACCTGTTGCCTTAATGACCTGGCGGTGGCCGGTGCCTGGACTGTGTGGGTATAATGGATCTACTCCACCTGTTGCCTTAATGACCTGGCGGTGGCCGGTGCCTGGACTGTGTGGGTATAATGGATCTACTCCACCTGTTGCCTTAATGACCTGGCGGTGGCCGGTGCCTGGATTGTGTGGGTATAATGGATCTACTCCACCTGTTGCCTTAATGACCTGGCGGTGGCCGGTGCCTGGACTGTGTGGGTATAATGGATCTACTCCACCTGTTGCCTTAATGACCTGGCGGTGGCCGGTGCCTGGGCTGGTCGCTTGGTTTTCTTCACATCCATGTAGGATCTCCTCTGCCACGAAGTCTTTGTTTTGCACAAGTAAATTTGGTACAACAGTTCCTCGGCCTCTGGTCTGCTCACCATTATTGGCACCCCTTCATTTTTTTCATAGACTGTACACTATCTTCAGAAATAAATGGAAATGTACCAAAGTTATATCCTCAGGATTTTTTAATTAGTGATCCAAAGTAATACAACAATAAAACATTATTTTTCAACTTCTATGTTGCAATTTCAAAGAACAAACAGAATAAACCTCATGTGCAGCAATAAAGGCCCCCTAATTAATATTTGGTTGCCCCCCCTAATTAATACTTGGTTGCCCACCCTTTGGAATTGCTGACGGCCTTCACACGTTTATTGTAGCCATCTATAAGCTTCTTTCTCTTCTCTGGAGTTTTCTCCCATCTTCCTTTGCAGTTTCCTCAAGCTCTTTAATGTTTGCAGGTTCTTTTTCCCAATGGCAGATTTCCGCTCACCCCAAAGATTTTCAATGAGATTGACGTCAGGAATCATTGCTGGCCATTTTAAAACAGTCCAGTTTTTCTTTTCCACAATTTCTGTGTACTTTTGGATGTGTGCTTTGGGTCATTGTCTTGCTGGAGGACTCATGATCTTCGACTCAAACCAAGTTTTCTTACACTGGGTAGGAGCTTTTGCTGTAAAATCTCTTGATAATTCTCTGATTTCATGATTCCTGTGATACGGTCAATGCCTCCAGTACCGGATGCAGCAAAGCAACCCCACAGCATTAAGGATCTTCCACCATGCTTAACTGTTGGTAAGGTGTTCTTTTCCTTATAAGCTTCATTGCGCCCTCTGTAAACAAACTGTTGTTTTGTATAGCCAAAAAGCTCTATTTATGTTTCATCTATCCGCAGAACATTTTCCCAGAAGGATTGTGGTTTGTCAAAGTACTCTTTGGCAACGACCTGTCGTTCCTTTTAATGTCTTTTCTTCAGCTATGGATTCTTCCTTGGCCTTTGCCCATAAAGCTCTGCTTGGTTTAGTGTGTGGCATATGGTATTTGTTGAAACCATGACCTGAGACTGATCCAGGATGGCCTTCAGGTCTTTGGATGTTTGACGTGGTGTGTTTTCCACCATTTGCACCTATCTTCGAAGACCTCTCTTGTCAATTTCCTCTTTGCCCCACATCCAGGGAGGTTCTTGACGGTTCCATGCTTGGCAAACTTCTTAATAACATTGTGCACTGTTGAAACTGGGATACCAAGGTCTTTGGAGATGGCCTTATACCCTTTGGAAGTCTTGTGTTTGCTAATAATAGCAGTTCCTCAGACAGCTCCTTGGTCTTCACCATTGTGACAAAGGAACAGGGCCTACCATGTAGCTTTTTAAAACACAGAAGTCATCATTCATTGGCTAACTCATGTCACATGGGCACCGACAATCACAGGAGAATCTCTTTTGTGATTTACCACAGGCAAGTCACAATGTGTTTCCATAGTAAATGAATGTAAAGGAGCCGATACCAGTGACAGCAGCTTTAGGGTTTTCTAGTTTTCCCTCCCATTGTTTTTTTTTTTTATGAATTATCATAGAATCATAGAATCATAGAATGGTAGAGTTGGAAGGGACCTCCTGGGTCATCTAGTCCAACCCCCTGCTCAAAGCAGGATTCACTAGATCATCTCAGACAGATGTCTGTCCAGCCTCTGTTTGAAGACGTCCATTGAAGGGGAACTCACCACCTCTCGTGGCCGCCTGTTCCACTCATTAATCACCCTAACTGTCAAAAAGTTTTTTCTAATATTTAATCTGTGTCTCCTCCCATTTAGTTTCATCCCATTGCTTCTAGTCTTTCGTTGTGCAAATGAGAATAAAGATGATCCTTCTACAATGTGACAGCCCTTGACATATTTGTAGACAGCTATTAAGTCTCCTCTCAGTCTTCTTTTTTGCAAGCTAAACATTCCCAAATCCTGCAACCGTTCCTCATAGGACATGGTTTGCAGACCAGTCACCATTCTGGTCGCTCTTCTCTGAACTTGCTCCAGTTTGTCTATGTCTTTTTTAAAATGTGGTGCCCAAAACTGTACACAGTATTCCAGATGAGGTCTGACCAAAGAGGAGTAAAGACCGATAATGACTTCACGTGATCTAGACTGTATGCTTCTGTTAATACATCCCAGAATTGTATTTGCCTTTTTTGCTGCTGCATCACACTGTTGACTCATGTTCAGTCTATGATCTATTAGTATACCTAAGTCTATTTCACATGTACTGTTGCTTAGCTCTATTCCTCCCATTCTGTATATGCTTTTTTCATTTTTATTGCCCAGATGTAGTACTTTGCATTTTTCCCTGTTAAAAACCATTCTGTTGGTTGCTGCCCACTGCTCCAGTTTATTTAGGTCTTTTTGAATCCTCTCTCTCTCTTCTCTAGTATTAGCTATCCCTCCAAGCTTTGTGTCATCAGCAAATTTAATCAGTTTACCCTCAATTCCTTCATCTAAATCATTGATAAAGATGTTGAACAATACAGGTCCCAGGACGGAGCTGTAACATACCTGGCGGCGTCCTTGCATGGTGGTCCATCTCCCACTGTGCAAGAGGGCGCACTTGATCTCCTGTCCAGAATGTCTCTCTGGCTTCCCTCCATGCTGTCTGTTTGTGTCTGTTTCTGCTGCTTAAGGGCGGCGCCCGATCACTTCCTGCCTTTTGTACCTGCTGTGGGTCACACCCCTTGTGCGTCCTCAGCCTATTGCTGTCTGTCACTTGGTATATAGCTCAGCAGCTCCCTTCTATCCCTGCCTGAGCATAGTGTTTCCTTCAGTGTGTGCTTGCACTCTGAAGGTGCCAGGTCCCGTCTCTTGTCTCCTGCTTTTTGTATCAGTTCCCGTGTCTGAACTGAGTCCTGTATGTCTCCTGCTTTGCGGTATCAGCTCCCGTGTCTGAACTGAGTCCTTTCTGTGTTCTCTTGTCTATCCTGTCTGAACACGCTCCTAGCCTGTTCCTCCTGCCTTCTAGGGGCCGATTACCTAGACCCGTTCCTGTATTTTGTCTGACCTGTCTGAACTCGCTCCTAGCCTGTTCCTCTCGCCTTCTAGTGGCCGATTTCCTAGACCCGCTCCTGTGTCTGGTCTGTCCTGTCTGAACACGCTCCTTGCCTGTTCGTTCCGCCTTTTAGTGGCCGATTTCCTAGACCCGCTCCTGTGTCTGGTCTGTCCTGTCTGAACACGCTCCTTGCCTGTTCGTTCCGCCTCTCTGGGGGCCGTATTCCCAGACCCGCTCCTGTATCCCTCTGCAGTGTCGGTCTCCTCCGTACACTCAGTTCCAGTCTGAACTCTCTCCTGTCTTTTACCTGTTTTGCCTCTATGTCCGTTCCCTTCCTTTTTCTGCAGAGTCTGAACTCGTACCTAACTCCTGCTTGTTGTCTCTGCAAGTACTGTGTGAGTATCTGGCTCTGTCTTTCCCTTCCTGTCTGTTCCGTGTGAACAGAGCCCTGTCCTCCCTGCTCAGCCTTGTCTGCACTCTAGCTGTGCTTGCCTGTAACCCTCTGCCTGTATTGTTCCTGAGTCCCGGTGTGTACTGGGTCCTATCCCGCCTGTGTTCCTACCTGCTAGTGCCTCCCTGTCTGCACTCTAGCTGTGCTTGTCTTCACCCCCCTGCCTGCATACCCGCCTGCCTGCATACCAGTCGTGCCTGCCTATACCCACCAGTCTGTGTGCCAGCCTACCAGCCTGTTCCTGTATTCCCCTGTGTGGGTCAACAGCCGTGTCCGGGGTCTGTCCTGGAGTAGCACCTGGTCCCTCTGCTCGGTTCCTCCTTGGTGCACTGGCGTCGTATGCCGTCGTGCGACCCTGGTCGGATCGGGTGAATACCTAGTCACGCCCCTCCAGGCATTCACTCTCCGGCACGGTCCAGTGGAATCACTACCAATCACACGCACACGCCGCTTAGCCCGGGCGTGTGCATAACAGGAGCCCTGTGGTACCCCACTTGAGACATTCATCCAGCTGGATGTGAAGCCATTTACAACCACCCTTTGAGTCCGATCACTAAGCCAGTTATGAATCCACCTAACAGTTGCCTGGTCCATTGCATACTTGGTCATTTTTTCAATAAGGATGGTGTGAGATACTTTGTCAAATGCTTTGCTGAAGTCAAGATATACTATATCTACAGCATTTCCCTGATCCACCCAGTCAGTGATTCTGTCATAGAAGGAAATTAAGTTAGTCTGACATGACTTGTTAGTTACAAACCCATGCTGACTCTGGTTAATCACTTCATTCTTATCCATGTACTTACATACATGTTGTTTAATAATTTGTTCAAAGATCTTTCCTGGTATAGAAGTCAGACTCACCGGCCTATAGTTCCCTGGGTCCACCTTCTTCCCCTTTTTGAAGATAGGAACAACATTTGCTCTTCTCCAGTCTTCTGGGACTTCTCCTGTTCTCCAAGAATTTTCAAAGATTATGGAGAGTGGTTCTAAAATTTCTTCTACGATCTCCTTCAGTACTCTGGGGTGTAATTCATCTGGACCTGGAGACTTGAACTCATTTATGTTAGCTAAATGTTATTGATTATCCTTTGCTCTTTTGTATTTAACACGAGTCTCTACACAAAGAACTGTTTCACTGGACTCTTGTATTTCCTGAGATATTCCACATTGGGTACTTACACTTCGTGGTGCTGTAGTACAGGTTGATGGTGTCTCGCTGATGTTCCTCCCAGCATAGGTAATCGTGTTACCAGCGGCGGCTTCTCAGAAAGATGCAGAGACCAGTCTAACCTGAAATACCAACAAGTTTAAGATTCAAGAAAGTGACGTCCTGGTTGTGACACAAATGGGACTTATTACTGATTGTGGTCTACAAACGCTGGTTTGGTGGATGCATTGACCTCCGATGAGGAGCAGATCATCAATGTATCTGCCAGTGCATGGAGCCTCCGATGAGGAGCAGATCATCAATGTATCTGCCAGTGCATGGAGCCTCCGATGAGGAGCAGATCATCAATGTATCTGCCAGTGCATGGAGCCTCCGATGAGGAGCAGATCATCAATGTATCTGCCAGTGCATGGAGCCTCCGATGAGGAGCAGATCATCAATGTATCTGCCAGTGCATGGAGCCTCTGATGAGGAGCAGATCATCAATGTATCTGCCAGTGCATGGAGCCTCCGATGAGGAGCAGATCATCAATGTATCTGCCAGTGCATGGAGCCTCAGATGAGGAGCAGATCATCAACGTATCTGCCAGTGCATGGAGCCTCCGATGAGGAGCAGATCATCAACGTATCTGCCAGTGCATGGAGCCTCCGATGAGGAGCAGATCATCAACGTATCTGCCAGTGCATGGAGCCTCCGATGAGGAGCAGATCATCAATGTATCTGCCAGTGCATGGAGCCTCCGATGAGGAGCAGATCATCAACGTATCTGCCAGTGCATGGAGCCTCCGATGAGGAGCAGATCATCAACGTATCTGCCAGTGCATGGAGCCTCCGATGAGGAGCAGATCATCAACGTATCTGCCAGTGCATGGAGCCTCCGATGAGGAGCAGATCATCAACGTATCTGCCAGTGCATGGAGCCTCCGATGAGGAGCAGATCATCAACGTATCTGCCAGTGGATGGAGCCTCCAATGAGGAGCAGATCATCAACGTATCTGCCAGTGCATGGAGCCTCCGATGAGGAGCAGATCATCAACGTATCTGCCAGTGGATGTGGCACATGAAAAGTTTGCTTCTTCCTCTGGCACTAACCTAAATTCGGACTGTAGTAGATATTTCCTGATGAGATCCGGCGTGGTGGGAGGGCGCAGTCTGCGCGGACCTCCATGGCCTCCAGCGGCAGGAATCCTCCTCCACCGCTCAGATGGCTGCAGAACACGGAACTGGTTTTTTGGTTTTCTGTGTCCGGCCACGATGAAGTAATTTTTGGTCTTTGACGTTTACATTAGTGGAGTTACAGGAGGATTTTACACCTATTGATTATAACTCCGAGACCACCACATATGCTCACTACCACACAGTCACGCAGAGGACATGGGGACCCGCATTCTTTTTGGTGGAGGTGTTACCGGCCAAACCCCCAATTATCCTGTTTATCGTCTGTACTGGGGAGACACGTTATCTTTTTTTTTTATGGGACGAACCCGTAAATACAGGGACTTGTCCAGCTCAGAGTCTGAATATTGTGTCTTCTACAGGTTGCGAGAGGCGCTGGTGAAATATGGCATCGAGCACATGAAGGATCGGACGTGTCCCACCTATTACACACAATACTTACTGGCCATTATCAATGGATGCTGTGCCCTAAGGTAATACATCAGAAGGAAGCATTAAAGGGGCTCATTAAGGAGTTGTACAGCTCACTGAGACAACCACCTAAACCCCTTCTACTCCATCCTACACCCGTCCCCCCCACTCTGCTCTGTCCTACACCCGTCCCCCCCACTCTGCTCTGTCCTACACCCGTCCCCCCCACTCTGCTTCATCCTACACCCGTCCCCCCCACTCTGCTCCGTCCTACACCCGTCCCTCCACTCTGCTCCATCCTACACCCATCTCCCTCCACTCTGCTCCGTCCTACACCCATCCCCCTCCACTCTGCTCCGTCCTACACCCGTCCCCCTCCACTCTGCTCCGTCCTACACCTGTCCCCCTCCACTCTGCTCCGTCCTACACCCGTCCCCCTCCAATCTGCTCCGTCCTACACCCGTCCCCCTCCACTCTGCTCCGTCCTACACCCGTCCCCCTCCACTCTGCTCCGTCCTACACCCGTCCCCCTCCACTCTGCTCCGTCCTACTCCCGTCCCCTTCCACTCTGCTCTGTCCTACACCCGTCCCCCCACTCTGCTCTGTCCTACACCCGTCCCCCCACTCTGCTCTGTCCTACACCCGTCCCTCCACTCTGCTCCGTCCTACACCCGTCCCCCCACTCTGCTCTGTCCAACACCCGTCCCCCTCCTCTGCTCTGTCCTACACCCGTCCCCTCACTCTGCTCTGTCCTACACCCGTCCCCCTCGTTTGCTCCGTCCTACACCATCCCCCTCCACTCTGCTCTGTCCTACACCCGTCCCCCCACTCTGCTCTGTCCTACACCCGTCCCCCTCCTCTGCTCCGTCCTACTCCTATCCCCCTCCTCTGCTCCGTCGTACACCGGTCTCCCCCTCCTCTGCTCCGTCCTACACCCGTCTCCCCCCCCCCACTCTGCTCCGTCCTACACCCGTCTCCCCCCCCCACTCTGCTCCGTCCTACTCTTGTCCCCCTCCACACTGCTCCGTCCTACACCCGTCCCCCTCCACTCTGCTCCGTCCTACACCCGTCCCCCTCCACTCTGCTCCGTCCTACACCCGTCCCCCCCCTCTGCTCCATCCTACTCCCATCCCCCTCCACTCTGCTCCGTCCTACACCCGTCCCCCCCACTCTGCTCTGTCCTACACCCGTCCCCCCCCACTCTGCTCCGTCCTACACCCGTCCCCCCACTCTGCTCCGTCCTACTCTTGTCCCCCTCCACTCTGCTCCGTCCTACACCCGTCCCCCTCCACTCTGCTCCGTCCTACACCCGTCCCCCTCCACTCTGCTCTGTCCTACACCCGTCCCCCCCCTCTGCTCCGTCCTACTCCCATCCCCCCCCTCTGCTCCGTCCTACTCCCATCCCCCTCCACTCTGCTCCGTCCTACACCCCTCCCCCCACTCTGCTCTGTCCTACACCCGTCCCCCCACTCTGCTCTGTCCTACACCCGTCCCCCCCACTCTGCTCTGTCCTACACCCATCCCCCCACTCTGCTCTGTCCTACACCGTCCCCCTCCTCTGCTCCGTCCTACACCCGTCCCCCCACTCTGCTCTGTCCTACACCCGTCCCCCTCCTCTGCTCCGTCCTACACCCGTCCCCCCACTCTGCTCTGTCCTACACCCGTCCCCCTCCTCTGCTCCGTCCTACACCCGTCCCCCCCACTCTGCTCTGTCCTACACCCGTCCCCCTCCTCTGCTCCGTCCTACACCCGTCCCGCTACACTCTGCTCCGTCCTACTCCCGTCCCCCTCCACTCTGCTCTGTCCTACACCCGTCCCCCTCCTCTGCTCCGTCCTACACCCGTCCCCCTACACTCTGCTCCGTCCTACTCCCGTCCCCCCCACTCTGCTCTGTCCTACACCCGTCCCCCTCCTCTGCTCCGTCCTACACCCGTCCCCCTACACTCTGCTCCGTCCTACTCCCGTCCCCCCACTCTGCTCTGTCCTACACCATCCCCCTCCACTCTGCTCTGTCCTACACCCGTCCCCCTCCACTCTGCTCTGTCCTACACCCGTCCCCCCCCCACTCTGCTCTGTCCTACACCCGTCCCCCTCCTCTGCTCCGTCCTACTCCCATCCCCCTCCTCTGCTCCGTCCTACACCCGTCTCCCCCTCCCACTCTGCTCCGTCCTACACCCGTCCCCCCACTCTGCTCCGTCCTACACCCGTACCCCCACTCTGCTCCGTCCTACTCTTGTCCCCCTCCACTCTGCTCCATCCTACACCCGTCCCCCTCCACTCTGCTCCATCCTACACCCGTCCCCCTCCACTCTGCTCCGTCGTACTCCCGTCCCCCTCCACTCTGCTCCGTCCTACACCTGTCCCCCCACTCTGCTCTGTCCTACACCCGTCCCCCCACTCTGCTCTGTCCTACACATGTCCCCCCACTCTGCTCTGTCCTACACCCGTCCCCCCACTCTGCTCTGTCCTACACCCGTCCCCCCACTCTGCTCTGTCCTACACCCGTCCCCCCACTCTGCTCTGTCCTACACCCGTCCCCCCACTCTGCTCTGTCCTACACCCGTCCCCCCACTCTGCTCTGTCCTACACCCGTCCCCCCACTCTGCTCTGTCCTACACGCATCCCCCCACTCTGCTCTGTCCTACACCCGTCCCCCCACTCTGCTCTGTCCTACACCCGTCCCCCCACTCTGCTCCGTCCTACACCCGTCCCCCCACTCTGCTCCGTCCTACTCCCGTCCTCCCCCACTCTGCTCTGTCCTACACCCGTCCCCCCACTCTGCTCCGTCCTACACCCGTCCCTCCCCACTCTGCTCCGTCCTATACCCGTCCCCCCACTCTGCTCCGTCCTACTCTTGTCGCCCTCCACTCTGCTCCGTCCTACACCCGTCCCCCTCCACTCTGCTCCGTCCTACACCCGTCCCCCTCCACTCTGCTCCGTCCTACTCCCGTCCCCCTCCACTCTGCTCCGTCCTACACCTGTCCCCCCACTCTGCTCTGTCCTACACCCGTCCCCCCACTCTGCTCTGTCCTACACATGTCCCCCCACTCTGCTCTGTCCTACACCCATCCCCCCACTCTGCTCTGTCCTACACCCGTCCCCCCACTCTGCTCTGTCCTATACCCGTCCCCCCACTCTGCTCTGTCCTACACCCGTCCCCCACTCTGCTCTGTCCTACACCCGTCCCCCCACTCTGCTCTGTCCTACACCCGTCCCCCCACTCTGCTCTGTCCTGCACCCGTCCCCCCACTCTGCTCTGTCCTACACCCGTCCCCCCACTCTGCTCTGTCCTACACCCGTCCCCCCACTCTGCTCTGTCCTACACCCGTCCCCCCACTCTGCTCCGTCCTACTCCCGTCCTCCCCCACTCTGCTCTGTCCTACACCCGTCCCCCCACTCTGCTCCGTCCTACACCCGTCCCTCCCCACTCTGCTCTGTCCTATACCCGTCCCCCCCACTCTGCTCCGTCCTACACCCGTCCCCCCCACTCTGCTCTGTCCTACACCCGTCCCTCCCCACTCTGTTCCGTCCTACACCCGTCCCTCCCCAATCTGCTCTGTCCTACACCCTTCCCCCCCACTCTGCTCCGTCCTACACCCTTCCCCCCACTCTGCTCCGTCCTACTCCCGTCCCCCCACTCTGCTCTGTCCTATACCCGTCCCCCCACTCTGCTCCGTCCTACACCCGTCCCTCCCCACTCTGCTCTGTCCTATACCCGTCCCCCCACTCTGCTCTGTCCTACACCCGTCCCCCCCACTCTGCTCCGTCCTACTCCCGTCCCTCCCCACTCTGCTCCGTCCTACACCCGTCCCCCCCACTCTGCTCCGTCCTACTCCCATCCCCCTCCACTCTGCTCCGTCCTACACCCGTCCCCCCACTCTGCTCTGTCCTACACCCGTCCCCCTCCTCTGCTCCGTCCTACACCCGTCCCCCCCACTCTGCTCTGTCCTACACCCGTCCCCCTCCTCTGCTCCGTCCTACACCCGTCCCCCTACACTCTGCTCCGTCCTACTCCCGTCCCCCTCCACTCTGCTCTGTCCTACACCCGTCCCCCCACTCTGCTCTCTCCTACACCATCCCCCTCCACTCTGCTCTGTCCTACACCCGTCCCCCTCCACTCTGCTCTGTCCTACACCCGTCCCCCCCCACTCTGCTCTGTCCTACACCCGTCCCCCCCCACTCTGCTCTGTCCTACACCCGTCCCCCTCATCTGCTCCGTCCTACTCCCATCCCCCTCCTCTGCTCCGTCCTACACCCGTCTCCCCCCCCACTCTGCTCTGTCCTACACCCGTCCCCCCACTCTGCTCCGTCCTACACCCGTCCCCCCACTCTGCTCCGTCCTACTCTTGTCCCCCTCCACTCTGCTCCGTCCTACACCCGTCCCCCTCCACTCTGCTCCGTCCTACACCTGTCCCCCTCCACTCTGCTCCGTCCTACTCCCGTCCCCCTCCACTCTGCTCCGTCCTACACCCGTCCCCCCACTCTGCTCTGTCCTACACCCGTCCCCCCACTCTGCTCTGTCCTACACCCGTCCCCCCACTCTGCTCTGTCCTACACATGTCCCCCCACTCTGCTCTGTCCTACACCCGTCCCCCCACTCTGCTCTGTCCTACACCCGTCCCCCCACTCTGCTCTGTCCTACACCCGTCCCCCCCCACTCTGCTCCGTCCTACTCCCGTCCCCCCACTCTGCTCCGTCCTACTCCCGTCCCCCCACTCTGCTCCGTCATACACCCGTCCCCCCACTCTGCTCCGTCCTACTCCCGTCCCCCCACTCTGCTCCGTCCTACTCCCGTCCCCCCCCACTCTGCTCCGTCCTACACCCGTCCCCCCCTCTGCTCCGTCCTACTCCCATCCCCCTCCACTCTGCTCCGTCCTACACCCGTCCCCCCACTCTGCTCTGTCCTACACCCGTCCCCCCACTCTGCTCTGTCCTACACCCGTCCCCCCACTCTGCTCTGTCCTACACCCGTCCCCCCACTCTGCTCTGTCCTACACCCGTCCCCCCCCACTCTGCTCTGTCCTACACCCGTCCCCCCACTCTGCTCTGTCCTACACCCGTCCCCCTCCTCTGCTCCGTCCTACACCCGTCCCCCCACTCTGCTCTGTCCTACACCCGTCCCCCTCCTCTGCTCCGTCCTACACCCGTCCCCCCCACTCTGCTCTGTCCTACACCCGTCCCCCTCCTCTGCTCCGTCCTACACCCGTCCCCCTACACTCTGCTCCGTCCTACTCCCGTCCCCCTCCACTCTGCTCTGTCCTACACCCGTCCCCCCCACTCTGCTCTGTCCTACACCCGTCCCCCCACTCTGCTCTGTCCTACACCCGTCCCCCCCCTCTTCTCCGTCCTACACCCGTCCCCCCACTCTGCTCTGTCCTACACCCGTCCCCCTCCTCTGCTCCGTCCTACACCCGTCCCCCCCACTCTGCTCTGTCCTATACCCGTCCCCCTCCTCTGCTCCGTCCTACACCCGTCCCCCTACACTCTGCTCCGTCCTACTCCCGTCCCCCTCCACTCTGCTCTGTCCTACACCCGTCCCCCCACTCTGCTCTCTCCTACACCATCCCCCTCCACTCTGTCCTACACCCGTCCCCCTCCACTCTGCTCTGTCCTACACCCATCCCCCCACTCTGCTCTGTCCTACACCTGTCCCCCCACTCTGCTCTGTCCTACACCCGTCCCCCCACTCTGCTCTGTCCTACACATGTCCCCCCACTCTGCTCTGTCCTACACCCATCCCCCCACTCTGCTCTGTCCTACACCCGTCCCACCACTCTGCTCTGTCCTATACCCGTCCCCCCACTCTGCTCTGTCCTACACCCGTCCCCCACTCTGCTCTGTCCTACACCCGTCCCCCCACTCTGCTCTGTCCTACACCCGTCCCCCCACTCTGCTCTGTCCTACACCCGTCCCCCCACTCTGCTCTGTCCTGCACCCGTCCCCCCACTCTGCTCTGTCCTACACCCGTCCCCCCACTCTGCTCTGTCCTACACCCGTCCCCCCACTCTGCTCTGTCCTACACCCGTCCCCCCACTCTGCTCTGTCCTACACCCGTCCCCCCACTCTGCTCCGTCCTACTCCCGTCCTCCCCCACTCTGCTCTGTCCTACACCCGTCCCCCCACTCTGCTCCGTCCTACACCCGTCCCTCCCCACTCTGCTCTGTCCTATACCCGTCCCCCCCACTCTGCTCCGTCCTACACCCGTCCCCCCCACTCTGCTCTGTCCTACACCCGTCCCTCCCCACTCTGTTCCGTCCGACACCCGTCCCTCCCCACTGTGCTCTGTCCTACACCCTTCCCCCCCACTCTGCTCCGTCCTACACCCTTCCCCCCACTCTGCTCCGTCCTACTCCCGTCCCCCCACTCTGCTCTGTCCTATACCCGTCCCCCCACTCTGCTCCGTCCTACACCCGTCCCTCCCCACTCTGCTCTGTCCTATACCCGTCCCCCCACTCTGCTCTGTCCTACACCCGTCCCCCCCACTCTGCTCCGTCCTACTCCCGTCCCTCCCCACTCTGCTCCGTCCTACACCCGTCCCCCCCACTCTGCTCCGTCCTACACCCGTCCCCCCCCACTCTGCTCCGTCCTACTCCCATCCCCCTCCACTCTGCTCCGTCCTACACCCGTCCCCCCACTCTGCTCTGTCCTACACCCGTCCCCCCACTCTGCTCTGTCCTACACCCGTCCCCCCACTCTGCTCTGTCCTACACCCGTCCCCCCACTCTGCTCTGTCCTACACCCGTCCCCCCCACTCTGCTCTGTCCTACACCCGTCCCCCCACTCTGCTCTGTCCTACACCCGTCCCCCCACTCTGCTCTGTCCTACACCCGTCTCCCCCCACTCTGCTCCGTCCTACACCCGTCCCCCTCCTCTGCTCCGTCCTACACCCGTCCCCCCACTCTGCTCTGTCCTACACCCGTCCCCCTCCTCTGCTCCGTCCTACACCCGTCCCCCCCACTCTGCTCTGTCCTACACCCATCCCCCTCCTCTGCTCCGTCCTACACCCGTCCCCCTACACTCTGCTCCGTCCTACTCCCGTCCCCCTCCACTCTGCTCTGTCCTACACCCGTCCCCCCACTCTGCTCTCTCCTACACCATCCCCCTCCACTCTGCTCTGTCCTACACCCGTCCCCCTCCACTCTGCTCTGTCCTACACCCGTCCCCCCCCACTCTGCTCTGTCCTACACCCGTCCCCCCCACTCTGCTCTGTCCTACACCCGTCCCCCCCACTCTGCTCTGTCCTACTCCCATCCCCCTCCTCTGCTCCGTCCTACACCCCTCTCCCCCCCCCACTCTGCTCTGTCCTACACCCGTCCCCCCACTCTGCTCCATCCTACACCCGTCCCCCCACTCTGCTCCGTCCTACTCTTGTCCGCCTCCACTCTGCTCCGTCCTACACCCGTCCCCCTCCACTCTGCTCCGTCCTACACCCGTCCCCCTCCACTCTGCTCCGTCCTACTCCCGTCCCCCTCCACTCTGCTCCGTCCTACACCCGTCCCCCCACTCTGCTCTGTCCTACACCCGTCCCCCCCACTCTGCTCTGTCCTACACATGTCCCCCCACTCTGCTCTGTCCTACACCCGTCCCCCCTCTCTGCTGTGTCCTACACCCGTCCCCCCACTCTGCTCTGTCCTACACCCGTCCCCCCCACTCTGCTCCGTCCTACTCTCGTCCCCCCACTCTGCTCCGTCATACACCCGTGCCCCCACTCTGCTCCGTCCTACTCCCGTCCCCCCACTCTGCTCCGTCCTACTCCCGTCCCCCCACTCTGCTCCGTCCTACTCCCGTCCCCCCCACTCTGCTCTGTCCTACACCCGTCCCCCCACTCTGCTCTGTCCTACACCCGTCCCCCCCACTCTGCTCTGTACTACACCCGTCCCCCTTCTCTGCTCCGTCCTACACCCGTCCCCCTCCACTCTGCTCCGTCCTACTCCCGTCCCCCCCACTCTGCTCTGTCCTACACCCGTCCCCCCACTCTGCTCTGTCCTACACCCGTCCCCCTCCTCTGCTCCCTCCTACACCCGTCCCCCTCCTCTGCTCCGTCCTACACCCGTCCCCCCCACTCTGCTCTGTACTACACCCGTCCCCCTCCTCTGCTCCGTCCTACACCCGTCCCCCTCCACTCTGCTCCGTCCTACTCCCGTCCCCCTCCACTCTGCTCTGTCCTACACCCGTCCCCCTCCACTCTGCTCTGTCCTACACCCGTCCCCCCCCACTCTGCTCTGTCCTACACCCGTCCCCCCCACTCTGCTCTGTCCTACACCCGTCCCCCTCATCTGCTCCGTCCTACTCCCATCCCCCTCCTCTGCTCCGTCCTACACCCGTCTGCCCCCCCCACTCTGCTCCGTCCTACACCCGTCCCCCCACTCTGCTCCGTCCTACCCTTGTCCCCCTCCACTCTGCTCCGTCCTACACCCGTCCCCCTCCACTCTGCTCCGTCCTACACCCGTCCCCCTCCACTCTGCTCCGTCCTACTCCCGTCCCCCTCCACTCTGCTCCGTCCTACACCCGTCCCCCCACTCTGCTCTGTCCTACACCCGTCCCCCCACTCTGCTCTGTCCTACACCCGTCCCCCCACTCTGCTCTGTCCTACACATGTCCCCCCACTCTGCTCTGTCCTACACCCGTCCCCCCACTCTGCTCTGTCCTACACCCGTCCCCCCACTCTGCTCTGTCCTAAACCCGTCCCCCCCACTCTGCTCCGTCCTACTCCCGTCCCCCCACTCTGCTCCGTCCTACACCCGTCCCCCCACTCTGCTCCGTCCTACTCCCGTCCCCCCACTCTGCTCCGTCCTACTCCCGTCCCCCCCCACTCTGCTCCGTCCTACTCCCGTCCCCCCCCACTCTGCTCCGTCCTACTCCCGTCCCCCCCACTCTGCTCCGTCCTACTCCCATCCCCCTCCACTCTGCTCCGTCCTACACCCGTCCCCCCACTCTGCTCTGTCCTACACCCGTCCCCCCACTCTGCTCTGTCCTACACCCGTCCCCCCCACTCTGCTCTGTCCTACACCCGTCCCCCCACTCTGCTCTGTCCCACACCCGTCCCCCTCCTCTGCTCCGTCCTACACCCGTCCCCCCAGTCTGCTCTGTCCTACACCCGTCCCCCCACTCTGCTCTGTCCCACACCCGTCCTCCTCCTCTGCTCCGTCCTACACCCGTCCCCCCCACTCTGCTCTGTCCTACACCCGTCCCTCTCCTCTGCTCCGTCCTACACCCGTCCCCCCCACTCTGCTCTGTCCTACACCCGTCCCTCTCCTCTGCTCCGTCCTACACCCGTCCCTCCCCACTCTGCTCCGTCCTATACCCGTCCCCCCACTCTGCTTCGTCCTACTCTTGTCCCCCTCCACTCTGCTCTGTCCTACACCCGTCCCCCTCCACTCTCCTCCGTCCTACTCCCGTCCCCCTCCACTCTGCTCCGTCCTACACCCGTCCCCTCACTCTGCTCTGTCCTACACCCGTCCCCCCACTCTGCTCTGTCCTACACCCGTCCCCCCACTTTGCTCTGTCCTACACCCGTCCCCCCACTCTGCTCTGTCCTACACCCGTCCCCCCACTCTGCTCTGTCCTACACCCGTCCCCCCACTCTGCTCTGTCCTATACCCGTCCCCCCACTCTGCTCTGTCCTACACCCGTCCCCCCACTCTGCTCTGTCCTACACCCGTCCCCCCACTCTGCTCTGTCCTACACCCGTCCCCCCACTCTGCTCTGTCCTACACCCGTCCCCCCACTCTGCTCTGTCCTACACCCGTCCCCCCACTCTGCTCCGTCCTACTCCCGTTTTCCCCCACTCTGCTCTGTCCTACACCCGTCCCCCCACTCTGCTCCGTCCTACACCCGGCCCTCCCCACTCTGCTCTGTCCTATACCCGTCCCCCCACTCTGCTCCGTCCTACACCCGTCCCCCCCACTCTGCTCTGTCCTACACCCGTCCCCTCCCCACTCTGTTCCGTCCTACACCCGTCCCTCCCCACTCTGCTCTGTCCTACACCCTTCCCCCCCACTCTGCTCCGTCCTACACCCTTCCGCACCACTCTGCTCCGTCCTACTCCCGTCCCCCCACTCTGCTCTGTCCTACTCCCGTCCCCCCACTCTGCTCTGTCCTACACCCGTCCCCCCACTCTGCTCTGTCCTACACATGTCCCCCCACTCTGCTCTGTCCTACACATGTCCCCCCACTCTGCTCTGTCCTACACATGTCCCCCCACTCTGCTCTGTCCTACACCCGTCCCCCCACTCTGCTCTGTCCTACACCCGTCCCCCCACTCTGCTCTGTCCTACACCCGTCCCCCCCCACTCTGCTCCGTCCTACTCCCGTCCCCCCACTCTGCTCCGTCATACACCCGTCCCCCCACTCTGCTCCGTCCTACTCCCGTCCCCCCACTCTGCTCCGTCCTACTCCCGTCCCCCCCCACTCTGCTCCGTCCTACACCCGTCCCCCCCCTCTGCTCCGTCCTACTCCCATCCCCCTCCACTCTGCTCCGTCCTACACCCGTCCCCCCACTCTGCTCTGTCCTACACCCGTCCCCCCACTCTGCTCTGTCCTACACCCGTCCCCCCACTCTGCTCTGTCCTACACCCGTCCCCCCACTCTGCTCTGTCCTACACCCGTCCCCCTCCTCTGCTCCGTCCTACACCCGTCCCCCCACTCTGCTCTGTCCTACACCCGTCCCCCTCCTCTGCTCCGTCCTACACCCGTCCCCCCCACTCTGCTCTGTCCTACACCCGTCCCCCTCCTCTGCTCCGTCCTACACCCGTCCCCCTCCTCTGCTCCGTCCTACACCCGTCCCCCCCACTCTGCTCTGTCCTACACCCGTCCCCCTCCACTCTGCTCCGTCCTACTCCCGTCCCCCTCCACTCTGCTCCGTCCTACACCCGTCCCCCCACTCTGCTCTGTCCTACACCCGTCCCCCCACTCTGCTCTGTCCTACACCCGTCCCCCCACTTTGCTCTGTCCTACACATGTCCCCCCACTCTGCTCTGTCCTACACCCGTCCCCCCACTCTGCTCTGTCCTACACCCGTCCCCCCACTCTGCTCTGTCCTATACCCGTCCCCCCACTCTGCTCTGTCCTACACCCGTCCCCCCACTCTGCTCTGTCCTACACCCGTCCCCCCACTCTGCTCTGTCCTACACCCGTCCCCCCACTCTGCTCTGTCCTACACCCGTCCTCCCACTCTGCTCTGTCCTACACCCGTCCCCCCACTCTGCTCCGTCCTACTCCCGTCATCCCCCACTCTGCTCTGTCCTACACCCGTCCCCCCACTCTGCTCCGTCCTACACCCGGCCCTCCCCATTCTGCTCTGTCCTATACCCGTCCCCCCACTCTGCTCCGTCCTACACCCGTCCCCCCCACTCTGCTCTGTCCTATACCCGTCCCTCCCCACTCTGCTCTGTCCTACACCCTTCCCCCCCACTCTGCTCCGTCCTACACCCTTCCCCCCCACTCTGCTCCGTCCTACACCCTTCCCCCCCACTCTGCTCCGTCCTACTCCCGTCCCCCCACTCTGCTCTGTCCTATACCCGTCCCCCCACTCTGCTCCGTCCTACACCCGTCCCTCCCCACTCTGCTCTGTCCTACACCCGTCCCCCTCCACTCTGCTCCGTCCTACTCCCGTCCCCCTCCACTCTGCTCCGTCCTACACCCGTCCCCCCACTCTGCTCTGTCCTACACCCGTCCCCCCACTCTGCTCTGTCCTACACCCGTCCCCCCACTTTGCTCTGTCCTACACATGTCCCCCCACTCTGCTCTGTCCTACACCCGTCCCCCCACTCTGCTCTGTCCTACACCCGTCCCCCCACTCTGCTCTGTCCTATACCCGTCCCCCCACTCTGCTCTGTCCTACACCCGTCCCCCCACTCTGCTCTGTCCTACACCCGTCCCCCCACTCTGCTCTGTCCTACACCCGTCCCCCCACTCTGCTCTGTCCTACACCCGTCCTCCCACTCTGCTCTGTCCTACACCCGTCCCCCCACTCTGCTCCGTCCTACTCCCGTCATCCCCCACTCTGCTCTGTCCTACACCCGTCCCCCCACTCTGCTCCGTCCTACACCCGGCCCTCCCCATTCTGCTCTGTCCTATACCCGTCCCCCCACTCTGCTCCGTCCTACACCCGTCCCCCCCACTCTGCTCTGTCCTATACCCGTCCCTCCCCACTCTGCTCTGTCCTACACCCTTCCCCCCCACTCTGCTCCGTCCTACACCCTTCCCCCCCACTCTGCTCCGTCCTACACCCTTCCCCCCCACTCTGCTCCGTCCTACTCCCGTCCCCCCACTCTGCTCTGTCCTATACCCGTCCCCCCACTCTGCTCCGTCCTACACCCGTCCCTCCCCACTCTGCTCTGTCCTATACCCGTCCCCCCACTCTGCTCTGTCCTACACCCGTCCCCCCACTCTGCTCTGTCCTACACCCGTCCCTCCCCACTCTGCTCCGTCCTACACCCGTCCCCCCCACTCTGCTCCATCCTACTCCCGTCCCCCCACTCTGTTCTGTCCTATACCCGTCCCCCCACTCTGCTCCGTCCTACACCCGTCCCTCCCCACTCTGCTCTGTCCTACACCCGTCCCCCCCACTCTGCTCCGTCCTACTCCCGTCCCCCCACTCTGCTCCGTCCTACTCCCGTCCCCCCACTCTGCTCTGTCCTACACCCGTCCCCCCCACTCTGCTCTGTCCTACACCCGTCCCCCCCACTCTGCTCCGTCCTACTCCCGTCCCCCCACTCTGCTCCGTCCTACTCCCGTCCCCCCACTCTGCTCTGTCCTACACCCGTCCCTCCCCACTCTGCTCTGTCCTACACCCGTCCCCCCCACTCTGCTCCGTCCTACTCCCGTCCCCCCACTCTGCTCTGTCCTACTCCCGTCCCCCCACTCTGCTCCGTCCTACTCCCGTCCCCCCACTCTGCTCTGTCCTACACCCGTCCCCCCACTCTGCTCTGTCCTACACCCGTCCCCCCACTCTGCTCTGTCCTACACCCGTCCCCCTCCTCTGCTCCCTCCTACACCCGTCCCCCCACTCTGCTCTGTCCTACACCCGTCCCCCCCACTCTGCTCTGTACTACACCCGTCCCCCTCCTCTGCTCCGTCCTACACCCGTCCCCCTCCACTCTGCTCCGTCCTACACCCGTCCCCCCACTCTGCTCTGTCCTACACCCGTCCCCCTCCTCTGCTCCCTCCTACACCCGTCCCCCTCCTCTGCTCCGTCCTACACCCGTCCCCCCCACTCTGCTCTGTACTACACCCGTCCCCCTCCTCTGCTCCGTCCTACACCCGTCCCCCTCCACTCTGCTCCGTCCTACTCCCGTCCCCCTCCACTCTGCTCTGTCCTACACCATCCCCCTCCACTCTGCTCTGTCCTACACCCGTCCCCCCCCACTCTGCTCTGTCCTACACCCGTCCCCCCACTCTGCTCTGTCCTACACCCGTCCCCTCATCTGCTCCGTCCTACTCCCATCCCCCTCCTCTGCTCCGTCCTACACCCGTCTGCCCCCCCCACTCTGCTCCGTCCTACACCCGTCCCCCCACTCTGCTCCGTCCTACACCCGTCCCCCCACTCTGCTCTGTCCTACACCCGTCCCCCCACTCTGCTCTGTCCTACACCCGTCCCCCCACTCTGCTCTGTCCTACACCCGTCCCCCCACTCTGCTCCGTCCTACTCCCGTCCTCCCCCACTCTGCTCTGTCCTACACCCGTCCCCCCACTCTGCTCCGTCCTACACCCGGCCCTCCCCACTCTGCTCTGTCCTATACCCGTCCCCCCACTCTGCTCCGTCCTACACCCGTCCCCCCCACTCTGCTCTGTCCTACACCCGTCCCTCCCCACTCTGTTCCGTCCTACACCCGTCCCTCCCCACTCTGCTCTGTCCTACACCCTTCCCCCCCACTCTGCTCCGTCCTACACCCTTCCCCCCCACTCTGCTCCGTCCTACTCCCGTCCCCCCACTCTGCTCCGTCCTACACCCGTCCCCCCACTCTGCTCCGTCCTACACCCGTCCCCCCACTCTGCTCCGTCCTACACCCGTCCCCCCCACTCTGCTCTGTCCTATACCCGTCCCCCCACTCTGCTCCGTCCTACTCCCGTCCCTCCCCACTCTGCTCCGTCCTACACCCGTCCCCCCCACTCTGCTCCGTCCTACTCCCGTCCCCCCACTCTGCTCTGTCCTATACCCGTCCCCCCACTCTGCTCCGTCCTACACCCGTCCCTCCCCACTCTGCTCTGTCCTACACCCGTCCCTCCCACTCTGCTCTGTCCTACTCCCGTCCCCCCACTCTGCTCCGTCCTACTCCCGTCCCCCCACTCTGCTCCGTCCTACACCCGTCCCCCCCACTCTGCTCCGTCCTACACCCGTCCCCCCCACTCTGCTCCGTTCTACACCCGTCCCCCCCACTCTGCTCCGTCCTACACCCGTCCCCCCCCACTCTGCTCTGTCCTACACCCGTCCCCCCCACTCTGCTCTGTCCTACACCCGTCCCCCCCCACTCTGCTCTGTCCTACACCCGTCCCCCCCACTCTGCTCTGTCCTACACCCGTCCCCCCCACTCTGCTCTGTCCTACACCCGTCCCCCCCACTCTGCTCTGTCCTACACCCGTCCCCCCCCACTCTGCTCTGTCCTACACCCGTCCCCCCCCACTCTGCTCTGTCCTACACCCGTCCCCCCACTCTGCTCCGTCCTACACCCGTCCTCCCCCACTCTGCTCTGTCCTACACCCGTCCCCCCACTCTGCTCTGTCCTACACCCGTCCCCCCACTCCGCTCCGTCCTACACCCGTCCTCCCCCACTCTGCTCTGTCCTACACCTGTCCCCCCACTCTGCTCTGTCCTACACCCGTCCCCCCACTCTGCTCCGTCCTACACCCGTCCTCCCCCACTCTGCTCCGTCCTACACCCGTCCCCCCACTCTGCTCCGTCCTACTCCCGTCCTCCCCCACTCTGCTCCGTCCTACTCCCGTCCTCCCCCACTCTGCTCCGTCCTACTCCCGTCCTCCCCCACTCTGCTCCGTCCTACTCCCGTCCCCCCACTCTGCTCTGTCCTACACCCGTCCTCCCCCACTCTGCTCTGTCCTACACCCGTCCTCCCCCACTCTGCTCTGTCCTACACCCGTCCCCCCACTCTGCTCTGTCCTACACCCGTCCCCCCACTCTGCTCCGTCCTACACCCGTCCCCCCACTCTGCTCCGTCCTACACCCGTCCTCCCCCACTCTGCTCTGTCCTACACCCGTCCCCCCACTCTGCTCCGTCCTACACCCGTCCCCCCACTCTGCTCCGTCCTACACCCGTCCTCCCCCACTCTGCTCTGTCCTACACCCGTCCCCCCCACTCTGCTCTGTCCTACACCCGTCCCCCCACTCTGCTCCGTCCTACACCCGTCCTCCCCCACTCTGCTCTGTCCTACACCCGTCTCCCCCACTCTGCTCTGTCCTACACCCGTCCCCCCACTCTGCTCCGTCCTACTCTCGTCCTCCCCCACTCTGCTCTGTCCTACACCCGTCCCCCCACTCTGCTCCGTCCTACTCCCGTCCCCCCACTCTGCTCTGTCCTACACCCGTCCCCCCACTCTGCTCTGTCCTACACCCGTCCCCCCACTCTTCTCCGTCCTACACCCGTCCTCCCCCACTCTGCTCTGTCCTACACCCGTCCCCCCACTCTGCTCTGTCCTACACCCGTCCCCCCACTCTGCTCCGTCCTACTCCCGTCCTCCCCCACTCTGCTCTGTCCTACACCCGTCCCCCCACTCTGCTCCGTCCTACTCCCGTCCCCCCACTCTGCTCTGTCCTACACCCGTCCCCCCACTCTGCTCCGTCCTACTCCCGTCTCCCCCACTCTGCTCTGTCCTACACCCGTCCCCCCACTCTGCTCCGTCCTACTCCCGTCTCCCCCACTCTGCTCTGTCCTACACCCGTCTCCCCCACTCTGCTCTGTCCTACACCCGTCTCCCCCACTCTGCTCCGTCCTACTCCCGTCCCCCCACTCTGCTCTGTCCTACACCCTTCCCCCCCACTCTGCTCTGTCCTACACCCGTCTCCCCCACTCTGCTCTGTCCTACACCCGTCCCCCCACTCTGCTCCGTCCTACTCCCGTCCCCCCACTCTGCTCTGTCCTACACCCGTCTCCCCCACTCTGCTCTGTCTTACACTCGTCCCCCCACTCTGCTCTGTCCTACACCCGTCCCCCCACTCTGCTCCGTCCTACTCCCGTCTCCCCCACTCTGCTCTGTCCTACACCCGTCCCCCCACTCTGCTCCGTCCTACTCCCGTCCCCCCACTCTGCTCTGTCCTACACCCGTCTCCCCCACTCTGCTCTGTCTTACACTCGTCCCCCCACTCTGCTCTGTCCTACACCCGTCCCCCCACTCTGCTCTGTCCTACACCCGTCTCCCCCACTCTGCTCTGTCCTACACCCGTCTCCCCCACTCTGCTCTGTCCTACACCCGTCTCCCCCACTCTGCTCCGTCCTACTCCCGTCCCCCCACTCTGCTCTGTCCTACACCCTTCCCCCCCCACTCTGCTCTGTCCTACACCCGTCTCCCCCACTCTGCTCTGTCCTACACCCGTCCCCCCACTCTGCTCCGTCCTACTCCCGTCCCCCCACTCTGCTCTGTCCTACACCCGTCTCCCCCACTCTGCTCCGTCCTACACCCGTCCCCCCACTCTGCTCTGTCCTACACCCGTCTCCCCCACTCTGCTCTGTCCTACACCCGTCCCCCCACTCTGCTCTGTCCTATACCCGTCTCCCCCACTCTGCTCTGTCCTACACCCGTCTCCCCCACTCTGCTCTGTCCTACACCCGTCCCCCCCCACTCTGCTCTGTCTTACACCCGTCCCCCCACTCTGCTCCATCCTACTCCCGTCCCCCCACTCTGCTCCGTCCTACACCCGTCCCCCCCACTCTGCTCCGTCCTACACCCGTCCCCCCCACTCTGCTCCGTTCTACACCCGTCCCCCCCACTCTGCTCCGTCCTACACCCGTCCCCCCCCACTCTGCTCTGTCCTACACCCGTCCCCCCCACTCTGCTCTGTCCTACACCCGTCCCCCCCCACTCTGCTCTGTCCTACACCTGTCCCCCCCACTCTGCTCTGTCCTACACCCGTCCCCCCCACTCTGCTCTGTCCTACACCCGTCCCCCCCACTCTGCTCTGTCCTACACCCGTCCCCCCCACTCTGCTCTGTCCTACACCCGTCCCCCCCACTCTGCTCTGTCCTACACCCGTCCCCCCCACTCTGCTCTGTCCTACACCCGTCCCCCCCCACTCTGCTCTGTCCTACACCCGTCCCCCCACTCTGCTCCGTCCTACACCCGTCCTCCCCCACTCTGCTCTGTCCTACACCCGTCCCCCACTCTGCTCTGTCCTACACCCGTCCCCCCACTCTGCTCCGTCCTACACCCGTCCTCCCCCACTCTGCTCTGTCCTACACCCGTCCCCCCACTCTGCTCTGTCCTACACCCGTCCTCCCCCACTCTGCTCCGTCCTACACCCGTCCCCCCACTCTGCTCCGTCCTACTCCCGTCCTCCCCCACTCTGCTCCGTCCTACTCCTGTCCTCCCCCACTCTGCTCCGTCCTACTCCCGTCCTCCCCCACTCTGCTCCGTCCTACTCCCGTCCCCCCACTCTGCTCTGTCCTACACCCGTCCTCCCCCACTCTGCTCTGTCCTACACCCGTCCTCCCCCACTCTGCTCTGTCCTACACCCGTCCTCCCCCACTCTGCTCCGTCCTACACCCGTCCCCCCACTCTGCTCCGTCCTACTCCCGTCCTCCCCCACTCTGCTCCGTCCTACTCCTGTCCTCCCCCACTCTGCTCCGTCCTACTCCCGTCCTCCCCCACTCTGCTCCGTCCTACTCCCGTCCCCCCACTCTGCTCTGTCCTACACCCGTCCTCCCCCACTCTGCTCTGTCCTACACCCGTCCCCCCACTCTGCTCCGTCCTACACCCGTCGCCCCACTCTGCTCCGTCCTACACCCGTCCCCCCACTCTGCTCCGTCCTACACCCGTCCTCCCCCACTCTGCTCTGTCCTACACCCGTCCCCCCACTCTGCTCCGTCCTACACCCGTCCCCCCACTCTGCTCCGTCCTACACCCGTCCTCCCCCACTCTGCTCTGTCCTACACCCGTCCCCCCACTCTGCTCTGTCCTACACCCGTCCCCCCACTCTGCTCCGTCCTACACCCGTCCTCCCCCACTCTGCTCTGTCCTACACCCGTCTCCCCCACTCTGCTCTGTCCTACACCCTTCCCCCCACTCTGCTCCGTCCTACTCCCGTCCTCCCCCACTCTGCTCTGTCCTACACCCGTCCCCTTACTCTGCTCCGTCCTACTCCCGTCCCCCCACTCTGCTCTGTCCTACACCCGTCCCCCCACTCTGCTCTGTCCTACACCCGTCCCCCCACTCTGCTCCGTCCTACACCCGTCCTCCCCCACTCTGCTCTGTCCTACACCCGTCCCCCCACTCTGCTCTGTCCTACACCCGTCCCCCCACTCTGCTCCGTCCTACTCCCGTCCTCCCCCACTCTGCTCTGTCCTACACTCGTCCCCCCACTCTGCTCCGTCCTACTCCCGTCCTCCCCCACTCTGCTCCGTCCTACTCCCGTCCTCCCCCACTCTGCTCCGTCCTACTCCCGTCCTCCCCCACTCTGCTCCGTCCTACTCCCGTCCCCCCACTCTGCTCTCTCCTACACCCGTCCTCCCCCACTCTGCTCTGTCCTACACCCGTCCTCCCCCACTCTGCTCTGTCCTACACCCGTCCCCCCACTCTGCTCTGTCCTACACCCGTCCCCCCACTCTGCTCCGTCCTACACCCGTCCACCCACTCTGCTCCGTCCTACACCCGTCCTCCCCCACTCTGCTCTGTCCTACACCCGTCCCCCCACTCTGCTCCGTCCTACACCCATCCCCCCACTCTGCTCCGTCCTACACCCGTCCTCCCCCACTCTGCTCTGTCCTACACCCGTCCTCCCCCACTCTGCTCTGTCCTACACACGTCCCCCCACTCTGCTCTGTCCTACACCCGTCCCCCCACTCTGCTCTGTCCTACACCCGTCTCCCCCACTCTGCTCCGTCCTACTCCCGTCCCCCCACTCTGCTCTGTCCTACACCCTTCCCCCCCCACTCTGCTCTGTCCTACACCCGTCTCCCCCACTCTGCTCCGTCCTACACCCGTCCCCCCACTCTGCTCCGTCCTACTCCCGTCTCCCCCACTCTGCTCTGTCCTACACCCGTCCCCCCACTCTGCTCTGTCCTACACCCGTCTCCCCCACTCTGCTCTGTCCTACACCCGTCCCCCCACTCTGCTCTGTCCTACACCCGTCTCCCCCACTCTGCTCTGTCCTACACCCGTCTCCCCCACTCTGCTCTGTCCTACACCCGTCCCCCCCCACTCTGCTCTGTCCTACACCCGTCCCCCCCCACTCTGCTCTGTCCTACACCCGTCCCCCCACTCTGCTCTGTCCTACACCCGTCTCCCCCACTCTGCTCTGTCCTACACCCGTCCCCCCACTCTGCTCCGTCCTACTCCCGTCCTCCCCCACTCTGCTCTGTCCTACACCCGTCCCCCCACTCTGCTCCGTCCTACTCCCGTCCCCCCACTCTGCTCTGTCCTACACCCGTCCCCCCACTCTGCTCTGTCCTACACCCGTCCCCCCACTCTGCTCCGTCCTACACTCGTCCTCCCCCACTCTGCTCTGTCCTACACCCGTCCCCCCACTCTGCTCTGTCCTACACCCGTCCCCCCACTCTGCTCCGTCCTACTCCCGTCCTCCCCCACTCTGCTCTGTCCTACACCCGTCCCCCCACTCTGCTCCGTCCTACTCCCATCCCCCCACTCTGCTCTGTCCTACACCCGTCCCCCCACTCTGCTCCGTCCTACTCCCGCCTCCCCCACTCTGCTCTGTCCTACACCCGTCCCCCCACTCTGCTCCGTCCTACTCCCGTCTCCCCCACTCTGCTCCGTCCTACTCCCGTCCCCCCACTCTGCTCTGTCCTACACCCGTCTCCCCCACTCTGCTCTGTCCTACACCCGTCCCCCCACTCTGCTCTGTCCTACACCCGTCCCCCCACTCTGCTCCGTCCTACTCCCGTCTCCCCCACTCTGCTCTGTCCTACACCCGTCTCCCCCACTCTGCTCTGTCCTACACCCGTCTCCCCCACTCTGCTCCGTCCTACTCCCGTCCCCCCACTCTGCTCTGTCCTACACCCTTCCCCCCCCACTCTGCTCTGTCCTACACCCGTCTCCCCCACTCTGCTCTGTCCTACACCCGTCCCCCCACTCTGCTCCGTCCTACTCCCGTCCCCCCACTCTGCTCCGTCCTACACCCGTCCTCCCCCACTCTGCTCTGTCCTACACCCGTCCCCCCACTCTGCTCTGTCCTACACCCGTCCCCCCACTCTGCTCTGTCCTACACCCGTCCTCCCCCACTCTGCTCTGTCCTACACCCGTCCCCCCACTCTGCTCTGTCCTACACCCGTCCTCCCCCACTCTGCTCCGTCCTACATCCGTCCCCCCACTCTGCTCCGTCCTACTCCCGTCCTCCCCCACTCTGCTCCGTCCTACTCCCGTCCTCCCCCACTCTGCTCCGTCCTACTCCCGTCCTCCCCCACTCTGCTCCGTCCTACTCCCGTCCCCCCACTCTGCTCTGTCCTACACCCGTCCTCCCCCACTCTGCTGTGTCCTACACCCGTCCTCCCCCACTCTGCTCTGTCCTACACCCGTCCCCCCACTCTGCTCTGTCCTACACTCGTCCCCCCACTCTGCTCCGTCCTACACCCGTCCCCCCACTCTGCTGCGTCCTACACCCGTCCTCCCCCACTCTGCTCTGTCCTACACCCGTCCCCCCACTCTGCTCCGTCCTACACCCGTCCCCCCACTCTGCTCCGTCCTACACCCGTCCTCCCCCACTCTGCTCTGTCCTACACCCGTCCCCCCACTCTGCTCTGTCCTACACCCGTCCCCCCACTCTGCTCCGTCCTACTCCCGTCCTCCCCCACTCTGCTCTGTCCTACACCCGTCCCCCCACTCTGCTCTGTCCTACACCCGTCCCCCCACTCTGCTCTGTCCTACACCCGTCCCCCCACTCTGCTCCGTCCTACTCCCGTCCCCCCACTCTGCTCTGTCCTACACCCGTCTCCCCCACTCTGCTCTGTCCTACACCCGTCCCCCCACTCTGCTCTGTCCTACACCCGTCCCCCCACTCTGCTCCGTCCTACTCCCGTCTCCCCCACTCTGCTCTGTCCTACACCCGTCTCCCCCACTCTGCTCTGTCCTACACCCGTCTCCCCCACTCTGCTCCGTCCTACTCCCGTCCCCCCACTCTGCTCTGTCCTACACCCTTCCCCCCCCACTCTGCTCTGTCCTACACCCGTCTCCCCCACTCTGCTCTGTCCTACACCCGTCCCCCCACTCTGCTCCGTCCTACTCCCGTCCCCCCACTCTGCTCTGTCCTACACCCGTCTCCCCCACTCTGCTCTGTCCTACACCCGTCCCCCCACTCTGCTCTGTCCTACACCCGTCTCCCCCACTCTGCTCTGTCCTACACCCGTCCCCCCACTCTGCTCTGTCCTACACCCGTCTCCCCCACTCTGCTCTGTCCTACACCCGTCTCCCCCACTCTGCTCTGTCCTACACCCGTCCCCCCCCACTCTGCTCTGTCCTACACCCGTCCCCCCACTCTGCTCTGTCCTACACCCGTCTCCCCCACTCTGCTCTGTCCTACACCCGTCCCCCCACTCTGCTCCGTCCTACTCCCGTCCTCCCCCACTCTGCTCTGTCCTACACACGTCCCCCCACTCTGCTCCGTCCTACTCCCGTCCCCCCACTCTGCTCTGTCCTACACCCGTCCCCCCACTCTGCTCTGTCCTACACCCGTCCCCCCACTCTGCTCCGTCCTACACCCGTCCTCCCCCACTCTGCTCTGTCCTACACCCGTCCCCCCACTCTGCTCTGTCCTACACCCGTCCCCCCACTCTGCTCCGTCCTACTCCCGTCCTCCCCCACTCTGCTCTGTCCTACACCCGTCCCCCCACTCTGCTCCGTCCTACTCCCGTCCCCCCACTCTGCTCTGTCCTACACCCGTCCCCCCACTCTGCTCCGTCCTACTCCCGCCTCCCCCACTCTGCTCTGTCCTACACCCGTCCCCCCACTCTGCTCCGTCCTACTCCCGTCTCCCCCACTCTGCTCTGTCCTACACCCGTCTCCCCCACTCTGCTCTGTCCTACACCCGTCTCCCCCACTCTGCTCCGTCCTACTCCCGTCCCCCCACTCTGCTCTGTCCTACACCCTTCCCCCCCCACTCTGCTCTGTCCTACACCCGTCTCCCCCACTCTGCACTGTCCTACACCCGTCCCCCCACTCTGCTCCGTCCTACTCCCGTCCCCCCACTCTGCTCTGTCCTACACCCGTCTCCCCCACTCTGCTCTGTCCTACACCCGTCCCCCCACTCTGCTCTGTCCTACACCCGTCCCCCCACTCTGCTCCGTCCTACTCCCGTCTCCCCCACTCTGCTCTGTCCTACACCCGTCTCCCCCACTCTGCTCTGTCCTACACCCGTCTCCCCCACTCTGCTCTGTCCTACACCCGTCCCCCCCACTCTGCTCTGTCCTACACCCGTCCCCCCACTCTGCTCCGTCCTACTCCCGTCCCCCCACTCTGCTCCGTCCTACACCCGTCCCTCCCACTCTGCTCCGTCCTACACCCGTCCCCCCCACTCTGCTCCGTTCTACACCCGTCCCCCCCACTCTGCTCCGTCCTACACCCGTCCCCTCCCACTCTGCTCTGTCCTACACCCGTCCCCCCCACTCTGCTCTGTCCTACACCCGTCCCCCCCACTCTGCTCTGTCCTACACCCGTCCCCCCCACTCTGCTCTGTCCTACACCCGTCCCCCCCACTCTGCTCTGTCCTACACCCGTCCCCCCCACTCTGCTCTGTCCTACACCCGCTCCCCCCACTCTGCTCTGTCCTACACCCGTCCCCCCCCACTCTGCTCTGTCCTACACCCGTCCCCCCACTCTGCTCCGTCCTACACCCGTCCTCCCCCACTCTGCTCTGTCCTACACCCGTCCCCCCACTCTGCTCTGTCCTACACCCGTCCCCCCACTCTGCTCCGTCCTACACCCGTCCTCCCCCACTCTGCTCTGTCCTACACCCGTCCCCCCACTCTGCTCTGTCCTACACCCGTCCTCCCCCACTCTGCTCCGTCCTACATCCGTCCCCCCACTCTGCTCCGTCCTACTCCCGTCCTCCCCCACTCTGCTCCGTCCTACTCCCGTCCTCCCCCACTCTGCTCTGTCCTACACCCGTCCTCCCCCACTCTGCTCTGTCCTACACCCGTCCTCCCCCACTCTGCTCTGTCCTACACCCGTCCCCCCACTCTGCTCTGTCCTACACCCGTCCCCCCACTCTGCTCCGTCCTACACCCGTCCCCCCACTCTGCTGCGTCCTACACCCGTCCTCCCCCACTCTGCTCTGTCCTACACCCGTCCCCCCACTCTGCTCCGTCCTACACCCGTCCCCCCACTCTGCTCCGTCCTACACCCGTCCTCCCGCACTCTGCTCTGTCCTACACCCGTCCCCCCACTCTGCTCTGTCCTACACCCGTCCCCCCACTCTGCTCTGTCCTATACCCGTCCTCCCCCACTCTGCTCTGTCCTACACCCGTCTCCCCCACTCTGCTCTGTCCTACACCCGTCCCCCCACTCTGCTGCGTCCTACACCCGTCCTCCCCCACTCTGCTCTGTCCTACACCCGTCCCCCCACTCTGCTCCGTCCTACACCCGTCCCCCCACTCTGCTCCGTCCTACACCCGTCCTCCCGCACTCTGCTCTGTCCTACACCCGTCCCCCCACTCTGCTCTGTCCTACACCCGTCCCCCCACTCTGCTCTGTCCTACACCCGTCCCCCCACTCTGCTCTGTCCTACACCCGTCCTCCCCCACTCTGCTCTGTCCTACACCCGTCTCCCCCACTCTGCTCCGTCCTACACCCGTCCCCCCACTCTGCTCCGTCCTACTCCCGTCCTCCCCCACTCTGCTCTGTCCTACACCCGTCCCCCCACTCTGCTCTGTCCTACACCCGTCCCCCCACTCTGCTCCGTCCTACTCCCGTCCCCCCACTCTGCTCCGTCCTACACCCGTCTCCCCCACTCTGCTCTGTCCTACACCCGTCTCCCCCACTCTGCTCCGTCCTACACCCGTCCCCCCACTCTGCTCTGTCCTACACCCGTCCCCCCACTCTGCTCCGTCCTACTCCCGTCCCCCCACTCTGCTCTGTCCTACACCCGTCTCCCCCACTCTGCTCTGTCCTACACCCGTCTCCCCCACTCTGCTCCGTCCTACTCCCGTCCCCCCACTCTGCTCTGTCCTACACCCGTCCCCCCACTCTGCTCTGTCCTGCACCCGTCCCCCCACTCTGCTCTGTCCTACACCCGTCCCCCCACTCTGCTCTGTCCTACACCCGTCCCCCCACTCTGCTCTGTCCTACACCCGTCCCCCCACTCTGCTCCGTCCTACTCCCGTCCTCCCCCACTCTGCTCTGTCCTACACCCGTCCCCCCACTCTGCTCCGTCCTACACCCGTCCCTCCCCACTCTGCTCTGTCCTATACCCGTCCCCCCCACTCTGCTCCGTCCTACACCCGTCCCCCCCACTCTGCTCTGTCCTACACCCGTCCCTCCCCACTCTGTTCCGTCCTACACCCGTCCCCCCCACTCTGCTCTGTCCTACACCCGTCCCTCCCCACTCTGTTCCGTCCTACACCCGTCCCTCCCCAATCTGCTCTGTCCTACACCCGTCCCTCCCCACTCTGCTCTGTCCTACACCCCATCCCACTGGTCCGCCATCCAGGTGCTGGGAGGCCATTGTATTTGGACAGGTCCTCTTTAAGCATTACTCTCCTAGTTTGTTATGGGCACTGTATTGTATGCAACTCTGCTAACCCTCTGCTGTCTGCAGTGCTACCATCTCTCACCTGCAGCCGGTAGAGTCTGTGACTCCTGTGTGCCGAAGAGCCGCTCCCTGCCTGCAAGCCTCACTGGACAAGACGCAGAAGAAAGCCTGCCACCTGGTCCTGGATGAGCTGCAGACAGAGCTCCAGGTGACTGCTGGGTGGCTGGTGACAAAGATGGCTCTGGATACCAGTCACATCACCGTCTGTTATCTGGTTATCTGCAGCAGCCACCGCTCCCCTCCTCCACTCCAGCGCCCCAGACACGGGTTTTAGGATGTGCACAGTCGTGATCTCGGCAGAAGCCCCGATGAACCGCTTTACTTAGACATGCCCCCGACTTTCATTAGGCAAATTACATTGAAAACCTGAAAAACTAAATGTCCATTATGCATCGTCATGAAGGTGACACACAGCCATGTCCAGCTAATCAACGTCAACGGCTCTGTGACGATCTGAGGTTGTGGGTTGTAATACTCACCTAGGCAGGTTAACGATGCAACTATTTTTTATTCCTTACGTCCATGGTCTTACAACAACTCTGGGTAGATGCCAAAATGCATTGCCCCCAGTCCATAAGATCCCAACCCTGGGCTGGTAGCAGGCGTTACCCACTGCCTCCCAACTTTTGGTTGGCCTATAGCTTTTGTATCTCCCGCCAGTATAGTCTGTAGACACAATCCACTCTCCTCCAGACGACAGATAACACAACCAAAGCCCATGTATCCAGCAGCAACAGTCCTCAAGAAAGTTTCTCAAATCCAGTTGACAGATCCCTCAATGGTAGCACGTGTGTCCAGCCCAGCTGGCAACCTGTCAGAGATTCCAACACACACAGAGGGACGACACCGGGGAGATCACGCTATATCTCACCGTGCCGTCACGCTGCCCGTATTTCGTCCGGAGTCGCGAGCATGCGATCCAGACTACTCTCTACGTGGATATCGGCAAGCGACCAGTGAGCGTATGGCGCAACACCCTGGGTTCCACAGCCTGGAATGCGTGTTAAACGCCCTCCGTACGGTCACTGTCAGCTTCACGATAGCCCAATTATTAATTTTCTCTGCCACCACCGGCCGAGTTTGAAATATAATACAGGCCTGGCCGGACGCCTGCATTTTGGTAGAGTATATGGCTTCGGGGAAGGGAACGATTACAGAACAAAAGAAACAGAACTATTAAATTTTATATTTAATCCAAAAGGGATGCAGTGTTTAAGAAAAATATATACAAGGATGTTACAAGGGAGACATTAAAATACATATGCAGATACATAAAATAAATAGGGTAAAAAGAAGAAACACTTACACTATGCAATCGCAGAGACGATTCAATATAGGTGGAGGAGGGGCTCCCCAGTTGGATCATGCTGGATGTTATTGAACAGGACCCGTTGCTTATAATTCTTATTCCCCCCTGGCAATGAGTCTTTCTTGTACCTAAGGGGAGATCTGGCCACACGCCCCTTGTGGTGACATCATGTGGGCTGGTCTCCAGCCTGTACATTTTTTATTAAAAACGCTAAATTTGGCGATAACTCATAACTCATTGCTTATTGATCGCAGAAGCTTGCAAACTACGCCATTTTTTCTTTTATGATTTTATCTTCAGTTAGAGACCACACATCGCATAGCTGCAGTCTGTTATTCTGGTATTTTTGCGCTACAGCTCCCTGATTTCGCTTACAGCCCTGGAAAACTACCTATACATCCCTGGGTCGGTTTGGTCACTAAACATATGGATTCCGTTACTGTCGGATGTATGGAACTCACACTCCTTTGAGGCTTGCGAAGCAGCTTCAACAGTTACACGCAAATTAGTGCAAGCCTGCTTTTTAATTACCTCCTGCATCTTTCAGAGACAAGATGCTTGCTTCCTAACAAAGTTATAACACTCCTTGGCTGGCATTGTTTGCGTAAGCTATTTCTCAGGCGTGTGTTAATTTGGGCTTTTGTGCTGAACAGAAGGGGAATAAGGGAGGGAGGTGAACATCTATGTCAGGCAAATATGGAAGAACATTTTCCTGACATTAATATTTCCCTGACACAACCAATCTCCAAACTCTATAGGTTATCCATTCATGGGCTTCCAGATGATGGATACCACGACCATAGCACATGTATCCAGCTCCAGTCAGCAACAACATATAGTATGGTCCCAACTGGGGTTCTCCAAATGTCTTTTTTGGCTCAGTGATGGGCAGAGGAGCTGACCTGTATTCCATCTGATGAAGCCATGGTTCCTTGGGCTTTTCCTGTAGAGTCCCTCTGGAGTGGAAGCCAGAGACTTTATACCCACAGCTCCCATTCAGGACATTCCTCCACAGTATTGGGTAAGGCGGAGGGAGGTGATCCTTCACTGTTCAAATATCCTGCAGATTTGTCCTAAATTGTGTAAATTAGTAAACTGCAGGTTCTGATGCAATACGTACTCAGCAGTCATTCACAAAATAACATACAACAAGAGTCAAGGTGCAGTCCCTCATAGGAACAATGGCTCAATTGAGGCCTCTGAGACACTAACAAGAGTATGATTGGTAATCAGGTAAAGAGATCTCCTGTCTGTCCTTGTGTATACATAAGATCCAGCCTGCACGTCTTCCTCTGCTTACTGTCACTGAATGGAAACAGCGATTCCGGAGGCTGAACACTCTCCAGGAGAGACCCGTGCACCCTAAAAAGTCTGCATCCCTTAGACACGTGGACTCGGCTCTGCGTCCAATAGTCTTTAATCTGTGGCCAGCTCCTCACAGCCTCGATCAGTGATGGATCTGAATCATGGTTTTCAGTGATTCAGATGTAAACCCCCAAAGGAGTTAGACTTGTGGCATGAAGCTGTGTCGGCGGGGTGACCCTCAATAGTGGTGTGGTGGGGAGACCCCAGTGAGACAGTATAGTGACCATGGTATTATTGTGGAGTGGATTTCCCTGGATACATGATGGACAGTTGTGTGTGTGATCAGTTAATTGTAGGAGGGTGACAGCCTCATATCTATTTCCACAGCCTTTATTCAGGGACATCCCTTCTCGGCCATGGCTATCGGGCTCCAATAACGTGCGATACATTTGTGAAAAGATGGAGGACTTCAGACAATATCTGTGCAAAGCTAGAACTCCAGTGTGCCAGGTGAGCGGACCAGCTCCCCTTGTTCATAAACCCCACATAGAGGTACCTGTAAGCTCGTGTATTCCTAGATCCAGAGTCATTAGGTGAGTGGACAGACACTGAAAAGAACAGCAAATGCAACACTGGGCTGTAGATCTGAGGTCAGGAAGAACTGACGTGTCGCTGACTTCCATCCATAGATCAGGATCCAGGAGAGCGGTCGCATCGCTGATCTCCATCCATAGATCTGGGGTCGGGGAGAGCGGTCATATCGCTGAGCGCCACCCGTAGATCAGGAAGGGCAGGCATGTCACTGACCTCCATCTAGGATACCTGGTGCATCACTGATTTCCATCCGTAGATCCACGGTCTTGGAGAGTGGGGGCGTGTCGCTGACCGCCATCAATTGATCTGGGTTTGGGGATATCAGGCGCGTCGCTGACCTCCGTCCGGGAGAGCAGGTGCGTCGCTGACCACCGTCCGGAAAGCCGAGGTCTGGGAGAGCAGGCGTGTCGCTGACCCGTGTCCGTAGAGCCGAGGTCTGGAAGACCGGGTGTGTCACTGACCCCTGTCCGTAGATCTGAGGTCTGGGAGAGCGTGCATGTCGCCGACCTTCGTCCGTAGAGCAGAGATCCGGGAGACCGGGTGTGTCGCTGACCCCTGTCCATAGAGCTGAGGTCTGGGAAAGCGGGTGTGACACTGACGCCCGTCCGTAGATCCGAGGTCTGGTAGACCGGGCGCGTCGCTGACCCCCATCCGCAGAGCCAATGTCTAGGACACCAGGCGTGTCGCTGACCCCCGTCCATAGATCCGAGGTCTAGGAGACCGGGTGTGTCGCTGACCCCCGTCCGCAGATCTGAGGTCTGGGAGAGTGTGCGTGTCGCTGACCTCCGTCCGTAGAGCCGGGGTCTGGGAGTGCGTGCGTGTCGCTGACCTCCGTCCATAAAGCAGAGATCTGGGAGACTGGGTGTGTCGCTGACCCCTGTCCGTAGAGCTGAGGTCTGGGAGAGCGGGCGTGACGCTGACCTCCCTCCGTAGATCCGAGGTCTGGTAGACCGGGCGTGTCACTGACCCCCATCCGTAGAGCCAAGGTCTAGGAGACCAGGTGTGTCGCTGACCCCCATCCGCAGATCTGAGGTCTAGGAGAGCGTGCGTGTCGCTGACCTCCGTCCGTAAAGCAGAGATCTGGGAGACCGGGTGTGTCGCTGACCCCTGTCCGTAGATCTGAGGTCTGGGAGAGCGTGCGTGTCACTGACCTTCGTCCGTAGAGCAGAGATCTGGGAGACCGGGTGTGTCGCTGAGGTCTGGGAGAGCGGGCGTGACGCTGACCCCCGCCCGTAGATCCGAGGTCTGGTAGACCGGGCGTGTCGCTGACCCCCTTCCGCAGAGCCAAGGTCTAGGAGACCAGGCGTGCCGCTGACCTCCGTCCGTAGAGCCAGGGTCTAGGAGACCGGGTGTGTCACTGACCTCTGTCCGTAGATCCAGGGTCTGGGAGAGCGTGAAGGTCGCTGACCTCCGTCCGTAAAGCCGAGATCTAGGAGACCGGGTGTGTCGCTGACCCCTGTCCGTAGAGCTGAGGTCTGGGAGAGTGGGCGTGACGCTGACCCCCGTCCATAGATCCGAGGTCTAGGAGAGCAGTTGCGTTGCTGAGCTCCGTCCGTAGGTCTGGGAGAGCGGGTGTGTCGCTGACCTCCGTCCATAGATCCGAGGTCTAGGAGAGCAGGTGTGTTTCTGACCCCCGTCTGTAGATCCGTGGTCTGGGAGAGCATGCGTGTCGCTGACCTCCGTCCGTAGATCCGGGGTCTGGGAGAGTGTGCGTGTCACTGACCTCCGTCCGTAGATCCGGGGTCTGGGAGAGCGTGCGTGTCGCTGACCTCCGTCCATAGATCCGAGGTCTAGGAGAGCAGTTGAGTTGCTGAGCTCCGTCCGTAGGTCTGGGAGAGCGGGTGTGTCGCTGACCTCCGTCCATAGATCCGAGGTCTAGGAGAGCAGGTGTGTTTCTGACCCCCGTCTGTAGATCCGGGGTCTGGGAGAGCGTGCGGGTCGCTGACCTCCGTCCGTAGATCCGGGGTGTGGGAGAGCGTGCGGGTCGCTGACCTCCGTCCGTAGATCCGGGGTGTGGGAGAGCGGGTGTGTCGCTGACCTCCGTCCGTAGATCCAGGGTCTGGGAGAGCGGTTGTGTCGCTGACCTCCGTCCATAGATCCGAGGTCTAGGAGAGCAGTTGCGTTGCTGAGCTCCGTCCATAGATCCGGGGTCTGGGAGAGCGTGCGGGTCGCTGACCCCTGTCCGTAGAGCTGAGGTGTGGGAGAGCGGGTGTGTCGCTGACCCCCGTCCGTAGATCCGGGGTCTGGGAGAGCATGCGGGTCGCAGACCTCCATCCGTAGATCCGGGGTCTGGGAGAGCGGGTGTGTCGCTGACCTCCATCCATAGATCCGAGGTCTAGGAGAGCAGGTGTGTTTCTGACCTCCGTCCGTAGATCCGGGGTCTGGGAGAGCGGGTGTGTCGCTGACCTCCATACATAGATCCGAGGTCTAGGAGAGCAGGTGTGTTTCTGACCCCCGTCTGTAGATCCGGGGTGTGGGAGAGCTTGCGGGTCGCTGACCTCCGTCCGTAGATCCGGGGTCTGGGAGAGCGTGCGGGTCGCTGACCCCTGTCTGTAGAGCTGAGGTCTGGGAGAGCAGGTGTGTCGCTGACCCCCGTCCGTAGATCTGGGGTCTGGGAGAGCATGCGGGTCGCTGACCTCCGTCCGTAGATCCGGGGTCTGGGAGAGCGGGTGTGTCGCTGACCCCCGTCCGTAGATCCGGGGTCTGGGAGAGCATGCGGGTCGCAGACCTCCATCCGTAGATCCGGGGTCTGGGAGAGCGGGTGTGTCGCTGACCTCCATCCATAGATCCGAGGTCTAGGAGAGCAGGTGTGTTTCTGACCTCCGTCCGTAGATCCGGGGTCTGGGAGAGCGGGTGTGTCGCTGACCTCCGTCCATAGATCCGAGGTCTAGGAGAGCAGGTGTGTTTCTGACCCCCGTCTGTAGATCCGGGGTGTGGGAGAGCGTGCGGGTCGCTGACCTCCGTCCGTAGATCCGGGGTCTGGGAGAGCGTGCGGGTCGCTGACCCCTGTCTGTAGAGCTGAGGTCTGGGAGAGCGGGTGTGTCGCTGACCCCCGTCCGTAGATCCGGGGTCTGGGAGAGCATGCGGGTCGCTAACCTCCGTCCGTAGATCCGGGGTCTGGGAGAGCGGGTGTGTCGCTGACCTCCGTCCATAGATCCGAGGTCTAGGAGAGCAGGTGTGTTTCTGACCTCCGTCCGTAGATCTGGGGTCTGGGAGAGCGTGCGGGTCGCTGACCCCTGTCTGTAGAGCTGAGGTCTGGGAGAGCGGGTGTGTCGCTGACCTCCGTCCATAGATCCGAGGTCTAGGAGAGCAGGTGTGTTTCTGACCCCCGTCTGTAGATCCGGGGTCTGGGAGAGCGTGCGGGTCGCTGACCTCCGTCCGTAGATCCGGGGTGTGGGAGAGCGTGCGGGTCGCTGACCTCCGTCCGTAGATCCGGGGTGTGGGAGAGCGGGTGTGTCGCTGACCTCCGTCCGTAGATCCAGGGTCTGGGAGAGCGGTTGTGTCGCTGACCTCCGTCCATAGATCCGAGGTCTAGGAGAGCAGTTGCGTTGCTGAGCTCCGTCCATAGATCCGGGGTCTGGGAGAGCGTGCGGGTCGCTGACCCCTGTCCGTAGAGCTGAGGTGTGGGAGAGCGGGTGTGTCGCTGACCCCCGTCCGTAGATCCGGGGTCTGGGAGAGCATGCGGGTCGCAGACCTCCATCCGTAGATCCGGGGTCTGGGAGAGCGGGTGTGTCGCTGACCTCCATCCATAGATCCGAGGTCTAGGAGAGCAGGTGTGTTTCTGACCTCCGTCCGTAGATCCGGGGTCTGGGAGAGCGGGTGTGTCGCTGACCTCCATACATAGATCCGAGGTCTAGGAGAGCAGGTGTGTTTCTGACCCCCGTCTGTAGATCCGGGGTGTGGGAGAGCTTGCGGGTCGCTGACCTCCGTCCGTAGATCCGGGGTCTGGGAGAGCGTGCGGGTCGCTGACCCCTGTCTGTAGAGCTGAGGTCTGGGAGAGCAGGTATGTCGCTGACCCCCGTCCGTAGATCTGGGGTCTGGGAGAGCATGCGGGTCGCTGACCTCCGTCCGTAGATCCGGGGTCTGGGAGAGCGGGTGTGTCGCTGACCCCCGTCCGTAGATCCGGGGTCTGGGAGAGCATGCGGGTCGCAGACCTCCATCCGTAGATCCGGGGTCTGGGAGAGCGGGTGTGTCACTGACCTCCATCCATAGATCCGAGGTCTAGGAGAGCAGGTGTGTTTCTGACCTCCGTCCGTAGATCCGGGGTCTGGGAGAGCGGGTGTGTCGCTGACCTCCGTCCATAGATCCGAGGTCTAGGAGAGCAGGTGTGTTTCTGACCTCCGTCCGTAGATCCGGGGTCTGGGAGAGCGTGCGGGTCGCTGACCCCTGTCTGTAGAGCTGAGGTCTGGGAGAGCGGGTGTGTCGCTGACCCCCGTCCGTAGATCCGGGGTCTGGGAGAGCATGCGGGTCGCTAACCTCCGTCCGTAGATCCGGGGTCTGGGAGAGCGGGTGTGTCGCTGACCTCCGTCCATAGATCCGAGGTCTAGGAGAGCAGGTGTGTTTCTGACCTCCGTCCGTAGATCTGGGGTCTGGGAGAGCGGGTGTGTCGCTGACCTCCGTCCATAGATCTGAGGTCTAGGAGACCAGTTGTGTCGCTGACCCCCGTCCGCAGATCTGAGGTCTGGGAGAGTGTGTGTGTCACTGACTTCCGTCCGTAGATCCGGGGTCTGGGAGAGCGTGCGTGTCACTGACCTCCTTCCGTAAAGCCGAGATCTAGAAGACCGGATGTGTCGCTGACCTCCGTTCGTAAAGCCGATATCTGGGAGACCGGGCGTGACGCTGACCCCTGTCCATAGATCCGAGGTCTGGTAGATCGGGCGTGTCGCTGACCCCCATCCATAGAGACAAGGTCTAGGAGACCAGGTGTGTCGCTGACTCCCGTCTGCAGATCTGAGGTCTGGGAGAGCGGGTGTGTCGCTGACCTCCGTCCATAGATCCGAGGTCTGGGAGAGCGGGTGTGTCGCTGACCTCCGTCTGTAGATCTGGGGTCTGGGAGAGCGGGTGTGTCGCTGACCTCCGTCTGTAGATCTGGGGTCTGGGAGAGCGGGTGTGTCGCTGACCTCCGTCTGTAGATCTGGGGTCTGGGAGAGCGGGTGTGTCGCTGACCTCCGTCCATAGATCCGAGGTCTGGGAGAGCGGGTGTGTCGCTGACCTCCGTCTGTAGATCTGGGGTCTGGGAGAGCGGGTGTGTCGCTGACCTCCGTCTGTAGATCCGAGGTCTGGGAGAGCGGGTGTGTTTCTGACCTCCGTCCATAGATCCGGGGTCTGGGAGAGCGGGTGTGTCGCTGACCTCCGTCCATAGATCCGAGGTCTAGGAGAGCAGTTGCGTTGCTGAGCTCCGTCCGTAGGTCTGGGACAGCGGGTGCGTCGTTGAGCTCCTCTGGCAGGGGTGCTGACTGTCCAGCAGTGTCCTCACGGCAGCGCCCTTTGGGACCCGCTCCTGTTTTCACCTCTGACCCATCCTGTCTGTAGTTCCTGCTGACACAGGCAGAGCGGATGGTGACCATCGAGTATGTTCGGTCCCTCATACACAGCAAGTTTGTATGCAGAAGTCCCGGGGAGAGGCAGCAGATGGCGCACAGGATGGCGCTGGATGCAGAGGAGCTGAGCACAACGCTGCACACCATGGTGAGGAGACACCGTGCGCAGATTAAGGGGAATGTAGTGTAACTATTAGATACAATAAAGCACAAGAGGGATGTAGTGGAGAAGATCCATGCTGGATGCACATGGCCTACAGGAGGGGCACAGACCACAGTGTAATATGCAGGGGGAGAGGGATGTAGTGCAGCGTGTGCAGGAGGTGCAGGGTGAGAGGGATGTAGTGCAGCGTGTACAGTGTGAGAGGGATGCAGTGCAGCGTGTGCAGGGTGAGAGGGATGCAGTGCAGCGTGTGCAGGAGGTGCAGGGTGAGAGGGATGCAGTGCAGCGTGTGCAGGAGGTGCAGGGTGAGAGGGATGCAGTGCAGCGTGTACAGTGTGAGAGGGATGCAGTGCAGCGTGTACAGGAGGTGCAGGGTGAGAGGGATGTAGTGCAGCGTGTACAGTGTGAGAGGGATGCAGTGCAGCGTGTACAGGAGGTGCTGGGTGAGAGGGATGCAGTGCAGCGTGTACAGTGTGAGAGGGATGCAGTGCAGCGTGTGCAGGAGGTGCAGGGTGAGAGGGATGCAGTGCAGCGTGTACAGGAGGTACAGGGTGAGAGGGATGTAGTGCAGCGTGTGCAGGAGGTGCAGGGTGAGAGGGATGTAGTGCAGCGTGTACAGTGTGAGAGGGATGCAGTGCAGCGTGTGCAGGAGGTGCAGGGTGAGAGGGATGCAGTGCAGCGTGTACAGGAGGTGCAGGGTGAGAGGGATGCAGTGCAGCGTGTACAGTGTGAGAGGGATGCAGTGCAGCGTGTACAGGAGGTGCAGGGTGAGAGGGATGTAGTGCAGCGTGTACAGTGTGAGAGGGATGCAGTGCAGCGTGTGCAGGAGGTGCAGGGTGAGAGGGATGCAGTGCAGCGTGTGCAGGAGGTGCAGGGTGAGAGGGATGTAGTGCAGCGTGTACAGTGTGAGAGGGATGTAGTGCAGCGTGTGCAGGAGGTGCAGGGTGAGAGGGATGCAGTGCAGCGTGTACAGGAGGTGCAGGGTGAGAGGGATGTAGTGCAGCGTGTACAGTGTGAGAGGGATGCAGTGCAGCGTGTACAGGAGGTGCAGGGTGAGAGGGATGTAGTGCAGCGTGTACAGTGTGAGAGGGATGCAGTGCAGCGTGTACAGGAGGTGCAGGGTGAGAGGGATGCAGTGCAGCGTGTACAGGAGGTGCAGGGTGAGAGGGATGCAGTGCAGCGTGTACAGTGTGAGAGGGATGCAGTGCAGCGTGTACAGGAGGTGCTGGGTGAGAGGGATGTAGTGCAGCGTGTACAGTGTGAGAGGGATGCAGTGCAGCGTGTACAGGAGGTGCAGGGTGAGAGGGATGCAGTGCAGCGTGTGCAGGAGGTGCAGGGTGAGAGGGATGCAGTGCAGCGTGTACAGGAGGTGCTGGGTGAGAGGGATGCAGTGCAGCGTGTACAGGAGGTGCAGGGTGAGAGGGATGTAGTGCAGCGTGTACAGTGTGAGAGGGATGCAGTGCAGCGTGTACAGGAGGTGCAGGGTGAGAGGGATGCAGTGCAGCGTGTACAGTGTGAGAGGGATGCAGTGCAGCTTGTACAGGAGGTGCAGGGTGAGAGGGATGCAGTGCAGCTTGTACAGGAGGTGCTGGGTGAGAGGGATGTAGTGCAGCGTGTACAGTGTGAGAGGGATGCAGTGCAGCGTGTACAGGAGGTGCAGGGTGAGAGGGATGCAGTGCAGCGTGTACAGTGTGAGAGGGATGCAGTGCAGCTTGTACAGGAGGTGCAGGGTGAGAGGGATGCAGTGCAGCGTGTACAGGAGGTGCAGGGTGAGAGGGATGCAGTGCAGCGTGTACAGGAGGTGCAGGGTGAGAGGGATGCAGTGCAGCGTGTACAGTGTGAGAGGGATGCAGTGTAGTGTGTACAGGAGGTGCAGGGTGAGAGGGATGCAGTGCAGCGTGTACAGGAGGTGCAGGGTCAGAGGGATGCAGTGCAGCGTGTACAGGAGGTGCAGGGTGAGAGGGATGTAGTGCAGCGTGTACAGTGTGAGAGGGATGCAGTGCAGCGTGTACAGGAGGTGCAGGGTGAGAGGGATGTAGTGCAGCGTGTACAGTGTGAGAGGGATGCAGTGCAGCGTGTACAGGAGGTGCAGGGTGAGAGGGATGTAGTGCAGCGTGTACAGTGTGAGAGGGATGCAGTGCAGCGTTTACAGGAGGTGCAGGGTGAGAGGGATGTAGTGCAGCGTGTACAGTGTGAGAGGGATGCAGTGCAGCGTGTACAGGAGGTGCAGGGTGAGAGGGATGTAGTGCAGCGTGTACAGTGTGAGAGGGATGCAGTGCAGCGTGTACAGGAGGTGCAGGGTGAGAGGGATGCAGTGCAGCGTGTACAGGAGGTGCAGGGTGAGAGGGATGTAGTGCAGCGTGTACAGGAGGTGCAGGGTGAGAGGGATGTAGTGCAGCGTGTACAGGAGGTGCAGGGTGAGAGGGATGCAGTGCAGCGTGTACAGGAGGTGCAGGGTGAGAGGGATGTAGTGCAGCGTGTACAGGAGGTGCAGGGTGAGAGGGATGTAGTGCAGCGTGTACAGGAGGTGCAGGGTGAGAGGGATGCAGTGCAGCGTGTACAGGAGGTGCAGGGTGAGAGGGATGCAGTGCAGCGTGTACAGGAGGTGCAGGGTGAGAGGGATGTAGTGCAGCGTGTACAGGAGGTGCAGGGTGAGAGGGATGCAGTGCAGCGTGTACAGGAGGTGCAGGGTGAGAGGGATGTAGTGCAGCGTGTACAGGAGGTGCAGGGTGAGAGGGATGCAGTGCAGCGTGTACAGGAGGTGCAGGGTGAGAGGGATGCAGTGCAGCGTGTACAGGAGGTGCTGGGTGAGAGGGATGTAGTGCAGCGTGTACAGGAGGTGCAGGGTGAGAGGGATGCAGTGCAGCGTGTACAGGAGGTGCAGGGTGAGAGGGATGCAGTGCAGCGTGTACAGGAGGTGCTGGGTGAGAGGGATGTAGTGCAGCGTGTACAGGAGGTGCAGGGTGAGAGGGATGCAGTGCAGCGTGTACAGGAGGTGCAGGGTGAGAGGGATGTAGTGCAGCGTGTACAGGAGGTGCAGGGTGAGAGGGATGCAGTGCAGCGTGTACAGGAGGTGCAGGGTGAGAGGGATGTAGTGCAGCGTGTACAGGAGGTGCAGGGTGAGAGGGATGTAGTGCAGCGTGTACAGGAGGTGCAGGGTGAGAGGGATGTAGTGCAGCGTGTACAGTGTGAGAGGGATGCAGTGCAGCGTGTACAGGAGGTGCAGGGTGAGAGGGATGCAGTGCAGCGTGTACAGGAGGTGCAGGGTGAGAGGGATGCAGTGCAGCGTGTACAGGAGGTGCTGGGTGAGAGGGATGTAGTGCAGCGTGTACAGGAGGTGCAGGGTGAGAGGGATGTAGTGCAGCGTGTACAGGAGGTGCAGGGTGAGAGGGATGCAGTGCAGCGTGTACAGGAGGTGCAGGGTGAGAGGGATGTAGTGCAGCGTGTACAGTGTGAGAGGGATGCAGTGCAGCGTGTACAGGAGGTGCAGGGTGAGAGGGATGTAGTGCAGCGTGTACAGGAGGTGCAGGGTGAGAGGGATGTAGTGCAGCGTGTACAGGAGGTGCAGGGTGAGAGGGATGTAGTGCAGCGTGTACAGGAGGTGCAGGGTGAGATGGATGCAGTGCAGCGTGTACAGGAGGTACAGGGTGAGAGGGATGTAGTGCAGCGTGTACAGGAGGTGCAGGGTGAGAGGGATGTAGTGCAGCGTGTACAGGAGGTGCAGGGTGAGAGGGATGTAGTGCAGCGTGTACAGGAGGTGCAGGGTGAGAGGGATGTAGTGCAGCGTGTACAGTGTGAGAGGGATGCAGTGCAGCGTGTACAGGAGGTGCAGGGTGAGAGGGATGCAGTGTAGTGTGTACAGGAGGTGCAGGGTGAGAGGGATGCAGTGCAGCGTGTACAGGAGGTGCAGGGTGAGAGGGATGCAGTGTAGTGTGTACAGGAGGTGCAGGGTGAGAGGGATGCAGTGCAGCGTGTACAGGAGGTGCAGGGTGAGAGGGATGCAGTGCAGCGTGTACAGGAGGTGCAGGGTGAGAGGGATGTAGTGCAGCGTGTACAGTGTGAGAGGGATGCAGTGCAGCGTGTACAGGAGGTGCAGGGTGAGAGGGATGTAGTGCAGCGTGTACAGGAGGTGCAGGGTGAGAGGGATGCAGTGCAGCGTGTACAGGAGGTGCAGGGTGAGAGGGATGCAGTGCAGCGTGTACAGGAGGTGCAGGGTGAGAGGGATGTAGTGCAGCGTGTACAGGAGGTGCAGGGTGAGAGGGATGTAGTGCAGCGTGTACAGGAGGTGCAGGGTGAGAGGGATGCAGTGCAGCGTGTACAGGAGGTGCAGGGTGAGAGGGATGTAGTGCAGCGTGTACAGGAGGTGCAGGGTGAGAGGGATGTAGTGCAGCGTGTACAGGAGGTGCAGGGTGAGAGGGATGCAGTGCAGCGTGTACAGGAGGTGCAGGGTGAGAGGGATGTAGTGCAGCGTGTACAGGAGGTGCAGGGTGAGAGGGATGCAGTGCAGCGTGTACAGGAGGTGCTGGGTGAGAGGGATGCAGTGCAGCGTGTACAGAAGGTGCAGGGTGAGAGGGATGTAGTGCAGCGTGTACAGGAGGTGCAGGGTGAGAGGGATGCAGTGCAGTGTGTACAGGGTGAGAGGGATGCAGTGCAGCGTGTACAGGAGGTGCTGGGTGAGAGGGATGTAGTGCAGCGTGTACAGGAGGTGCAGGGTGAGAGGGATGCAGTGCAGCGTGTACAGGGTGAGAGGGATGTAGTGCAGCGTGTACAGGGTGAGAGGGATGTAGTGCAGCGTGTACAGGGTGAGAGGGATGTAGTGCAGCGTGTACGGGAGGTGCAGGGTGAGAGAGGGATGCAGTGCAGCGTGTACAGGAGGTGCAGGGTGAGAGGGATGCAGTGCAGTGTGTATCAGCCGCCATTAGTGGGATCCTGGCTGGGTGGGTGTGTGGGGTGGTGGGTTGGGTGTGGGCTCTATGACTTGGTGCTGATGGGTTTTTCTGCCATACTTTCAGGGTATGGAGGAGTCCACGCTCTGTGTCCCACTCATCCGCTCCCTCCAGGAACTCTTTGCCCTGAAGGACCCCTCACTGCTCAGCCTGGAGGTATCTGGACTGATGGAGTCGTTCCCAGATATCAGGTGAATGTTGTCCTACTGGTGCAGGGGAACCTTCCATCATTCACCTGGTGATTGCCCACTCGGGGTTAGGGCTCGCAGTAATGGTGTCTCCTTTTTTCCCAGTGAAGACCACGTGTTGGCGCTGTTGGAGCTGCGCGGTGATGTGACCCGGGATCTCCGTTACACGGTTGTTACCACCATGCATCGACAGGCTCTGACTCTCCCAGACGACTACCGGCCCATTTTTATAAGTGTCCCTGTTCCTGTGCGATCGCCTCCATTCTGCCTCCACCCGAGTTCTTGTGCCTAATATGCAGTCACTTCCTGAGCTGCGCAGAGGAAAGAACCAGCCTGGGGGTAACCGCTGACCTCTTGTGTCCCACTACTGGGAAGATCCACCAAGCCATAGACGAGCATCTGGACAGCTGTTGGAGGTGTGACTGGCTGAGTGAGACGCCCTCCAGGCAGCCATGGGGGAAACCGGAGACCACCTTTATCCCACGTGCCACCAAAGCAGTACCAATGAATCTTTGGTCTGTGGCCTTGGGCATATTGCAAGAGTCAGACATTGGCGAGGTGCTACCTTCCATGAATAGCTCCTCAGGAGTTATTTTTACTCTGACAGCTAATTTGTCTCAGTTATAGACACTGAGGGCAAATGGCAGGGAAATAGTAAGGGCGGGTCCTGCTCACATCGGACGTCTGACTGCCGCCGGGGTGGGTCCTGCTCACATCGGACGTCTGACTGACGCCGGGGCGGGTCCTGCTCATATCGGACGTCCTGCTGACGCCGGGGCAGGTCCTGTTCACATCGGACGTCCGGCTGACGCCGGGGTGGGTCCTGCTGACGCCGGGGCGGGTCCTGCTCACATCAGACGTCCTGCTGACGCCGGGGCAAGTCCTGTTCACATCGGACGTCCGGCTGACGCCGGGGTGGGTCCTGCTGACGCCGGGGCGGGTCCTGTTCACATCGGACGTCGGGCTGACGCCGGGGTGGGTCCTGCTGATGCCGGGGCGGGTCCTCCTCACATCGGACGTCCTGCTGACGCCGGGGCAGGTCCTGTTCACATCGGACGTCCGGCTGACGCCGGGGCGGGTCCTGTTCACATCAGACGTCCGGCTGACGCCGGGGTGGGTCCTGCTGATGCCGGGGCGGGTCCTGCTCACATCGGACGTCCTGCTGACGCCGGGGCAGGTCCTGTTCACATCGGACGTCCGGCTGACGCCGTGGTGGGTCCTGCTGACGCCGGGGCGGGTCTTGCTCACATCGGACGTCATGCTGATGCCGGGGCAGGTCCTGTTCACATCGGACGTCCGGCTGACGCCGGGGCGGGTCCTGCTGACGCCGGGGCGGGTCCTGCTCACATCGGATGTCCGGCTGACGCCGGGGCGGGTCCTGCTGACTCTGGCCATCCTCGCCTCCCTCCAGTGTTATCTATGTTCTGAGTCCCTCTTCCAGACGGTCCTCGGCTTGTCCCTGGCGCTGGGACTTCGGACATCCTCCTGCTCACTGACCCTCAGTGATAAATGAGATGAAAGCTGAAATAAAGCGGTTTTATTGTATCATTACCTGTTCTACAGTTTTATAACCATTACTAATCATTTCAAGATCTCTGCTTACTGTCGGTGACTGCAAAAAAACTTCAGGGAGATGTCAATATCATGGGGGACGTTAACTACCCTGATATAAAGTGGTGACAGAAACCTGCAGGTCCAGCAAAGGAGACCGACAACAATGAAAGACAATGACCTTTCACAACTGGTGCAGGACCCAACAAATGTGTTACCCGGGCGGGCGTCTCGCTGGCCAAACAAAGCAGCAAGAAGTGTGGTGTGGATGTGAGAAGCGGCTGCGCTGAGCACATTGTCAGCCTATTGACATTGGTCAGCGGAGTCCCCCTTTACCATAGCATCAGAGGAACGTGTGCAGCCACAATGGGGTTCACCGGAAGCGCCCACTCCAGATGTATATGGCCCCGAGCACTGAAGAAAACCTCAAGTCCTGCTCTCTACTCATACAAAGGTAGCTGTCCTTTACGGAGGCTTGGAGCAGAATGCCTTTGTTGGCCTCCAAAGTCACCGACCGTCCAGAAAAAAAAAACACACTTGTCCGGTCCATAAGAGAAAAAAAAGATTTCGCTGCTAAAATATCTTACAAAGTTTCTTACTTTCACTTGTACAATTGATTTAAATAATAATTAAAATGACGGTTACTCTCTAAGCACCTAAGAACAATGAACACCTAAAGTAGATGCACAGCACACAGGGAGAAAAAGGGTTAACAGTAGAGATGGCAGAAACTATCCTCACCCCAGGGGCTCTAATGAAGACCAGGTGGTCACTTACTCCTCTCCAGGGTAAGCCACTGTCGTCACATCTGGAGGGACTTGGCCATCACCAACGCTGGTCTCCTCCAGTGTGATATGGGCTGAGATCTGGTGAGGACTCGGCCATTGCAGGATATTCCACTTCTTTGCTTTCACAGGGTGTTTAGGATCATTGTCCATCTGTCCTGTGAAGCGTCGTCCAAACATCCTTTTGGTTGGATCTGAGCAGAACTATCACCCTGTACACATCCGGCTGCTTCTGTCTTCAGTCACATCATCAATAATCATTAGAGACTCTGGGCCATTGGAAGCCATGCATGCCCAGCCCATCACACCGCCTCCACCATGTGTTACACAGGATGTGCCGAGGATCCGGATCTGTTCCAGACTTTCTTCTTCCCATCATTCTGGTACAAGTTTGTGAAGTAAATATATAATTGTCATAGAAAAATTTAAAATCTTTTCTTCTCCCTTGTCAAAGATATTAAGAAGTCTCTTTCCCAGACCCCTCTTCCCTCGTCCCCTATAGTAATTGTCAAAAGAGAAGAGCTGACAGGCCAGTGGCGTCTATGCAAATTAATGCACACATGAGAGGTGCCTTGTAAGCAAATGTTAGCCCAAAAGGTGCTACCAAACCCAATTAACACAGGCTTGTGATAAATTTACATCTAGCTGTGAAGGTTGCATTCCCAGGACATCAAAGGGAATTTAACAGAGGTCTGCAGACGGGCCGGAGCGAACACGAGATATGGAATAACTAAAGTTTCATACGTCCAATAATAATGGGGCCCATATTTTTAGTGACAGGGTCAGCTAAGGAACAATATGGTTATTTTCCCGTAGCTGTAAGCTCCTCCGGGAAGCTGTGGTGCAGCAGTAACAAAATAACAGACCACAACTATGTCGTGTGTGTTCTCTGGAGAAAGGTAAAATCATAATAGAAAATATGGTACCACTTTCGGGCTTCTGCGACCAACCGGCGATAAGTTATCGCAAAAGCCAGATATTATAATAAAAATATGAAGGCTGGAGTCCAACTCACATTATGTCATCCCAGGGGGTGTGTGAGCAGGTCTCCCCTTCGGCATAATGGACACAGCCGAAGGGGGGAGTAGTATTCATTGCCGGGAGTATATATTTATTATAGCAAAGGATCACATTCGATAACGGTCAAATCTGGAGTGCCTCCCCTCCACCTATACTGAATCATCTCAGCGATCTTATATAAGTTTCTTCTTTAATCCTGTTTTATTTGTGTAACGGTATACTCTGTACTGTAAATGTCCCCTTTGTAAAATCCTTGTATATTTTTCATAACACTGCCTCCCTTTTGGAATAAATATAAAATTTAATAGTTGTTTCTTTTGTCCTGTAATCGTTCCTCCCCCGAAGCCATATACGCTACCAGAAAGCAGGAGTCCGGCCAGGCCTGTATTCTAGTTCAAACTGGGCTTGTGGTGGCAGTGAATAATAATAATTGGGCTATCGTGAAGCTGGCAGGAACCGTACGGGGGCGTATACACATACTCCATGCCTTGGAATCCGGAGGTGTGACCGCATACGCTTTATGCTCGCTTGCCGATAGCTACGTAGTGAGTAGTCGGGATCGTGTGCGCGCGAAATCCTGACAGTGACGGCAACGGTGAGATATTATGTGATCTCCCCGGTGTCGTCTCTGACAATAATTATAAGGTAAACTATAATATCAGTAAAATAACTAGTTAAGGCTGCATCCAAATGATGTATCTACAAAAAAGGACATAACATCTGCCTAATCTTATTGCAGGAACTCAGAACCACAGGGGGCGTCTCCTGGGAGAACACTGAGGTGTCAAGCATGTCACCTCGGCTCCTGGGCCTGTAACTTCAAAGGAGCTAGCAGATGGTTTGTAACTAGGCAGAATATTTCCTATTGACTGTATATAGAGGAGTGGGGAAGAGACAGGACATTTGAAATGCAAAGCCCTTAGCGCACTGTCCAGTCACCAAACAGCAATTTTTAAATAGTTCAATCAGGTGATCCTGGAAATATGAGCCTCTGGTCAGGACTATAAAAAGCTGGGTGACACAAAACAAGTGGTTCACATGTGGAGGCAGCTTAGGATGCTGGTGTGATCCATAATTCATTTCTCCTTCCCTCAAGTAAACAGAAGATAACTGCAGATGGGGTTAGGGTATATTTGTGTAATTTGATATGTAACCACTATATATTTTTATATTAAAGCTTAAAATCTTTAATAAGTTTAATCCTTGTTCGCTCTAAAGAATCCATAGCCTTTCAGAGAGTGTGTGACCTTTTGACCGTCTGACAATAAAATATTTTGGGGACTCATCACCCCGTGTGTTTGAGTGGAGACAGCACGTTAAGAAATCGGAGTGTGCTGAACGTGTTGAGGTGTGATTTATGCACCCATTATAGCCTAAAACAGCAGTTGAGAACTGGATTGAGTGAGAAGAGATAAATTAACCCAATCAGGCGCAACCCATGTCACGTGCTGAGAAGTGTGTACGTGACAAGATTGATCTTAGTTTTGCGTTTCCAGAACTGGGCGACTTCTTCAGATGTTTTTTGGCAAAATCTAATCTGGCCTTTCTGATTAATGGTTTGCACCTGAGACCTCGACTTCCTGGAGAGTGGTCTTCACTTGGGTGGATGTTGTGAAGGGGATTTTCTTCACCATGGGAAGGATTCTGCGATCATCCACCACTGGTGTCTTCTGGCGACGTCCAGGCCTTTTTGAGTTCCCGTGCTCACCAGGGTGCTTTTTTTTTTTGCAAAATGTACCAAACTGTTGATTCCAACATTTCTGTTGTCTCTCTGATGAACTTCTTTTTTTCAGCCTGTAATGCAGGGGCTTTCTTGGCATTACGGTAATGGTCCAGGGTGTGTTTTTGCCTGACCATGTACCTCTCCCTCAAGTGACTGATCACATGACTGTGACATCAGCACAGGTCCTACGTGCACACAGAAGGACTGATCACATGACTGTGACATCATGACAGGTCCTACGTGCACAGACGGATATATAAACCCTGGTAGTTTAAAACCGAGAGAGCTGTGAAAGGCAAGAGGCCTGTTCCCGTGTGGGACACTGTTAGTGTGAGGCCTAGTGAAGAGTCCTGAAAGGCAGAGGCTGGATGTCAAGTGTGAAGACATACCAGTGGCCTTTGAGGGTACGAGGGCTGGAGACCCCCACCTGGGAAAGCCGGCTTGGAAGGCAAGAGTCCTGGAAGGTGAAGGCTGCATGTTGTGTGTGTGAAACATACCAGTAGCCTTGGACGGGACGACGGCTGGAGACCCCCATCTGGGAAGCCGTAAACCCACAGTGGTGGCAAACCAAATGGACTGAAGCAGCTGTAACCCGTCAAAGGTAAAGACACTGCTTATTGTGGACATTTATGTTAGTACTTTGCTGAAGGCTGTACCTGGAGCCAAGTGGGCGTAGCTGCCACTGGGAAGGCTCGTAGACATTATATACGTGATAAGCGGTTTATGATAAATAATAAACTGCTGCATTGTGAAAAACCGGAAAGACATTGCATGTGTGCTTTATTTGACCCGGTGCAGCGAGTGTCCCCCAGTATGAAGACTAGCGCTGCCTTACAAGCCTAATGATGGTCAGTTTCTCCTCCATTGAGAGTTCCATTATTCCCATGTTGTGACTTCACAGCAATAGCTTCTAAATGCAAATGCTGCACCTGGAATCAGATCCAGACCTTTTACCTGCTTAACCCCTTAGTGACGGAGCCAATTATGTCCTTAATGACCGGGCCCAATTTTACAGTTCTGACCACTGTCCCTTTATGAGGTAATAACTCTCAGGGATCCCCCTGATTCGGAGACTGTGTTTTTTTCGTGACATAATGTACTTCATGATGGTGGTAAAATTGTTCGATATGATTTGTGTTTATTTGTGAAAAAAAAAAAATGGAAATTTGGAGAAAATTTTGCAATTTTCAAACTTTTAATTTTCATGCCCTTAAATCAGAGCGATCTGTCACACAAAAGAGTTAATAAATAACATTTCCCACATGTCTACTTTACATCAGCACAATTTTGGAACCAACTTTTTTTTTGTTAGGGAGCTATAAGGGTTAAAAGATAATCAGCGATTTCTCATTTTTCCAACAAAATTTACAAAACCATTTTTTTAGGGACCACATCACATTTGAAGTGATTTTGAGGGGTCTTTATGACAGAAAATACCCAAAAGTGACACCATTCTAAAAACTGCACCCCTCAAGGTGCTCAAAACCACATTCAAGAACTTTATTAACCCTTCAGGTGCTTCACAGGAACTGAAGCAACGTGGAAGGAAAAAATAAACATAACTTTTTTCCCAAATTTTTTTACTTTAGACCCAAATTTTTTATTTTTACAAGGGTAACAAGAGAAAATGGACCCCAAACATTGTTGTGGAAATTCTCCTGAGCACGCAGATACCCAATATGTGGGGAAAAAACACTGTTTGGGCGCACGGAAGGGCTCGGAAGGGAAGGAGCAAGGTGTGACTTTTTGAACGCAAAATTGACTGGAATATACAGCATACGCCATGTCACATTTGGAGAGCCCCTGATGACCCTAAATAGTGGAAACTCCCCACAAGTGACCCCATTTTGGAAACTAGACCCCTCAAGGATTTTATCAAGGGGTAGATTGAGCATTTTAACCCAGAGGTACGACACAGAATTAGGTCGTCATATTGAATAAGTTGTTGTTAGTGTTGTATTTGCATCGGGTACTCAGGTATGCACCATGTATCGGGGGTGCTGGAGTGATATGCTCGAGTCCCTGCCCCGCATGTTTCACGGTTGTTAGACACCCAAAAAAAACATGCAGGGATTGCCCGTATATGGCAGGCAATCCTCGCATGTTTGTTTTTTTTGGCTATATGACAGTCGCGAAACGTGGGGCGGGGACTCTATCATGTCACTGTATGGCACCCGCGATACTCGGTGCATACCCGAGTACCCGATGAAAATTCAAGTAGCGAGCACTTGCGCTCAACAATAGTCACATCGTCATCATTTTTTTTCTTTACTTTTGAAAAAAATCCCAATCCTAACACAACCCTAACTGCAACCCTAACTCCAACGCAACCCTAACTAACCCTAATCCTAACACTAACGGCAAAGAATGGCAAAACATACATATTTTTTATTTTATAATTTTTATCTAGCTAAGGTGGAAGGGGGGGGGCAAAGGAGGATTTGATTTATTAGTTTTTGATCACTGTAATAGAATCTATCACAGTGATCAAAAGAATCAAATAGGAAAATGTCCCTATTGTTGCCGGGTACCGGCCAGCAGATCTTGGCAGGCACCCGCCATTTTCTTTCTGCACAAGGAGGAGGGGGGCTGGAGGATCACGTAACCGGTACCTAAAGTACCATGGGGGGCTCAGGGACCCCATTTCTCTCTTCTCAGATATGTTGGATCATGTCCGAGGAGAAGGAAATTAATTTTAAATCAGACATTTTTTTTTTGTGATCGCCGTTATTTGGTTAATAACGGCGATTGTGGGGGTCGTGATGACATTCCACTCGTCCTCCAGTCACTCCAAATTCAAACTATGAGCATGGGTCAACCATTCAAAGAATGAGTCAGACAACAAGCTGGTTCAAACTCAGAGCATGCTCAGAAGACTACTACAGTCAACGTCCTCAGCATTGTTCTGCCTTTATTTTTACATGCACAAATCTAAATACACTACATAATGGGAGGGGAAAGGGGTTGTCCGGGGCGGGGTAAGCCATGAAAGTCCAATGTCTGGCCACTCCTGATTGGTCCACATCTCCTTATCTCAGTCTCTGGGCAGATATTGCAGCCGTCAGCTTATAATCTTGTTTCGTTTCTCTGAAATAAGTCTTGGCAACACTAGAAATATCTTAGTTTAAGTTTCGATTTGAGTATTACGTAGCAAGGAAAGCTTATTGTTATATGACACAAAATGGTGGTTAGTACATTAGCAAAAAAGCGTATAAAAGTTACAAAAGTATAAAAGTTACAAATATATATATTCTCTTTTACCCCGACATTCCCCCCTAAACACTAAGCTTTCCTTTGCTTCGGGGCCTTTGAGACTGTCCATGTGTGGGGAGAGGGGAGGTGGATTTCTTCACCCAATCATCTTAGAAGCTGCCCCCTTATGGGACGCCCCCAGACAATCGAGCCCTATCCTGGGTGACACATGGAGTTCTCCCAACTGATCCTAAACTGAATCTTTCAATTGGACTTTGTTATGGGGGGGTCTGGTCAGGCTTGTTCAAAAGAGGTGTATTTCTCTATATAAGGGGACTATGCAGCACAGGACCACCAGGCCCAATACTAGTAGACCTCCCATTACTAGACAAACTTGTTGGAGGAATCCCTTGAGCCCTCCCAACCATCCTGAGAAGAAGGAGGTATCTACCCCTGTGTGGTAGCTGTCCACCCTGGGACAGACAGTAAACATATGGAAAGGATATAGAAAAAGGTAGTCATCTTTTATAGACTCGTTCTGTCTCTCTTGCAGTGGGAGGCGTGAATCCAGGTGCTCCTGCCCTCAAGCTTCAGAGCCGTCGGGGTGGTGAGAAGCACAGTGTACGGTCCCTCAAACCGCGGCTGGAGGCAGTCTTTCCGGACAAACTTCTTCACATACACTAGATCGCCTGGGATAAAATCATGTACTGCATCACCTGTAGATTCTGGGAGAGAAGCAGATACTGGAGAGCGGGTGTTAGTCAATTCTCTAGACAAAGCAATCACAAATTTTACCACTCTATCATGTGTTTCAGACAACTCTTAGGGCCTAATCTCTCCTATCTTGGATGGGGGTCACAAACAAAATTTTATAGGGAGTCAGCCCATGTTTGGCCTGAGGAGTGTGTGTGATATGATACAATACTATGGGGAGTAGGTCGGGCCAGGGGAGGGGATGGTGTTGGGTCATTTTCAAGAGCTGGGTCTTGAGTGTGGAGGCCCAAATCCGTTCCCAACATGTTCCAGAGTTTTTCGTAGATATTTGCTGTGAAAGCTGGTCCTTGATCCGATTCCATGACTTGGGGAACTCCAAATCTGCAGGCAATTTCGGTGATCAGTTTCTTGGCTGTGACTTTAGCAGTCATGTTGACGACCGGGTAGGCCTCGGGCCAGGCTGAGAACATATCCACGGCTACCAAAACGTACTCCTATTTTCCTGCTTTAGGCATTTGGATATGGTCGACTTGTATTCTCTGCCAAGGGTAGTCTGGTTTAGCCAGGTGTTGGAGAGGGACCCGTGCCGTACACGTTGGGTTGCAGGTAGCGCAGACAGAGCAGGATTTTGAGTACGCAGTCACAGTGGAAGAGATTCCGGGTGCAAAGTACAGTTTCTTGATACATGCCAAGGCTTGATTCTTTCCTCTGTGTGTAGGCCCGTGAGCCCATGCTGCCACGGCTGAGTACATGCGTCTAGGCAAGCAAGGCTTCCCATCCACTTGGTAAAGAGTCGAGTTGACCTTTGAATCTTTGCGACCTGCCAGCACGGCTCCTGCCGCTTTCCATTGCTTGACTTCTTCAGTGGGGGTCTCCCTTTGTTCCTCACACAATTTTTCTTCAGGCATCCTGACCCCCCTGGATTCCACTCGTGTCTCCGCTGGACTTGTATGGTCTTCCGCCGGCTGTTCTTTGGCTCTTGCTCTAGTGAGCGCCACAGCTACGGTTTGCAGGGTCTCCCCCATCTCTTCTTCCTTTTCCTGCCACTTTGATGACACATTCTCCACTGCTGCAGTCTTGGCTGCTTGGTCAGCTAGGTGGTTGCCCCTGGCTTCTCTGGATTCTAGTCTTCCATGAGCCTTGACCTTGATAACAGCAACCTGAATGGGTAGTTCCAGGGCCTTCATTAGGGCCTTAATCCATGAGGCATGTTTCACTGGTGTACCTGCAGCTGTGATGAATCCTCTAGACTTCCACAAGAGTCCAGGATCATTGCAAATTCCATGTCCATACCTGGAATCGGTATATATACATATACGCCTTTGTTCCTGCTGCCAGGTGGCAGACCTCTGTGAGAGCCACAAGTTCAGCTTCTTGTGCAGACATGTATGGTGGTAGAGCTTCAGCCTTCAGAACTGTTAGGTCTGTTGTGACAGCATATCCCGTGTGGAACTTCCCTTGAGGGTCTGCGAAACGGGATCCATCAGTCCATAGGTGCAAGGCAGGGTCTGCGAGCGGATGTGCCACCATATTCTCTGGAGCAGAAGTCTCTTCCTGCAAAATTTTTATACAATCATGAGGTTCCACCAATGGACCTTCACCCTCTTCACCTTCCCCCCTAGAAGGTGGAAGCAAAGTGGCAGGATTGATAGTCAGACATCTGGTAAATGTTATATTGGAGAGCAACAATAGGGAACACTGCAGCCGCAGGTGTCTTTGGTTGGTTAGATGTTTCGGAGATGTTTGTTGCAGAACAGCTGAGAGATCATGGCCAGCCTGTATAACTAGATCATGTCCAAGGACGATATCAGCTGACTTGTCAAAAAGGATGTGAGCAGCGTGGACCGCCTTAAGGCACGTGGGGGCAGTTCGGGCGACAGGGTCCAGGCGGGCTGAGTAGTAGCCCAAAGGCCGATACTTATGATCATAGCGTTATGCTAGAACTCCAGAGGCATGACCTTCCGATTCCGAGACAAAAAGGTGAAATGGCTGAGTATTGTCTGGTAAGCCCAAGGCCGGGGCAGAGACAACAGCCTGTTTAAGGCGGTCAAAACGGTCTGTGTTGATGAGAAACACGTGGATCTTCAGCATGAAACCAAACTGAGCCTTCATTCTTGAGACAGTCGTACAGAAATTGCATGAGCTTTGAGGCATCAGGGATCCATTGCCTGCAGTAAGTGATGAGGCCAAGGAAAGTCTGCATAGCGGAGTAGGTGGTTGGGAAGGTGATATCCATGATGGCTTGCTTTCTTTCTTCAGTCAGATGTCTAGCACCTTGTGATATACAATGTTCGAGGAAAATGACCTTGGGCAGACACCATTGGACTTTGCCTTTCGAGACTTTACAGTTAGCTGAGTGAAAAAACCAGAGAAGGGATTCTGACATCTCTGGCAAATTTTCTTCAGTGCCACATAGCAAAAGATCATCCACATACTGTAGAAGGGTGACCTGAAGGTTCTCTTGAACCCATGGCTCCAGAATAGACTTCATAGAATGAGTGAATTGGTTAGGAGAGTTCTGGGCTCCTTGTGGAGTCCTGGTCCATGTAAACTGTGCTCCTTGAAAGGTGAAGGCAAAAAGAAACCACGAATCTTCATGTAAGGGTATACTGAAGAAGGCGTTGGCCAGATCTAACACCGTAAACAAGGTGGCCGTTGGAGGCAGCTGAGACAAGAGGGTGTTTGGGTTGGGTACCACTGGAGTTTCTAAAATGGTAGCTGCATTGACGGCTCTGAGATCCTGAACCAACCGGTATCTTGGAGACTCTCCCGGAGCGGTTTTCTTTTTTACAGGAAAGAGGGGTGTATTGCATGGAGATACACATCTGACAAGGACTCCTGATTCCAGGAGGGAAGCGATTTGGGTACCCAAGCTTTGTTCTTGTGCAGCCTTGAGGGGGTATTGTGGCAACCGTGGATACCTGTGTCCAGGCTCGAGGTGTACTCGGACCGGGGGAACCTGCAGGAGGCCGACGTCCTCTGGCCCACTGGACCACAGAGAGTTAGGTTGTATGGTCATCATCATGAGAGGGAAGGCTTTAAGAACACAGCGGTCTTCAGTCCCTTGTTCGGAATGAGGGTCCCTTAAAAGAAGCTCCATACCATGGTTTCCGAAGGTAATTGTTGCCTTCATTCGCTCTAAGAGATCGGCTCCCAACAGATTGACAGGGCAAGTTTCAGAGACCAAGAATCTTGTGAGTACTCCGGTGAACGGTCCTGCAGACACAGGGACTGTGAGTGGAGAGGAAATATGTTGGCTTTCCACCCCAACACAGGTGAGGGTATCCGGTGATAGGGATACAGAAGGAGGGAGCTGTGCAGAGGAAATGACAGATGTGGCCGCCCCAGTGTCCACCAGGAACTTCAGTGGTTGATGGTCCACCTGTAAAGTGACAGTCTCTGAGGATGTGGTCAAGGCTACCACACTCCCAACATAACATTCATCCTTCAGAATCACGAGGTTGTCTTCTGTTTCTAGATGATCCCCTGTCATCTCTTCTGTCTTGTTTTCTATATGTGGGAGGAGTATCATCACCTGTGCCTTTAACCATTACCCACTTGATTCCATGTTGGTTGCCAGGGGGTGGGTAGCTTTCTTGAGCTTGATATACCATGGCAGGAGCGGTTTTCTTCTTTGGCTTAGTATCCTTTTCCATTTTTAGCATGGCTTTTTGGAAAGCTTTGACAATGTTTACTGCGTCATTAAAAGAAGAACGAATCTCGGGCCGTACTCTCAAGACTTCATCTCTGAGAGCGTCTTGTAGGCCATCTATTAGGGCCTGAACCAACAGGACGGCCTGCGTCTTGACGTGAGGACTGTATCCGAGATCCTCAAAATGCATGCTGAGTCTTGCAGCATATCTTTCCACAGATTCATCAGGGTCTTGTTGAACATCTTGTACAGACCCAGCTTGATCTGACAAGCGATCCTGAGCCCAGGCTTTTAACTGTTTCATGTATTCTAGACCGGATTCATACGTACTAAGGGATCCTGCTTTTGTGGAATCCATGGCCTTTTAAAAGCTCTCCATTTTCGGCTAAGTGAGCCTGGCATTCTGCAGCCAGAGTAGAACCAGCAGCAAGGGCAATTTTACGAGCCAATCCTCCAACATGGCTCATACAGATATTTGCAGGGTTGACTATGGCCCCCACCCGATGTGTAAGGATGTCACCATAGCCTATTGACAGAGTGACAGGGCGTCCTGATGGGTCTACTAGATTCGGGGAGCGGCAGGGGTCCCAGACTTCTGAGGGGCTGGGGGGTGGTGTTTTTTTAGCAGTTGCTTGGAGCAAGGGCCGAAGTATGGGCAATGAATGTGGGGTGGAGGATGCCATAGGAGACGTATGGGGTAAAGGGGGGGGGGGGGGCTAGAGTATCTTGAGCCCATCCCTCATCTGGCTCCGTATCGTCTTGAGTAACAGTATGTTGGCGGAGGGAGAGCAGTCTGGCCTGAAATTCTGGGGAGTTGAGGAGGATATCCCCAGGGTTGTGGGTGACTCCCATAGGAAACAGGGGAAGCGTCTCAGCATCGTGGACTGGAGCAGAGGGTATCACATTAGTTTCAGATGGGTACTCTGGGACTACGGGCTTTTCCACCTGTGCTGGTGGCTGGTAATATGCACCGGACGGATCTAGTAGTGGATATAGGCTGGATTGGGGCTTTCCGGGCCTCCCACAACAAGTAAGAGGTGTAGCAAAATGGCCGTGGGAGGGAGGAGTTAAAATGGAAGTGGGATTATTCTTGGAGGCAGGAAAAGGTGTAGTAAGATGGCCGTTGGAGGGAGGAGGTGGGAGTGGGGGTGGGATTGTTCTTGGGGGCAGGGAAAGGTGTAGTAAGAGGCATTAACGGGGTTACGGCCAATTTGAGGGCACATAACAAATCACAATCTGCAGCTTTCATGTATCCGAACAAAGGCTCGGCATTCTCTGTCCCCCCCCTGCACCATCTACTCTAAGATGTGCTTGCAGAAATCCTCACCCAACTTTCCCAACTTCTGTGTAACACATTCATAAGCTTATCATGTTCTACAAATTCCTAACATTCTTCTTGCCTTCTTGCCTTCCCGTAACTCCACTAATTGGCTTAACTCCCACAGCAGCATTCTGCAACTTACGAGATCTTTCAAATTTGAATATACACAACATTTTCTTATAGAATGCAATGATCTGTCGCGACTCAGATCACTGGTGCAGTCTACAGGTCGCCACTCGTCAGTGTAGAGTACCCCTCAATACACTAAGACAGAGAGTACGCCTCAATCTGTCCCTTCCCTAACCATGAATGGCGACTTTACAGTACGACTCACCACGGCACCCTGACAGCAGAACCCCTCCTTATGAGGTTTCTCTGTATAAGACGAAGAGTACACCTCAATTCGTCACAGACCCTTACAGCAGAACCCCTCCTTATGAGGTGTCTCTGTATAAGACGAAGAGTACACCTCAATTCGTCACAAACCCTTACAGCAGAACCCCTCCTTATGAGGTTTCTCTGTATAAGACGAAGAGTACACCTCAATTCGTCACAGATTCTTTCTCCCTTACACTACAATTCAGGAATGCTTTGTAACCTTGACTATCAGTTACGGGAGGCAGCTATCTAAGAAAAGTACAGTGACCGGGGGAGGAGGAGGTGGTGTGCACACGAGCACGCGCAGGCATGCGACGTCACTCGTTTTAACACTTGCTGGTTCAGGACGTGGTGCGGGACGCCCAAGGTCTCACCACTCGACCGGTCACCCACCCAGATCCAACCTGACAATCCCACAGGAACCGCTGCGGCTGACACACAGGCAAGTGAGACATATAAAATACATCTCAACTTACCGTGTTCGATGGAGGTTGATCAGGCCTCAAATTCAGCCACCGCGGTCACCACCAGGGAAATCAGCAATATGGGTCCGGGAGGGCGGCGTACCGCTAGCCACGCCCCACGTTGGGCGCCATTTGTGGGGGTCGTGATGACATTCCACTCGTCCTCCAGTCACTCCAAATTCAAACTATGAGCATGGGTCAACCATTCAAAGAATGAGTCAGACAACAAGCTGGTTCAAGCTCAGAGCATGCTCAGAAGACTACTACAGTCAACGTCCTCAGCATTGTTCTGCCTTTATTTTTACATGCACAAATCTAAATACACTACATAATGGGAGGGGAAAGGGGTTGTCCGGGGCGGGGTAAGCCATGAAAGTCCAATGTCTGGCCACTCCTGATTGGTCCACATCTCCTTATCTCAGTCTCTGGGCAGATATTGCAGCCGTCAGCTTATAATCTTGTTTCGTTTCTCTGAAATAAGTCTTGGCAACACTAGAAATATCTTAGTTTAAGTTTCGATTTGAGTATTACGTAGCAAGGAAAGCTTATTGTTATATGACACAAAATGGTGGTTAGTACATTAGCAAAAAAGCGTATAAAAGTTACAAAAGTATAAAAGTTACAAATATATATATTCTCTTTTACCCCGACACGATCATGTGACAGGGGACCGTAAAAACTGGCCCTGACCATGTTCTCCACCGGGGGTAGCTGAGACCCCGGACATTTTCCGACCCTGGGGGCACTACACTGTTATTCCTCATTGTCAGGGAAATATTAATGTCAGGAAAATGTTCTTCCATATATGCCTGACATAGATGTTCACCCCCCACCCTTATTCCCAATTTGCTCAGCACAAAAGCCCCAATTAACACATGCCTGAGAAATAGCTTACACAAACAAAGGCCAGCCAAGGAGTGTTACAACTTCATTTAGAAGCAAGCATCTTGTCCCTGGAAGAGGCAGGCGGGTACTTACTGGCAGGGTTGCACTAATTCGTGTGTAACTGGGAAAGTTGCTTTCCCAACCTTCAAAGAAAGTTTAACAGAAATCTCCAGACAATCCGACTACTAAACGAATATATGAAATATTGCATGTTCCATGCGTCTGACAATAACGGGACCCATATTTTTAGTGACTGAACCAGCCCAGGAATGTATCCATAGTTTTCCAGGGCTGTAAGCAAAATCAGGGAGCTGTAGCGCAAAAACACCAGAATAGCAGACTGCAGCTATGCGATGTGTGGTCTATACATGAAGGTAAAATCATAATAGAAAATATGATATCACTTTTGGGCTTCTGGGATCAACGCCCGATGAGTTATCCCAAAAACCAGGTTTTTAATACAAATCTGAAGGGTGGAGCCCAGCCCCTGTGATGTCATCACAGGGGGGTCTCTCCCTCCAGCATAAAATAGTTTGTTGAGACTAGAGCCGTGTTCTTTGCCCGGCAGTACGTGTCTATCATAGCGGAGGACCCTGTTCAATAACAGTTTAAACGGAGCGTCTCCCCTCCACCTATATTGAATCGTCGCAGCGGTCTTTATAGTGCCAGTTTCTCCTTTTATCCTGTTTATGTAACTGCTTATGTATTTTAATGACTCATTTGTAACATCCTTGTATATAATTTTCTGCCTCCCTTTTGGATTAAATATAAAATTGAATAGTTCTGTTTCTTTTGTTCTGTAATCGTTCTCCTCCCCGAAGCCATATACGCTACCAGAACGCAGGCGTCCGATCAGGCCTGTATTATATTTCAAACTCGGCCGGTGGTGGTAGAGAATAATATTAATAATCGGGCTATCGTGAAGCTGACATAGACCGTACGGAGGGCGTAAACACGGATTCCAGGCTGTGGAACTCAGAGGTGTGACGTCATACTCTCACTGGTCGCTTGCCGATATCCACATAGCGAGTAGTCTGGATCTTGTGCTCGCGATTCCGGACGAAATACAGACAGCGTGACGGCAACGACGAGATATCGCGTGATCTCCCCGGTGTCGTCCCTGTGGTTGGAATCCCTGACACTCATCGACGTAAAAGAGCGACACTGAGTAATAAGTACCCTTAACTTCCACCGTGAAAATGCATTACAACGGTCGTTAAGGGATTAATTGATGGAATAACGAGGCAAAGCCCATGTAGCCCGTTAGGCTACATTCCCACAATGAGCTTTTGGTGAGTTTTTGATGATGTATCATTTCTGCACCTTTTATCTAAATTGGGTTACTTGTGGTTTTTCATTGAGTTTTTGTCTCTTTTGGGTCTGTCATGCTTTAAATAAAGAAATAAAGCTGGTTTGTTTTTGATCGTTTCTGGTGTGTGGCTTTGACAAATCTGGTCTGATACACTTAGTTGAGGGTTACATGTGTTTTTCATGTTTTTCTGCAGGGATAACTCACTAAATGCATTTTTACACGTGGATTTTCAGTGTGAGGAGCTGGCCTTGTTCTAAAGACTATTGGACCAATGAAACCAGGGGAGGAGTCCTGAGGAGATAATTTGCATATTCCCACTGCATTTTGGGGTAAGTGAAGAGTCTCCGCGAGCTCAAAGAACACTGGATTTTGGCTGTTGGAGCTGAAAAGAGGACATCGGTAAACCGCGCGCCTATTGGCGCGCACATTTTGAAGCTTTTTTTTAAGCTTTTTTCACTGTTTTCAGAACATTAACAATAAGAACATGGAAGAGTCCAGGAGCCATTTGGTGAGCTGCATATCCTGCTACATGTTCACAGACTTGCCAGTGGAAAAGCCAAACTTCACATGCCAGAAATGCAGCTTGTGTCCCTGTTGGAGGAAAAGTTGCGAAATCTAGAAGAGAGGTTAACTACCTTGAAAATCATTAAGGAAGGTGAAGAGTTCTTAGACAGAGCAGAATTATCTCTTCATGATTCAGAAAGAGAAGAAATTCGAACTGCACGAAACAGAGGAATGGAAGCATGTGACCCACAGAAGCCGGAGGATCGAGAGGCAGTCAGCACCCATACTGCTCAGGAACCAGTACCAGGCTCTCACGCAGGAGAACCATGAAGAAATACAGCAAAATAAGACTTTGCCAGCAATGAATGACCTTGTAAGCCCTCAGAATCCTCCTGGATGGAGAAAGAAGAATGTTGTGAAGAAAAAACGGAGAGTGGTGGTCATGGGGGATTCCCTGTTAAGAGGAACAGAGGCCGCTATCTGCAGACCAGACATAACCTCAAGAGAAATGTGCTGTCTTCCAGGAGCAAAAATTAAAGATGTGTCTGACAGGATATCAAGACTCTTCAGACCTACAGATCACTACCCATTCCTGCTAATACATGTGGGGACAAATGACACCGCAGGAAAGGACCTGGAAACCATCTGCAGTGACTTTGAAGACTTAGGCAAGAAAGTGAAAGAATTGGGAGCGCAGGTGGTCTTCTCATCCATCCTCCCAGTGGATGGCCATGGAACAATGAGGTGGAATAAGATTCTACAGGTGAACAACTGGCTACGTCGATGGTGCCGTCAACAAGGATTTGGATTTCTGGATCACGGAATGAATTACCTATACGATGGACTACTTGCTAGAGATGGGGTGCACCTTACGAAGACTGGAAAACATGTATTTGGAAGTCGCCTTGCTACACTCATCAGAAGAGCTTTAAACTAGAACAATGTGGGAAGGGAAGCAAAAGGCCAGAAAAAGCCATACAGCTGACAAATACTATTGAGATCTCTGCTACTGGAAGTGGAAAAGAAGAACAAAGACAAAACAATTTAAATAATAAAAATATGGGAGGAAGAGAAACCAATCACAAACTAAAATGTTTTTATACAAATGCACAAAGCATGGGCAACAAACAAGGAGAATTGGAACTACTAATGCAGGAAAAGGAATATGATGTCATTGGAATCACTGAAACTTGGTGGGACGATACACATGATTGGAATAAAAGGCTAAAAGGATACAACTTATTTGCAAGAAACAGACTTGATAAACGAGGAGGAGGTGTTGCATTGTATGTTAGAAAAGCGAATATCTGCACAGAGATTGAAGCTTCAGAGACTGGGAGTTCTGTGGAAACTGTTTGGGTAAGAATACAAGGAGAGAACAACAGAAAGGACACCATTGTAGGCATTTACTACAGGCCACCTGGGCAAGCTGAAGATATGGATGAACTCTTTATGTATCAAATGACCAAGTTCTCCAAAAAATATGACGTAGTGGTCATGGGAGATTTCAACTATCCAGACATTTGTTGGGAATCTCTCTCAAGTAAAACTAACAGGTCAAGCAAATTCTTATCCTCTCTTGCTGACAACTTTATCAAGGGGATCTGCTACTTTGGATCTAATCCTTATAAACAGGGAGGAAATGGTTGAGGAGGTAAAGGTGGCTGGGACCCTAGGAGGCAGCGATCATGCTATTATAGAATTTTGGATAACTAGAGGAGGAAGACATGTGAAGACTCAAACTTCAAGGTTAGATTTTAGAAAGGCAGATTTTAAGAGACTCAGAAAGAGAATAGGAGGGATCCAATGGCTGGATGTCCTTAAGGACAAAAATGTCCAGGAAGGATGGGAAATTTTTAAAAATGAGATTCTCAAAGCACAATCGTTAACAATCCCGAAAAGTAGGAAGAATGGGAAGCATTTAAGGAAACCAGGATGGATGAACACAGAACTTAAACACATGCTAAAAAGAAAGAAAGAAATGTTTATTAAATGGAAAGAGGGAGGCATATCTAAAGAAGATTATAATGCAGTCTGCAGATCCTGCAGGGCACGTATCAGGTTAGCTAAAGCTGACAATGAATTAAGGCTTGCAAGAGATGTCAAAAGCAATAAAAAAGGATTTTGGGGGTATGTCAAAAGTAAAAGAAAAGTCAAAGATGCTATAGGATTTTTACAGGATGAAAATGAAGAAATGGTAAGAGAGGATGTTGAGAAGGCCAAACTTTTTAATTCCTATTTTGCATCTGTTTTCTCTCAGAAAGAAAATGTAACATCAACTGATCTTCACTGTCCTTTTAAAGGAATAGAAGAATCCAAGTTATCTGTAAACAGAGAGATTGTGAGGGAATATTTAGCTAACATAAATGAGTTCAAGTCTCCAGGTCCAGATGAATTACACCCCAGAGTACTGAAGGAGATCGTAGAAGACATTTTAGAACCACTCTCCATAATCTTTGAAAATTCTTGGAGAACAGGAGAAGTCCCAGAAGACTGGAGAAGAGCAAATGTTGTTCCTACCTTCAAAAAGGGGAAGAAGTTGGACCCAGGGAACTATAGGCCGGTGAGTCTGACTTCTATACCAGGAAAGATCTTTGAACAAATTATTAAACAACATATATGTAAGTACATGGATAAGAATGAAGTGATTAACCAGAGTCAGCATGGGTTTGTAACTAACTTAATTTCCTTCTATGACAGAATCACTGACTGGGTGGATCAGGGAAATGCTGTAGATATAGTATATCTTGACTTCAGCAAAGCATTTGACAAAGTATCTCACACCATCCTTATTGAAAAAATGACCAAGTATGGAATGGATAAGGCAACTGTTAGGTGGATTCATAACTGGCTCAGTGATCGGACTCAAAGAGTGGTCGTAAATGGCTTCACATCCAGTTGGATGAATGTCTCAAGTGGGGACCACAGGGCTCTGTCCTGGGACCTGTATTGTTCAACATCTTTATCAATGATTTAGATGAGGGGATTGAGGGTAAACTGATTAAATTTGCTGATGACACAAAGCTAGGAGGGATAGCTAATACTAGAGAAGAGAGAGAGAGGATTCAAAAAGACCTAAATAAACTGGAGCAGTGGGCAGCAACCAACAGAATGGTTTTTAACAGGGAAAAATGCAAAGTACTACATCTGGGCAATAAAAATGAAAAAAGCATATACAGAATGGGAGGAATAGAGCTAAGCAACAGTACATGTGAAAAAGACTTAGGTATACTAATAGATCATAGACTGAACATGAGTCAACAGTGTGATGCAGCAGCAAAAAAGGCAAATACAATTCTGGGATGTATTAACAGAAGCATAGAGTCTAGATCACGTGAAGTCATTATCCCCTCTACTCCTCCTTGGTCAGACCTCATCTGGAATACTGTGTACAGTTCTGGGAGGTATTAGGAGAAGCATAGAGTCTAGATCACGTGAAGTCATTATCCCCTCTACTCCTCCTTGGTCAGACCTCATCTGGATACTGTGTCCAGTTCTGGGAGGTATTAGGAGAAGCATAGAGTCTAGATCACGTGAAGTCATTATCCCCTCTACTCCTCCTTGGTCAGACCTCATCTGGATACTGTGTCCAGTTCTGGGAGGTATTAGGAGAAGCATAGAGTCTAGATCACGTGAAGTAATTATCCCCCTCTACTCCTCCTTGGTCAGACCTCATCTGGATACTGTGTCCAGTTCTGGGAGGTATTAGGAGAAGCATAGAGTCTAGATCACGTGAAGTCATTATCCCCTCTACTCCTCCTTGGTCAGACCTCATCTGGATACTGTGTCCAGTTCTGGGAGGTATTAGGAGGAGCATAGAGTCTAGATCACGTGAAGTCATTATCCCCTCTACTCCTCCTTGGTCAGACCTCATCTGGATACTGTGCCCAGTTCTGGGAGGTATTAGGAGAAGCATAGAGTCTAGATCACGTGAAGTAATTATCCCCCTCTACTCCTCCTTGGTCAGACCTCATCTGGATACTGTGTCCAGTTCTGGGAGGTATTAGGAGAAGCATAGAGTCTAGATCACGTGAAGTAATTATCCCCTCTACTCCTCCTTGGTCAGACCTCATCTGGATACTGTGTCCAGTTCTGGGAGGTATTAGGAGAAGCTTAGAGTCTAGATCACGTGAAGTCATTATCACCTCTACTCCTCCTTGGTCAGACCTCATCTGGATACTGTGCCCAGTTCTGGGAGGTATTAGGAGAAGCATAGAGTCTAGATCACGTGAAGTCATTATCCCCTCTACTCCTCCTTGGTCAGACCTCATCTGGATACTGTGTCCAGTTCTGGGAGGTATTAGGAGAAGCTTAGAGTCTATATCACGTGAAGTAATTATCGGTCTTTACTCCTCTTTGGTCAGACCTCATCTGGAATACTGTGTACAGTTTTGGGCGCCACATTTTAAAAAAGACATCGACAAACTGGAGCAAGTTCAGAGAAGAGCGACCAGAATGGTGATCGGTCTGCAAACCATGTCCTATGAGGAACGGTTACAGGATTTGGGAATGTTTAGCTTGCAAAAAAGAAGACTGAGAGGAGACTTAATAGCCGTCTACAAATATCTCAAGGGCTGTCACATTGTAGAGGGATCATCTTTATTCTCATTTGCACAAGGAAAGACTAGAAGCAATGGGATGAACCTGAATGGGAGGAGACATAGATTAGATATTAGAAAAAACTTTTTGACAGTTAGGGTGATCAATGAGTGGAACAGGCGGCCACGAGAGGTGGTGAGTTCCCCTTCAATGGACGTCTTCAGAGGCTGGACAGATATCTGTCTGAGATGATTTAGTGAATCCTGCTTTGAGCAGGGGGTTGGACCAGATGACCCAGGAGGTCCCCTCCAACTCTACCATTCTATGATTCTATGAACGTAGAGCGGAGTCTGCGGCTCTAAGAGTTGCAGACTTTTTCCAGCACGGAGCACCAGATACGTCAAACTTATTGCTGTTTTATTACAGATTTGCTTGCTCGTCAGTTCAGCCTCAGGAATCAATGTTTCCAATCAGTGACTGTAAGCAGAGGTAGATGGATCTTATGTATACATAAGGCCAGACCCAAGATTAGCAATCAGGGAACGCAATCATTCCATTGTTCTCCCAGCCACTAGTCCCATTGTGTGGATGGGGATAGTAGACGCAAAGGAGCCCTCACCACAGGGGGTCTCACATGCCATACCAGGTGATGGGCTTCTGGAATATTCTTCATTCTTTGAGCTAAAAGCAAATGTTTAAGGGGGAGGGTGTGAACAGAACACTTCTGCCCATTCAGGGGGCTGATCTCAGGGAGGGAGGACAAGAAGCCATATGTTTAGTCAGGGAGTTGGTGGAGTGACATCAAGGGGTGAGGATCCATTGCTGAGGTCCTGGAGCCCATGGTAGGATGGCCTTTGGAGTTTGGAGATCAGTTGCCGGCTGGGTTGGACACGTGCTACTATTGAAGGATTTGTCATCTGGATTTAAGGGACTTTCTTGAGGACTGTTGCTACTGGATACATGAGCATCGGTCGTGTTATCTGTCGTCTGGAGGATTGTGGACTGTGTCTACAGACTAGACTGGCCGGAGATATGAAATCTGTGGGCCAACCAAAAGTTGGGAAACTGCGTATCGCCTGGTACAAAGGCAGTGAAATTACCGCCCCGGGGAGGGGATCTTGTGGACTGGGGACAATGAACTTTGGCCATGTACCTGGAGTTGTTGTAAAACTTTGATGTAAGGAATAAAAAATAGTTGCATCGTTAACCTGCCGAGGTGATTATTACAAGCCACAACCTCAGATCTTCACATTCAGCATCTAATGCAAGTCTACGGAGAATCTCTGCACAGAAAACTCGGCGTACTTGTAAGAGGACTCGACATGCTGCAGATCTGCAATGTGCCGCAGGTCAGTTTACACTGTGCTTCTATTTGGCTTAGTGGGCAGGCGATCGCTGTAGATCCATCCACTTTGCTGCATCTGTAGGACACTGCGTTATTGACACAGCAAACACACCAAAAACTCATGGGGGGAACACGGCTGTCAAGGGCTTCTGAGATAATTGTCCAATTACTTCTGGTCCCTTTGAAGAAAGGCAGCTCCATATTACAGAGCTGTAATTCCTGAACCCGTCCTCAAATCAGGATGCGAATCCCTCAGATTAAGGGTTCGATCACATCTGCGGATAAACTCTGCGAATGCGAGAAAACCTCGCCCCACACTCTCTACAATGTTATCAGGCCGGGCTCATCTGCGACAGTTTCCGCACCTGGAATTGGGGTGATGAAAAGATCGCACCGTAAAACGGCCAACACTCATTAATGCAAGTCAATGGGTGCGAGAAAAGTCACATGACACATGGACCATGTGTGTACCACCCGATATATACGCCCCCGTCTCATAGGAAACCCGACATTTCATCAGCTGCGTACAGTAAAGTCACAGCGTGACCCGTCAGATAGAATGACGTCAGTAAGGTTACCGCTGCTCATCGGCTGTGAACTGCGATAACCTTACTGACGTCAGCGCTCGTCACAGCAGCCGGATTCACAAGCTACTGTCCGTGTGTTGTCACCGCTCAACACACCATGTAGATGTAGCAGAGCTGGGGATCATCGTGGGATGTGTGATGGATTTACGGAGGACCCCTTTGGAATATTTCATTTTTTAATAGTAATAAATGGGTAAAGGAGGGTCGGGGATGTTTTTTTTTTTTTCTTCAAATAAAGGACTTTTTATCTGTTTTTCTTTTTAGTCTGGGGTTAGTAATGGGGAGGTCTTATAGACACCTCTCCAATACTAACCCCTGGGCTTGATATCCGCGGACATTACAAAGCTATCATGAACCCCAGAACTATTACCATTTGCCAACACACCAGGGCAAGAGCGGAGGCAAAGCCCCAGAATTGGCGCATCTAATGGATGTGCCACTTCTGGGGTGACTGGTGTTATTAGTCTGGGAGGGGGAAAATATTCATGGCCCCTTCTTAGGCTATTAATAAAAGCCTGCAGCTGTCTGCCTAGCCTTTGCTGGTTATTAATTATAAGGGGGACCCCACATCATTTTTTGGGGGTGTCCCACCTTTTTTAATAACCAGGTTAAGGCTAAGTAGACAGCTGTGAGCTGATATTAATAGGTTGGGAAGCTCCATGTTTATGACTCCCTTCGCAGGCTATAAACATCAGCCCGCAGCTGTCTGCCTAGCCTTTGCTGGTTATTAATTATAAGGGGGACCCCACATCATTTTGTGGGGGTGTTCCCCCTTTTTTAATAACCAGGTTAAGGCTAAGTAGACAGCTGTGAGCTGATATTAATAGGTTGGGAAGCTCCATGTTTATGACTCCCTTCGCAGGCTATAAACATCAGCCCCCAGCTGTCTGCTTTCCCTCTGCTGGTTAATAAAAATAAATGGGACTCCACGCCATTTTTTAAAATTTATTAGCTAAATACAAGTACCGAAAGCTACACACGTAAAGCACTGACTATATATCACTGACATCTATCTATAATCTGTATATAAGATTGCTTTACTAGTTAGAAAACGAGTTTGAAATGACAGAGAATTCGTGTATGTAAAAGCCGATGTTAAAAACACATTAGATACAGATTGTATACGCATGTCATACGTATGCTAGGTGAGAAACCAACGCATTGTACTCGCCTGAGACTTTCCAACTTTTCTGGCTGAGAATCTCCACTACTTTCTATCCGCAGATGTGAGCGAACCCTAAAGCTGAGAGACGGCACTTTAAGAGCAGAATGGTTATCGTACTGGATCTGGAATATGTTCAGGTAAACATCTAAAATGTCAAAACTTGTCACTGCCAAATATTTCTGCACCTAACTGTATACCATGGCTTGCAAAAGTATTCACCCTGCTTTGCATTTTTCATGTTTTTCTACCTCAAAACCTGGAATTTCACTATTTTTTTTGAGGGTTTGCATCAGTTCATGTAAAGAACCTGCCGACAACTGTGAACATTTGGTTTTCTTTTAATTGTGAAACAAACAACAAATAGGACAAAATAACTGAAAAATTCAGTGTGCAAAACTATTCACCCCCCTAAAGTCAGTACTTTGTGGAGCCTCCTTTTGCAGCAATTACAGCTGAAAGTCTCTGTGGATAAGTCTCTATGATCTTTCCACATCTGGCCACTGGGATGTTTGCCTGTTCCTCAAGGCAAAACGGCTCCAGCTCCTTCAGGTTACATGTTTCCTCTGGTGAACCGTGATCTTCACGTCTGACCACAGAGTCTCCATTAGATTAAGGTCTGGGCTGTGAATCGGCCGATAAAGAATATTTACATGTTTCCCCTTTCACCACTCAAGTGTTGCTTTAGCAGTCTGCTTTGGGTCATTGTCTTGTTGGAAGGTGAACTTCCGTACCAGTTTCAAATCACTGACAAACTGGTTTTGCTCAAGAATATCCCTGTATTTCGCACCATCCATCTTCTCCTCGACACAGACCATTTTCCCTGTCCCTAATGATCAAAAACATCCCACAGCATGATGCTACCACCATGTTTCACTGTGGGGATGGTTTTCTTGGGGTGGTGACCTGTGTTACTTTGGTGCCAGACATAGCATTTACCTCGGTGGCCAAAAAGTTTCATTTTGGACTCATCTGACCACAGCACTTAACTCCATACATTTGGGGAGTCTCCCACATGTCTTTCGGTAAACTCAAAACGAGCCTCACAATTTTTGCGTAAGTAAAGCCTTTTTTGTGCCCACTCTTCCATAAAGGCCACCTCTATGGAGTGTACGGCTTATTGTGGTCATATGGACAGATAATACAGTCTCTACTTGGGAACTCTGCACCTCCTTCAGGGTTACCTTTGGTATCTGAGCTGCCACTCTGATTAATGTCCTGCTTGCCTGAGCTGAGAGTTTTGGTGGCGCCCTCTCCTGTTGTGGTACCATGTTATTTTCATTTGATGATAATGAATTTGATGGTACTCCAGGGGATCATCAGATTGGGAGATTTTTTACAACTTTTACTTCTCAAACACTTTGTCCCTGACTTGGGGTGTCGTTTGGAGATCTCCTTGGTCTTCGGGCTGTCGTTTGGAGATCTCCTTGGTCTTCGGGCTGTCGTTTGGAGATCTCCTTGGTCTTCGGGCTGTCGTTGGGAGATCTCCTTGGTCTTCGGGCTGTCGTTTGGAGATCTCCTTGGTCTTCGGGCTGTCGTTTGGAAATCTCCTTGGTCTTCGGGCTGTCGTTTGGAAATCTCCTTGGTCTTCGGGCTGTCGTTTGGAAATCTCCTTGGTCTTCGGGCTGTCGTTTGGAAATCTCCTTGGTCTTCGGGCTGTCGTTTGGAAATCTCCTTGGTCTTCGGGCTGTCGTTTGGAGATCTCCTTGGTCTTCGGGCTGTCGTTTTGGAGATCTCCTTGGTCTTCGGGCTGTCGTTTTGGAGATCTCCTTGGTCTTCGGGCTGTCGTTTTGGAGATCTCCTTGGTCTTCGGGCTGTCGTTTTGGAGATCTCCTTGGTCTTCGGGCTGTCGTTTTGGAGATCTCCTTGGTCTTCGGGCTGTCGTTTGGAGATCTCCTTGGTCTTCGGGCTGTCGTTTTGGAGATCTCCTTGGTCTTCGGGCTGTCGTTTTGGAGATCTCCTTGGTCTTCGGGCTGTCGTTTTGGAGATCTCCTTGGTCTTCGGGCTGTCGTTTGGAGATCTCCTTGGTCTTCGGGCTGTCGTTTGGAGATCTCCTTGGTCTTCGGGGTGTCGTTTTGGAGAAAGGCGGTGATTATGAACGAGGGGGGGTACGGTCGCTGTAGATGAGGGGGGTGTACGGTCTCTGTAGATGAGGGGGGTGTACGGTCTCTGTAGATGAGGGGGGTGTACGGTCTCTGTAGATGAGGGGGTGTACGGTCTCTGTAGATGAGGGGGGTGTAGATGAGGGGGGTGTACGGTCTCTGTAGATGAGGGGGGTGTACGGTCTCTGTAGATGAGGGGGGTGTACGGTCTCTGTAGATGAGGGGGGTGTACGGTCTCTGTAGATGAGGGGGGTGTACGGTCTCTGTAGATGAGGGGGGTGTACGGTCTCTGTAGATGAGGGGGGTGTACGGTCTCTGTAGATGAGGGGGTGTACGGTCTCTGTAGATGAGGGGGGTGTAGATGAGGGGGGTGTACGGTCTCTGTAGATGAGGGGGTGTACGGTCTCTGTAGATGAGGGGGGTGTAGATGAGGGGGGTGTACGGTCTCTGTAGATGAGGGGGGTGTACGGTCTCTGTAGATGAGGGGGGTGTACGGTCTCTGTAGATGAGGGGGTGTACGGTCTCTGTAGATGAGGGGGTGTACGGTCTCTGTAGATGAGGGGGGTGTACGGTCTCTGTAGATGAGGGGGTGTACGGTCTCTGTAGATGAGGGGGGTGTACGGTCTCTGTAGATGAGGGGGGTGTACGGTCTCTGTAGATGAGGGGGGTGTACGGTCTCTGTAGATGAGGGGGGTGTACGGTCTCTGTAGATGAGGGGGGTGTACGGTCTCTGTAGATGAGGGGGTGTACGGTCTCTGTAGATGAGGGGGGTGTAGATGAGGGGGGTGTACGGTCTCTGTAGATGAGGGGGTGTACGGTCTCTGTAGATGAGGGGGGTGTAGATGAGGGGGGTGTACGGTCTCTGTAGATGAGGGGGTGTACGGTCTCTGTAGATGAGGGGGGTGTAGATGAGGGGGGTGTACGGTCGCTGTAGATGAGGGGGGGTACGGTCGCTGTAGATGAGGGGGGTGTACGGTCGCTGTAGATGAGGGGGGGTACGGTCGCTGTAGATGAGGGGGGGTACGGTCTCTGTAGATGAGGGGGGGTGTACGGTCGCTGTAGATGAGGGGGGGTGTACGGTCGCTGTAGATGAGGGAGGTGTACGGTCGCTGTAGATGAGGGGGGGTACGGTCGCTGTAGATGAGGGGGGGTGTACGGTCGCTGTAGATGAGGGGGGGTGTACGGTCGCTGTAGATGAGGGGGGGTGTACGGTCGCTGTAGATGAGGGGGGGTGTACGGTCGCTGTAGATGAGGGGGGTGTACGGTCGCTGTAGATGAGGGGGGTGTACGGTCGCTGTAGATGAGGGGGGTGTACGGTCGCTGTAGATGAGGGGGGTGTACGGTCGCTGTAGATGAGGGGAGTGTACGGTCGCTGTAGATGAGGGGGGTGTACGGTCGCTGTAGATGAGGGGGGTGTACGGTCGCTGTAGATGAGGGGGTGTACGGTCGCTGTGGATGAGGGGGTGTACGGTCGCTGTAGATGAGGGGGATGTAGATGAGGGGGTGTACGGTCTCTGTAGATGAGGGGGTGTATGGTCTCTGTAGATGAGGGGGTGTACGGTCTCTGTAGATGAGGGGGTGTACGGTCTCTGTAGATGAGGGGGTGTACGGTCTCTGTAGATGAGGGGGTGTACGGTCTCTGTAGATGAGGGGGTGTACGGTCTCTGTAGATGAGGGGGTGTACGGTCTCTGTAGATGAGGGGGTGTACGGTCGCTGTAGATTTGGGGGTGTACGGGCGCTGTAGATTTGGGGGTGTACGGGCGCTGTAGATAAGGGGGGTGTACGGGCGCTGTAGATGAGGGGGTGTACGGTAGCTGTAGATGAGGGGGTGTACGGTCGCTGTAGATTTGGGGGTGTACGGTCGCTGTAGATTTGGGGGTGTACGGTCGCTGTAGATGAGGGGGGTGTACGGGCGCTGTAGATGAGGGGGTGTAGATGAGGGGGATGTAGATGAGGGGGTGTAGATGAGGGGGATGTAGATGAGGGGGTGTACGGTCTCTGTAGATGAGGGGGTGTACGGTCTCTGTAGATGAGGGGGTGTACGGTAGCTGTAGATGAGGGGGTGTACGGTAGCTGTAGATGAGGGGGTGTACGGTAGCTGTAGATGAGGGGGTGTACGGTAGCTGTAGATGAGGGGGTGTACGGTCGCTGTAGATGAGGGGGTGTACGGTCTCTGTAGATGAGGGGGGTGTACGGTCGCTGTAGATGAGGGGGGTGTACGGTCGCTGTAGATGAGGGGGGTGTACGGTCGCTGTAGATGAGGGGGGTGTACGGTCGCTGTAGATGAGGGGGGTGTACGGTCGCTGTAGATTAGGGGGGGTACGGTCGCTGTAGATGAGGGGGGTGTACGGTCGCTGTAGATGAGGGGGGTGTACGGTCGCTGTAGATGAGGGGAGTGTACGGTCGCTGTAGATGAGGGGGGTGTTCGGTCGCTGTAGATGAGGGGGGTGTACGGTCGCTGTACATGAGGTGTACGGTCGCTGTAGATTTGGGGGTGTACGGTCTCTGTAGATTTGGGGGTGTACGGTCGCTGTAGATGAGGGGGGTGTACGGTCGATGTAAATGAGGGGGGTGTACGGTCGATGTAAATGAGGGGGGTGTACGGTCGCTGTAGATGAGGGGGTGTACGGTCGCTGTAGATGAGGGGGTGTACGGTCGCTGTAGATTTGGGGGTGTACGGTCTCTGTAGATAAGGGGGGTGTACGGGCGCTGTAGATGAGGGGGTGTACGGTAGCTGTAGATGAGGGGGTGTACGGTCGCTGTAGATTTGGGGGTGTACGGTCTCTGTAGATGAGGGGGGTGTACGGGCGCTGTAGATGAGGGGGGTGTACGGGCGCTGTAGATGAGGGGGTGTAGATGAGGGGGATGTAGATGAGGGGGATGTAGATGAGGGGGATGTAGATGAGGGGGTGTACGGTCTCTGTAGATGAGGGGGTGTACGGTCTCTGTAGATGAGGGGGTGTACGGTCTCTGTAGATGAGGGGGTGTACGGTCTCTGTAGATGAGGGGGTGTACGGTCTCTGTAAATGAGGGGGTGTACGGTCGCTGTAGATGAGGGGGTGTACGGTCGCTGTAGATGAGGGGGTGTACGGTCGCTGTAGATGAGGGGGTGTACGGTCGCTGTAGATGAGGGGGTGTACGGTCGCTGTAGATGAGGGGGTGTACGGTCGCTGTAGATGAGGGGGTGTACGGTCGCTGTAGATGAGGGGGTGTACGGTCGCTGTAGATGAGGGGGTGTACGGTCGCTGTAGATGAGGGGGTGTACGGTCGCTGTAGATTTGGGGGTGTACGGTCGCTGTAGATTTGGGGGTGTACGGTCGCTGTAGATGAGGGGGATGTAGATGAGGGGGGGTGTACGGTCTCTGTAGATGAGGGGGGTGTACGGTCGCTGTAGATGAGGGGGGTGTACGGTCGCTGTAGATGAGGGGGTGTACGGTCGCTGTAGATGAGGGGGTGTACGGTCGCTGTAGATGAGGGGGTGTACGGTCGCTGTAGATGAGGGGGTGTACGGTCGCTGTAGATTTGGGGGTGTACGGTCGCTGTAGATGAGGGGGATGTAGATGAGGGGGGGTGTACGGTCTCTGTAGATGAGGGGGGTGTACGGTCGCTGTAGATGAGGGGGGTGTACGGTCGCTGTAGATGAGGGGGTGTACGGTCGCTGTAGATGAGGGGGGTGTACGGTCGCTGTAAATGAGGGGGGGTGTACGGTCGCTGTAAATGAGGGGGGGGTGTACGGTCGCTGTAGATGAGGGGGGTGTACGGTCGCTGTAGATGAGGGGGTGTACGGTCGCTGTAGATGAGGGGGTGTACGGTCGCTGTAGATGAGGGGGTGTACGGTCGCTGTAGATGAGGGGGTGTACGGTCGCTGTAGATGAGGGGGTGTACGGTCGCTGTAGATGAGGGGGGTGTACGGTCGCTGTAGATGAGGGGGGTGTACGGTCGCTGTAGATGAGGGGGGTGTACGGTCGCTGTAGATGAGGGGGGTGTACGGTCGCTGTAGATGAGGGGGGTGTACGGTCGCTGTAGATGAGGGGGTGTACGGTCGCTGTAGATGAGGGGGTGTACGGTCGCTGTAGATGAGGGGGTGTACGGTCGCTGTAGATGAGGGGGTGTACGGTCGCTGTAGATGAGGGGGTGTACGGTCGCTGTAGATGAGGGGGATGTAGATGAGGGGGGGTGTACGGTCGCTGTAGATGAGGGGGGTGTACGGTCGCTGTAAATGAGGGGGGTGTACGGTCGCTGTAGATGAGGGGGGGTGTACGGTCGCTGTAAATGAGGGGGGTGTACGGTCGCTGTAAATGAGGGGGGGTGTACGGTCGCTGTAGATGAGGGGGGTGTACGGTCGCTGTAGATGAGGGGGATGTACGGTCGCTGTAGATGAGGGGGTGTACGGTCGCTGTAGATGAGGGGGTGTACGGTCGCTGTAGATGAGGGGGTGTACGGTCGCTGTAGATGAGGGGGTGTACGGTCGCTGTAGATGAGGGGGGTGTACGGTCGCTGTAGATGAGGGGGGGTACGGTCGCTGTAGATGAGGGGGGGTACGGTCGCTGTAGATGAGGGGTTGTACGGTCGCTGTAGATGAGGGGGGTGTACGGTCGCTGTAGATGAGGGGTTGTACGGTCGCTGTAGATGAGGGGGTGTACGGTCGCTGTAGATGAGGGGGGTGTACGGTCGCTGTAGATGAGGGAGGTGTACGGTCGCTGTAGATGAGGGGGGTGTACGGTCGCTGTAGATGAGGGGGGTGTACGGTCGCTGTAGATGAGGGGGGTGTACGGTCGCTGTAGATGAGGGGGGTGTACGGTCGCTGTAGATGAGGGGGGGTACGGTCGCTGTAGATGAGGGGGGGTACGGTCGCTGTAGATGAGGGGGGGGGTACGGTCGCTGTAGATGAGGGGGGGGGTACGGTCGCTGTAGATGAGGGGGGGGTACGGTCGCTGTAGATGAGGGGGTGTACGGTCGCTGTAGATGAGGGGGTGTACGGTCGCTGTAGATGAGGGGGTGTACGGTCGCTGTAGATGAGGGGGGTGTACGGTCGCTGTAGATGAGGGGGGTGTACGGTCGCTGTAGATGAGGGGGGTGTACGGTCGCTGTAGATGAGGGGGGTGTACGGTCGCTGTAGATGAGGGGGGTGTACGGTCGCTGTAGATGAGGGGGGTGTACGGTCGCTGTAGATGAGGGGGGTGTACGGTCGCTGTAGATGAGGGGGGTGTACGGTCGCTGTAGATGAGGGGGGGTGTACGGTCGCTGTAGATGAGGGGGGTGTACGGTCGCTGTAGATGAGGGGGGTGTACGGTCGCTGTAGATGAGGGGGGGGTACGGTCGCTGTAGATGACGGGGGGTACGGTCGCTGTAGATGACGGGGGTGTACGGTCGCTGTAGATGAGGGGGTGTACGGTCGCTGTAGATGAGGGGGGTGTACAGTCGCTGTAGATGAGGGGGGTGTACGGTCGCTGTAGATGAGGGGGTGTACGGTCGCTGTAGATGAGGGGGGTGTACGGTCGCTGTAGATGAGGGGGGTGTAGATGAGGGGGGGTACGGTCGCTGTAGATGAGGGAGTGTCAGGTCGCTGTAGATGAGGGGGGTGTAGATGAGGGGGGGTACGGTCGCTGTAGATGAGGGGGGGTGTACGGTCTCTGTAGATGAGGGGGGTGTCCGGTCGCTGTAGATGAGGGGGGTGTCCGGTCGCTGTAGATGAGGGGGGTGTCCGGTCGCTGTAGATGAGGGGGGTGTCCGGTCGCTGTAGATGAGGGGGGTGTCCGGTCGCTGTAGATGAGGGGGGTGTCCGGTCGCTGGAGATGAGGGGGGGTACGGTCGCTGGAGATGAGGGGGGGTACGGTCGCTGGAGATGAGGGGGTGTACGGTCGCTGGAGATGAGGGGGTGTACGGTCGCTGGAGATGAGGGGGTGTACGGTCGCTGGAGATGAGGGGGTGTACGGTCGCTGGAGATGAGGGGGTGTACGGTCGCTGGAGATGAGGGGGGTGTACGGTCGCTGTAGATGAGGGGGTGTACGGTCGCTGTAGATGAGGGGGTGTACGGTCGCTGTAGATGAGGGGGGGTACGGTCGCTGTAGATGAGGGGGGGTACGGTCGCTGTAGATGAGGGGGGTACGGTCGCTGTAGATGAGGGGGGTGTACGGTCGCTGTAGATGAGGGGGGTGTACGGTCGCTGTAGATGAGGGGGGTGTACGGTCGCTGTAGATGAGGGGGGTGTACGGTCGCTGTAGATGAGGGGGGTGTACGGTCGCTGTAGATGAGGGGGGTGTACGGTCGCTGTAGATGAGGGGGGTGTACGGTCGCTGTAGATGAGGGGGGTGTACGGTCGCTGTAGATGAGGGGGGTGTACGGTCGCTGTAGATGAGGGGGTGTACGGTCGCTGTAGATGAGGGGGTGTACGGTCGCTGTAGATGAGGGGTGTACGGTCGCTGTAGATGAGGGGGGTGTAGATGAGGGGGTGTACGGTCGCTGTAGATGAGGGGGTGTACGGTCGCTGTAGATGAGGGGGGTGTACGGTCGCTGTAGATGAGGGGGGGTACGGTCGCAGTAGATGAGGGGGGTGTACGGTCGCTGTAGATGAGGGGGGTGTACGGTCGCTGTAGATGAGGGGGGTGTACGGTCGCTGTAGATGAGGGGGGTGTACGGTCGCTGTAGATGAGGGGGGTGTACGGTCGCTGTAGATGAGGGGGGTGTACGGTCGCTGTAGATGACGGGGGGTGTACGGTCGCTGTAGATGACGGGGGGTGTACGGTCGCTGTAGATGACGGGGGGTGTACGGTCGCTGTAGATGACGGGGGGTGTACGGTCTCTGTAGATGAGGGGGGTGTACGGTCTCTGTAGATGAGGGGGGTGTACGGTCTCTGTAGATGAGGGGGGTGTACGGTCTCTGTAGATGAGGGGGGTGTACGGTCGCTGTAGATGAGGGGTGTACGGTCGCTGTAGATGAGGGGTGTACGGTCGCTGTAGATGAGGGGTGTACGGTCGCTGTAGATGAGGGGGGTGTAGATGAGGGGGTGTACGGTCGCTGTAGATGAGGGGGTGTACGGTCGCTGTAGATGAGGGGGGTGTACGGTCGCTGTAGATGAGGGGGGGTACGGTCGCAGTAGATGAGGGGGGTGTACGGTCGCTGTAGATGAGGGGTGTACGGTCGCTGTAGATGAGGGGGGTGTAGATGAGGGGGTGTACGGTCGCTGTAGATGAGGGGGTGTACGGTCGCTGTAGATGAGGGGGGTGTACGGTCGCTGTAGATGAGGGGGGGTACGGTCGCAGTAGATGAGGGGGGTGTACGGTCGCTGTAGATGAGGGGGGTGTACGGTCGCTGTAGATGAGGGGGGTGTACGGTCGCTGTAGATGAGGGGGGTGTACGGTCGCTGTAGATGAGGGGGGTGTACGGTCGCTGTAGATGACGGGGGGTGTACGGTCGCTGTAGATGACGGGGGGTGTACGGTCGCTGTAGATGACGGGGGGTGTACGGTCGCTGTAGATGACGGGGGGTGTACGGTCGCTGTAGATGACGGGGGGTGTACGGTCGCTGTAGATGACGGGGGGTGTACGGTCGCTGTAGATGAGGGGGTGTACGGTCGCTGTAGATGAGGGGGGTGTACGGTCGCTGTAGATGAGGGGGGTGTACGGTCGCTGTAGATGAGGGGGGTGTACGGTCGCTGTAGATGAGGGGGGTGTACGGTCGCTGTAGATGAGGGGGGTGTACGGTCGCTGTAGATGAGGGGGGTGTACGGTCGCTGTAGATGAGGGGGGTGTACGGTCGCTGTAGATGAGGGGGGTGTACGGTCGCTGTAGATGAGGGGGGTGTACGGTCGTTGTAGATGAGGGGGGTGTACGGTCGTTGTAGATGAGGGGGGTGTACGGTCGCTGTAGATGAGGGGGGTGTACGGTCGCTGTAGATGAGGGGGGTGTACGGTCGCTGTAGATGAGGGGGGTTGTTATGCACACGCCCGGGCTGAGCGGCGTGTGCGTGTGATTGTAGTGATTCCACTGGACCATGAACCGGAGAGTGCCTGGAGGGGCGTGACTAAGTATCTGGCCTATCCGACCAAGATGGCACGACGGCATACGACGCCAGTGCACCAGGGAGAAACCGGGCAGAGGGACCAGGTGCTACTCCAGGTCAAACTCCGGACACGGGGGTTGACCCACACAGGGATTACTGGATCAGGCTGGTTAGGCTGGCGCACAGACTGGAGGGTATAGGCAGGCACGACTGGTATGCAGGCAGGCGGGTAAAGGCAAGCGCAGCTAGAGTGCAGACAGGGAGGCACTAGCAGGTAGGAACACAGGCGGGATAGGACCCAGTACACACTGGGACTCAGGAACAATACAGGTAGAGGGGTACAGGCAAGCACAGCTAGAGTGCAGACAGGGAGGCACTAGCAGGTAGGAACACAGGCGGGATAGGACCCAGTACACACTGGGACTCAGGAACAGGCAGGTTAGGCTGGCACAGACTGGTGGATATAAGCAAACACGGCAGGTATGCAGATGGGTGGATACAGGCGAGTATGCAGGCAGGGAGGTACTGGCCGAAAGGACGGGCTGGAGCACAGAAAGGTTAAGACCCAGTACAGACTGGGTCACAGAACCGCAGATGCGGTAGACAACCACAGCAGAGAGGGAACGCCCGAAGCGGTGGGCAAGAACAGAGCAGGAAGGGGCTGCAGGAGCAGCGAGCACAAGCAGGGCAGGACAGGACTGCCGGAGCAGCGGGCAGAAGCAGGGCAGGACAGGACTGCCGGAGCAGCGGGCAGAAGCAGGGCAGGACAGGACTGCCGGAGCAGCGGGCAGAAGCAGGGCAGGACAGGACTGCCGGAGCAGCGGGCAGAAGCAGGGCAGGACAGGACTGCCGGGGCAGCGGGCAGAAGCAGGGCAGGACAGGACTGCCGGGGCAGCGGGCAGAAGCAGGGCAGGACAGGACTGCCGGAGCAGCGGGCAGAAGCAGGGCAGGACAGGACTGCCGGAGCAGCGGGCAGAAGCAGGGCAGGACAGGACTGCCGGAGCAGCGGGCAGAAGCAGGGCAGGACAGGACTGCCGGGGCAGTGAGCAAGGAGTGAGAGCAGGCTAGAACCACCGGAGCGGTAAGCAAAGGAGTCAGAGCAGACTAGAACCGCCGGAGCGGTGAGCAAAGGAGTCAGAGCAGGCTAGACTGAGTAGGGGGGACAGGGCTCTGTTCACACGGAACAGACAGGAAGGGAAAGGCAGAGCCAGACACCCACAGGGTACTTGCAGTGAAGTAGCGAGTGGACCACAAACTCACAAACGGGAGTACAGAGACAACAAGCAGGAGTTAGGTACGAGTTCAGACTCTGCAGAAAAAGGAAGGGAACGGACATAGAGGCAAAACAGGTAAAGGATAGGAGAGAGTTCAGACTGGAACTGAGTGTACGGAGGAGACCGACACTGCAGCGGAATACAGGAGCGGGTCTGGGAATACGGCCCCCAGAGAGGCAGGACGAACAGGCAAGGAGCGTGTTCAGACAGGACAGACAAGATACAGGAGCGGGTCTAGGAAATCAGCCCCTAGAAGGCGAGAGGAACAGGCTAGGAGCGTGTTCAGACAGGTCAGACAAGATACAGGAACAGGTCTAGGTAATCGGCCCCTAGAAGGCAGGAGGAACAGGCTAGGAGCGTGTTCAGACAGGCCTGGAAATACAGCCTCCAGGATAGGCAGACAAGAGAACACAGAACAGGACCTGGCACCTTCAGAGTGCAAGCACACACTGAATGAAACACTATGCTCAGGCAGGGATAGATGGGAGCAGCTGAGCTATATACCAGGTGACAGACAGCAATAGGCTGAGGACGCACAAGAGGTGTGACCCACAGCAGGTACAAAAAGCAGGAAGTGATCGGGCGCCGCCCTTAAGCAGCAGAAACAGACACAAACAGACAGCATGGAGGGAAGCCAGAGAGACATTCTGGACTGGAGATCAAGTGCGCGCTCTTGCACAGTGGGAGATGGACCACTATGCAAGGACGCCGCCAGGTATGTTACAGTACCCCCCCCCCCTTACGCCCCCTCTTCTTCAGGCCTGCCAGAATCTTCCGCAGGGAATTCGAGGGCCAATTCTTCACTTCGAAGAGATCACTTCCCCTGTCCACCGGAAAAACTGGTCTCCTCTGGGTAGCTAGGATGCTACCTCCCATCCAGCCACCCTTAGCAACAGACGAAACGGGTGGAGTACCAGGAACAGCACACAAGGAAGTCTCTCTCCACATATTTTCAGGTGGCACCCCAGAGGGTACAGGAGACAACTGGAAGTCCTCCACCGGGTTGGAGGGGGACAGAGACTTGGGGGTAATCTCTGCTTCGAGGTACATCTTGTCAAGCTCACAGGAAGAAATAGACGGGTTATCAGGTACATAATGAGGAAAAGTCACTGTCTCTTTGTTATCTGGTGGTACCCCGGAGGATTCAGGAAACAACTGGAGGTCCTCTGCCAGGTCAGAAGAGTGCAGAGGCTCAGAGAAAACATCTGCTTCAGAGTACACTAGGTCGGACTCACTGGACGAAGCAGGCGAGGTATCGGGTACCGAGTATAAGAAAGTCTCTGTCCATTCTCCACCAGGTGGCACCCCGAAGGGTTCTGGAGACAACTGGCGGTCCTCCGCCTGGTCAGAGGGGTGTAGAGACTCACGGGTAACCTCTGCTTCAGAGTACACTAGGTCGGACTCACTGGACGAAGCAAGCGAGGTATCAGATCCAGGATATAGGAAAGTCTCTGTCCATTTACCACCAGGTGGCACCCCGAAGGGTTCTGGAGACAACTGGAGGTCCTCCGCCTGGTCAGAGGAGTGTAGAGACTCGGGAGTAACCACTGCTTCAGAGTGCACTAGGTTGGACTCACTGGACGAAGCGAGCGAGGTATCAGGTACAGAGTATAGGAGAGTCTCTGTCCTTTCGCTACCAGGTAGCACCCCGAAGGGTTCAGGAGACAACTGGAGGTCCTCCGCCTGGTCGGAGGGGTGTAGAGACTTGGGGGTAACTACCACTTTGGGGTACCCATTGTCAGGCTCACAGGACGAAGCGGACAAAGTATCGAGTACCGGGTGTAGAGAATTCTCTCTCCATTTGTCATCGAGTGGTATCCCGGAGGATTCAGGAGGCAACAGGGGGTCCTCCGCCAGGTAGTAGAGGTGCACAGACTCTGAGGTAACCACAGCTTTGGAGCATCCTTGGACATGCACACCGGTTAAAGTGGGTGAAGCATCTGATGCCGGGTGCAGGAAGTTCTCCTGTGTGGAGTCTGGATGGGCAGAAGTCTCTTCGGGCAGGAGAACTGGTGCACTACCCACGCACATTACCCGTTGGGGCTTCTCCGGGATACAGGGAGATGAAGCTTCAGTAGGGACTTCAAGGTTGGGGTCAGGAGGTCTCAGGGAGGACAGACCCTGGCGTGACGGCTTGCCTCTACGTCTAGCACGTCTGGACTGCCTCTTGAGGTTGGGAGAAGTATTCCGGAAAGCGTAGTCACCCTGTGAGGATTCTGGGTGGGCAGTAGTCTCATTGGGCTGGAGGACTATTGCGCTTCCCACACACATTACCCATTGGGGCTGCTCCGGGATATTGGAAGTGAAGCTTCAGCAGGAGCCTCCGGGTTAGGATCATCGAAGACCATTAGAAAGGCCACCAGGAAGGCCATTAGGTCCAGGAGGATCGGATCCTGTGTTTCATATAGGGGGTTGATCCATTCCAAGGCATCACCCGCCAGGTAAGACATAATGAATGCCACCTTAACCCGATCGGTGGCAAAACAGAGGGTAGAACTTGAAGTGTAGCATGCATTGCTCCACGAATGCACGACTTTGTCTAGGATCCCCATAATAACGTAGCGGATCCGCGGGAACGAGAGCAGATAGATCCATCTGGACGGGTGCGTAAATCGCCTGGAACTCAGCTAAAGGAAAAAAAAAAAAAATTTATTTATTTATTTTAATGCATGTATTCGCTGGAAAACTTCTCAGAGAGCGAAGGCCGTGGGGCTCAACGGGAACCATGGCCTGAGCATGCTGTTATGCACACGCCCGGGCTGAGCGGCGTGTGCGTGTGATTGTAGTGATTCCACTGGACCATGAACCGGAGAGTGCCTGGAGGGGCGTGACTAAGTATCTGGCCGATCCGACCAAGATGGCACGACGGCATACGACGCCAGTGCACCAGGGAGAAACCGGGCAGAGGGACCAGGTGCTACTCCAGGTCAAACTCCGGACACGGGGGTTGACCCACACAGGGATTACTGGATCAGGCTGGTTAGGCTGGCGCACAGACTGGAGGGTATAGGCAGGCACGACTGGTATGCAGGCAGGCGGGTAAAGGCAAGCGCAGCTAGAGTGCAGACAGGGAGGCACTAGCAGGTAGGAACACAGGCGGGATAGGACCCAGTACACACTGGGACTCAGGAACAATACAGGTAGAGGGGTACAGGCAAGCACAGCTAGAGTGCAGACAGGGAGGCACTAGCAGGTAGGAACACAGGCGGGATAGGACCCAGTACACACTGGGACTCAGGAACAATACAGGTAGAGGGGTACAGGCAAGCACAGCTAGAGTGCAGACAGGGAGGCACTAGCAGGTAGGAACACAGGCGGGATAGGACCCAGTACACACTGGGACTCAGGAACAGGCAGGTTAGGCTGGCACAGACTGGTGGATATAAGCAAACACGGCAGGTATGCAGATGGGTGGATACAGGCGAGTATGCAGGCAGGGAGGTACTGGCCGAAAGGACGGGCTGGAGCACAGAAAGGTTAAGACCCAGTACAGACTGGGTCACAGAACCGCAGATGCGGTAGACAACCACAGCAGAGAGGGAACGCCCGAAGCGGTGGGCAAGAACAGAGCAGGACGGGGCTGCAGGAGCAGCGGGCAAGAACAGAGCAGGACGGGGCTGCAGGAGCAGCGAGCACAAGCAGGGCAGGACAGGACTGCCGGAGCAGCGGGCAGAAGCAGGGCAGGACAGGACTGCCGGAGCAGCGGGCAGAAGCAGGGCAGGACAGGACTGCCGGAGCAGCGGGCAGAAGCAGGGCAGGACAGGACTGCCGGAGCAGCGGGCAGAAGCAGGGCAGGACAGGACTGCCGGAGCAGCGGGCAGAAGCAGGGCAGGACAGGACTGCCGGAGCAGCGGGCAGAAGCAGGGCAGGACAGGACTGCCGGAGCAGCGGGCAGAAGCAGGGCAGGACAGGACTGCCGGAGCAGCGGGCAGAAGCAGGGCAGGACAGGACTGCCGGGGCAGCGGGCAGAAGCAGGGCAGGACAGGACTGCCGGGGCAGCGGGCAGAAGCAGGGCAGGACAGGACTGCCGGGGCAGCAGGCAGAAGCAGGGCAGGACAGGACTGCCGGGGCAGCGGGCAGAAGCAGGGCAGGACAGGACTGCCGGAGCAGCGGGCAGAAGCAGGGCAGGACAGGACTGCCGGGGCAGTGAGCAAGGAGTGAGAGCAGGCTAGAACCGCCGGAGCGGTAAGCAAAGGAGTCAGAGCAGACTAGAACCGCCGGAGCGGTGAGCAAAGGAGTCAGAGCAGGCTAGACTGAGTAGGGGGGACAGGGCTCTGTTCACACGGAACAGACAGGAAGGGAAAGGCAGAGCCAGACACCCACAGGGTACTTGCAGTGAAGTAGCGAGTGGACCACAAACTCACAAACGGGAGTACAGAGACAACAAGCAGGAGTTAGGTACGAGTTCAGACTCTGCAGAAAAAGGAAGGGAACGGACATAGAGGCAAAACAGGTAAAGGATAGGAGAGAGTTCAGACTGGAACTGAGTGTACGGAGGAGACCGACACTGCAGCGGAATACAGGAGCGGGTCTGGGAATACGGCCCCCAGAGAGGCAGGACGAACAGGCAAGGAGCGTGTTCAGACAGGACAGACAAGATACAGGAGCGGGTCTAGGAAATCAGCCCCTAGAAGGCGAGAGGAACAGGCTAGGAGCGTGTTCAGACAGGTCAGACAAGATACAGGAACAGGTCTAGGTAATCGGCCCCTAGAAGGCAGGAGGAACAGGCTAGGAGCGTGTTTAGACAGGCCTGGAAATACAGCCTCCAGGATAGGCAGACAAGAGAACACAGAACGGGACCTGGCACCTTCAGAGTGCAAGCACACACTGAATGAAACACTATGCTCAGGCAGGGATTGATTGGAGCAGCTGAGCTATATACCAGGTGACAGACAGCAATAGGCTGAGGACGCACAAGGGGTGTGACCCACAGCAGGTACAAAAAGCAGGAAGTGATCGGGCGCCGCCCTTAAGCAGCAGAAACAGACACAAACAGACAGCATGGAGGGAAGCCAGAGAGACATTCTGGACAGGAGATCAAGTGAGCCCTCTTGCACAGTGGGAGATGGACCACCATGAAAGGACGCCGCCAGGTATGTTACAGGGGTGTACGGTCGCTGTAGATGAGGGGGGTGTACGGTTGCTGTAGATGAGGGGGTGTCCGGTCGCTGTAGATGAGGGGGTGTACGGTAGCTGTAGATGAGGGGGTGTACGGTCGCTGTAGATTTGGGGGTGTACGGTCGCTGTAGATGAGGAGGGGTGTACGGTCGCTGTAGATGAGGGGGGTGTACGGTCGCTGTAGATGAGGGGGTGTACGGTCGCTGTAGATGAGGGGGGTGTACGGTCGCTGTAGATGAGGGGGGTGTACGGTCGCTGTAGATGAGGGGGGTGTACGGTCGCTGTAGATGAGGGGGTGTACGGTCGCTGTAGATGAGGGGGGTGTACAGTCGCTGTAGATGAGGGAGGTGTACGGTCGCTGTAGATGAGGGGGGTGTACGGTCGCTGTAGATGAGGGGGTGTACGGTCGCTGTAGATGAGGGGGGTGTACGGTAGCTGTAGATGAGGGGGGTGTACGGTCGCTGTAGATGAGGGGGGTGTACGGTCGCTGTAGATGAGGGGGTGTACGGTCGCTGTAGATGAGGGGTGTACGGTCGCTGTAGATGAGGGGGGTGTAGATGAGGGGGTGTACGGTCGCTGTAGATGAGGGGGTGTACGGTCGCTGTAGATGAGGGGGGTGTACGGTCGCTGTAGATGAGGGGGGGTACGGACGCAGTAGATGAGGGGGGTGTACGGTCGCTGTAGATGAGGGGGGTGTACGGTCGCTGTAGATGAGGGGGGTGTACGGTCGCTGTAGATGAGGGGGGTGTACGGTCGCTGTAGATGAGGGGGGTGTACGGTCGCTGTAGATGAGGGGGGTGTACGGTCGCTGAAGATGAGGGGGGTGTACGGTCGCTGTAGATGAAGGGGTGTACGGTCGTTGTAGATGAGGGGGTGTACGGTCGCTGTAGATGAGGGGGTGCACGGTCGCTGTAGATGAGGGAGTGTACGGTCGCTGTAGATGAGGGGGTGTACGGTCGCTGTAGATTTGGGGGTGTAAGGTCGCTGTAGATGAGGGGGATGTAGATGAGGGGGTGTACGGTCGCTGTAGATGAGAGGGGGTACGGTCGCTGTAGATGAGAGGGGGTACGGTCGCAGTAGATGAGGGGGGTGTACGGTCGCTGTAGATGAGGGGGTTTACGGTCGCTGTAGATGAGGGGGTGTACGGTCGCTGTAGATGAGGGGGGTGTACGGTCGCTGTAGATGAGGGGGGTGTACGGTCGCTGTAGATGAGGGGGGTGTACGGTCGCTATAGATGAGGGGGGTGTACGGTCGCTGTAGATTTGGGGGTGTACGGTCGCTGTGGATGAGGGGGGTGTACGGTCGCTATAGATGAGGGGGTGCACGGTCGCTGTAGATTTGGGGGTGTACGGTCGCTGTAGATGAGGGGGATGTAGATGAGGGGGTGTACGGTTGCTGTAGATGAGGGGGGTGTACGGTCGCTGTAGATGAGGGGGTGTACGGTCGCTGTAGATGAGGGGGGTGTACGGTCGCTGTAGATGGGGGGGTGTACGGTCGCTGTAGATGAGGGGGATGTAGATGAGGGGGTGTACGGTTGCTGTAGATGAGGGGGGTGTACGGTCGCTGTAGATGAGGGGGTGTACGGTCGCTGTAGATGAGGGGGGTGTACGGTCGCTGTAGATGAGGGGGGGTGTACGGTCGCTGTAGATGAGGGGGGTGTACGGTCGCTGTAGATGAGGGGGGTGTACGGTCGCTGTAGATGAGGGGGGTACGGTCGCTGTAGATGAGGGGGGCGTATGATCGCTGTAGATGAGGGGGGTGTACGGTCGCTGTAGATGAGGGGGGTGTACGGTCGCTGTAGATGAGGGGGGTGCACGGTCGCTGTAGATGAGGCGGGTGTACGGTCGCTGTAGATGAGGGGGGCGTACGGTCGCTGTAGATGAGGGGGTGTACGGTCGCTGTAGATGAGGGGGCGTATGGTCGCTGTAGATGAGGGGGGTGTACGGTCGCTGTAGATGAGGGGGTGTACGGTCGATGTAGATGAGGGGGTGTACGGTCGCTGTAGATGAGGGGGGGTACGGTCACTGTAGATGAGGGGGTGTACGGTCGCTGTAGATGATGGGGGTGTACGGTCGCTGTAGATGAGGGGGTGTACGGTCGCTGTAGATGAGGGGGGTTGTACGGTCGCTGTAGATGGGGGGGTGTACGGTCGCTGTAGATGAGGGGGTGTACGGTCGCTGTAGATGAGGGGGGTGTACGGTCGCTGTAGATGAGGGGGGTGTATGGTCTCTGTAGATGAGGGGGGGTGTACGGTCGCTGTAGATGAGGGGGGTGTACGGTCGCTGTAGATGAGGGGGTGTACGGTCGTTGTAGATGAGGGGGGTGTACGGTCTCTGTAGATGAGGGGGGTGTACGGTCGCTGTAGATGAGGGGGGTGTACGGTCGCTGTAGATGAGGGGGGTGTACGGTCGCTGTAGATGAGGGGGTGTACGGTCGTTGTAGATGAGGGGGGTGTACGGTCTCTGTAGATGAGGGGGGGTACGGTCGCTGTAGATGAGGGGGTGTACGGTCGTTGTAGATGAGGGGGGTGTACGGTCTCTGTAGATGAGGGGGGTGTGCGGTCTCTGTAGATGAGGGGGTGTACGGTCGTTGTAGATGAGGGGGGTGTACGGTCTCTGTAGATGAGGGGGGTGTACGGTCACTGTAGATGAGGGGGGTGTACGGTCGCTGTAGATGAGGGGGGTGTACGGTCGCTGTAGATGAGGGGGGGTACGGTCGCTGTAGATGAGGGGGGGGTATGGTCTCTATAGATGAGGGGGGTGTACGGTCGCTGTAGATGAGGGGGTGTAGATGAGGGGGGTGTACGGTCGCTGTAGATGAGGGGGTGTAGATGAGGGGGGTGTACGGTCGCTGTAGATGAGGGGGTGTACGGTCGCTGTAGATGACGGGGTGTAAGGGCGCTGTAGATGAGGGGGGTGTACGGTCGCTGTAGATGAGGGGTGTACGGTCGCTGTAGATGAGGGGGGTGTACGGGCGCTGTAGATGAGGGGGGTGTACGGTCGCTGTAGATGAGTGGGGTGTACGGTCTCTGTAGATGAGGGGGGGTACGGTCGCTGTAGATGAGGGGGTGTACGGTCGTTGTAGATGAGGGGGGTGTACGGTCGCTGTAGATGAGGGGGTGTAGATGAGGGGGGTGTACGGTCGCTGTAGATGAGGGGGTGTACGGTCGCTGTAGATGAGGGGGGTGTACGGTTGCTGTAGATGAGGGGGGTGTACGGTCGCTGTAGATGAGGGGGGTGTACGGTCGCTGTAGATGAGGGGGGTGTACGGGCGCTGTAGATGAGGGGGGTGTACGGGCGCTGTAGATGAGGGGGGTGTACGGGCGCTGTAGATGAGGGGGGTGTACGGGCGCTGTAGATGAGGGGGGGTACGGTCGCTGTAGATGAGGGGGGTGTACGGTCGCTGTAGATGAGGGGGGTGTACGGTCGCTGTAGATGAGGGGGTGTACGGTCGCTGTAGATGAGGGAGTATACGGTCGCTGTAGATGAGGGGGGGTACGGTCGCTGTAGATGAGGGGGGTGTACGGTCGCTGTAGATGAGGGGGGTACAGTCGCTGTAGATGAGGGGAGCGTACGGTCGCTGTAGATGAGGGGGGGGTGTACGGTCGCTGTAGATGAGGGGGGGTACGGTCGCTGTAGATGAGGGGGGTGTACGGTCGCTGTAGATGAGGGGGTGTACGGTCGCTGTAAATGAGGGGGTGTACGGTCGCTGTAGATGAGGGGGTGTACTGTCGCTGTAGATGAGGGGGGGTACGGTCGCTGTAGATGAGGGGGGGTGTACGGTCGCTGTAGATGAGGGGGGTGTAGATGAGGGGGGGTGTACGGTCGCTGTAGATGAGGGGGGGTACGGTCGCTGTAGATGAGGGGGGTGTACGGCCGCTGTAGATGAGGGGTGTACGGCCTCTGTAGATGAGGGGGGCGTACGGTCGCTGTAGATGAGGGGGGCGTACGGTCGCTGTAGATGAGGGGGGCGTACGGTCGCTGTAGATGAGGGGGGCGTACGGTCGCTGTAGATGAGGGGGGCGTACGGTCGCTGTAGATGAGGGGGGGTGTACGGTCGCTGTAGATGAGGGGGGGTGTACGGTCGCTGTAGATGAGGGGGGTGTACGGTCGCTGTAGATGAGGGGGGCGTACGGTCGCTGTAGATGAGGGGGGCGTACGGTCGCTGTAGATGAGGGGGGCGTACGGTCGCTGTAGATGAGGGGGGCGTACGGTCGCTGTAGATGAGGGGGGGTGTACGGTCGCTGTAGATGAGGGGGGTGTACGGTCGCTGTAGATGAGGGGTGGTGTACGGTCGCTGTAGATGAGGGGGGTGTACGGTCGTTGTAGATGAGGGGGCGTACGGTCGCTGTAGAGGAGGGGGTGTACGGTCGCTGTAGATGAGGGGGGTGTACGGTCGCTGTAGATGAGGGGGTGTACGGTCGCTGTAGATGAGGGGGGTGTACGGTCGCTGTAGATGAGGGGGGTGTACGGTCGCTGTAGATGAGGGGGGTGTACGGTCGTTGTAGATGAGGGGGTGTACGGTCGCTGTAGATGAGGGGGTGTACGGTCGCTGTAGATGAGGGGGTGTACGGTTGCTGTAGATGAGGGGGGCGTACGGTCGCTGTAGATGAGGGGGGCGTACGGTCGCTGTAGATGAGGGGGTGTACGGTCGCTGTAGATGAGGGGGGTGTACGGTCGTTGTAGATGAGGGGGTGTACGGTCGCTGTAGATGAGGGGGTGTACGGTCGCTGTAGATGAGGGGGTGTACGGTCGCTGTAGATGAGGGGGGCGTACGGTCGCTGTAGATGAGGGGGGCGTACGGTCGCTGTAGATGAGGGGGGTGTACGGTCGCTGTAGATGAGGGGGTGTACGGTCGCTGTAGATGAGGGGGGTGTACGGTCGCTGTAGATGAGGGGGTGTACAGTCGCTGTAGATGAGGGGGTGTACGGTCGCTGTAGATGAGGGGGGTGTACGGTCGCTGTAGATGAGGGGGGTGTACGGTCGCTGTAGATGAGGGGGTGTACGGTCGCTGTAGATGAGGGGGTGTACGGTCGCTGTAGATGAGGGGGTGTACGGTCGCTGTAGATGAGGGGGTGTACGGTCGCTGTAGATGAGGGGGTGTACGGTCGCTGTAGATGAGGGGGGTGTACGGTCGCTGTAGATGAGGGGGGCGTACGGTCGCTGTAGATGAGGGGGTGTACGGTCGCTGTAGATGAGGGGGGTGTACGGTCGCTGTAGATGAGGGGGGTGTAGATGAGGGGGGGTACGGTCGCTGTAGATGAGGGGGGTGTAGATGAGGGGGGGTACGGTCGCTGTAGATGAGGGAGTGTCAGGTCGCTGTAGATGAGGGGGGTGTAGATGAGGGGGGGTACGGTCGCTGTAGATGAGGGGGGGTGTACGGTCTCTGTAGATGAGGGGGGTGTACGGTCGCTGTAGATGAGGGGGGGTACGGTCGCTGTAGATGAGGGGGTGTAGATGAGGGGGGTGTACGGTCGCTGTAGATGAGGGGGTGTACGGTCGCTGTAGATGAGGGGGGTGTACGGTCGCTGTAGATGAGGGGGTGTAGATGAGGGGGGTGTACGGTCTCTGTAGATGAGGGGGGGTGTACGGTCTCTGTAGATGAGGGGGGTGTAGATGAGGGGGGGTACGGTCGCTGTAGATGAGGGGGGTGTAGATGAGGGGGGGTACGGTCGCTGTAGATGAGGGAGTGTCAGGTCGCTGTAGATGAGGGGGTGTACGGTCGCTGTAGATGAGGGGGGGGAAGGTCGCTGTAGATGAGGGGGTGTACGGTCGCTGTAGATGAGGGGGTGTACGGTCGCTGTAGATGAGGGGGGGTACGGTCGCTGTAGATGAGGGGGGGTACGGTCGCTGTAGATGAGGGGGGTGTAGATGAGGGGGGGTACGGTCGCTGTAGATGAGGGAGTGTCAGGTCGCTGTAGATGAGGGGGTGTACGGTCGCTGTAGATGAGGGGGGGTACGGGCGCTGTAGATGAGGGGGTGTACGGTCGCTGTAGATGAGAGGGGGTGTACGGTCGCTGTAGATGAGGGGGGGTGTACGGTCTCTGTAGATGAGGGGGGTGTCCGGTCGCTGTAGATGAGGGGGGGTACGGTCGCTGTAGATGAGGGGGTGTAGATGAGGGGGGTGTACGGTCGCTGTAGATGAGGGGGTGTACGGTCGCTGTAGATGAGGGGGGTGTACGGTCGCTGTAGATGAGGGGGTGTAGATGAGGGGGTGTACGGTCGCTGTAGATGAGGGGGGTGTACGGTCGCTGTAGATGAGGGGGGTGTACAGTCGCTGTAGATGAGGGGGGTGTACGGTCTCTGTAGATGAGGGGGGTGTACGGTCGCTGTAGATGAGGGGGGGTGTACGGTCGCTGTAGATGAGTGGGGTGTACGGTCGTTGTAGATGAGGGGGTGTACGGTCGCTGTAGATGAGGGGGGGTGTACGGTCGCTGTAGATGAGGGGGGTGTACGGTCGCTGTAGATGAGGGGGGCGTACGGTCGTTGTAGATGAGGGGGTGTACGGTCGCTGTAGATGAGGGGGGTGTACGGTCGTTGTAGATGAGGGGGTGTACGGTCGCTGTAGATGAGGGGGTGTACGGTCGCTGTAGATGAGGGGGGGTGTACGGTCGCTGTAGATGAGGGGGGTGTACGGTCGCTGTAGATGAGGGGGGTATACGGTCTCTGTAGATGAGGGGGTGTACGGTCGCTGTAGATGAGGGAGGTATACGGTCTCTGTAGATGAGGGGGTGTACGGTCGCTGTAGATGAGGGGGGTGTACGGTCGCTGTAGATGAGGGGGTGTACGGTCGCTGTAGATGAGGGGGGTGTACGGTCGCTGTAGATGAGGGGGATGTACGGTCGCTGTAGATGAGGGGGTGTACGGTCGTTGTAGATGAGGGGGTGTACGGTCGCTGTAGATGAGGGGGGCGTACGGTCGTTGTAGATGAGGGGGTGTACGGTCGCTGTAGATGAGGGGGTGTACGGTCGCTGTAGATGAGGGGGGGTGTACGGTCGCTGTAGATGAGGGGGGTGTACGGTCGCTGTAGATGAGGGGGGTATACGGTCTCTGTAGATGAGGGGGTGTACGGTCGCTGTAGATGAGGGAGGTATACGGTCTCTGTAGATGAGGGGGTGTACGGTCGCTGTAGATGAGGGGGGTGTACGGTCGCTGTAGATGAGGGGGTGTACGGTCGCTGTAGATGAGGGGGGTGTACGGTCGCTGTAGATGAGGGGGGGTGTACGGTCGCTGTAGATGAGGGGGTGTACGGTCGCTGTAGATGAGGGGGGTGTACGGTCGCTGTAGATGAGGGGGTGTACGGTCGCTGTAGATGAGGGGGGTGTACGGTCGCTGTAGATGGGGGGGTGTACGGTCGCTGTAGATGAGGGGGTGTACGGTCGCTGTAGATGAGGGAGGTATACGGTCTCTGTAGATGAGGGGGTGTACGGTCGCTGTAGATGAGGGAGGTATACGGTCTCTGTAGATGAGGGGGTGTACGGTCGCTGTAGATGAGGGGGGTGTACGGTCGCTGTAGATGAGGGGGTGTACGGTCGCTGTAGATGAGGGGGGTGTACGGTCGCTGTAGATGAGGGGGTGTACGGTCGCTGTAGATGAGGGGGGGTACGGTCGCTGTAGATGAGGGGGGGTACGGTCGCTGTAGATGAGGGGGTGTACGGTCGCTGTAGATGAGGGGGGTGTACGGTCGCTGTAGATGAGGGGGGTGTACGGTCGCTGTAGATGAGGGGGGTGTACGGTCGCTGTAGATGAGGGGGTGTACGGTCGCTGTAGATGAGGGGGGGTACGGTCGCTGTAGATGAGGGGGGGTACGGTCGCTGTAGATGAGGGGGGGTACGGTCGCTGTAGATGAGGGGGGTGTACGGTCGCTGTAGATGAGGGGGGTGTACGGTCGCTGTAGATGAGGGGGCTGTACGGTCGCTGTAGATGAGGGGCTGTACGGTCGCTGTAGATGAGGGGGGTGTACGGTCTCTGTAGATGAGGGGGGTGTACGGTCGCTGTAGATGAGGGGGGTGTACGGTTGCTGTAGATGAGGAGGCCGGTATACCGCACCTCCGCCCCCAGTCACCGTACACACTGCACAGAAGGGAGCGGCTGCGACACTTTGAGCCTGAGCCTTCACTTTCCGAGTACGTCGTAGAGAGTAACGTGATGACGTCACGGTCCTTGCTCCTCCCCTCTCAAAACAGCTCCACCCACTACGGAAGTCAATGTAGCCTCTGTCACGTGTCTGCTGTACCGGTCTTTGTCCAGTGTCACGTGGTGCAGCCGATTGCATGCTGAGAAAGGGAAGAATGAAGCCGTAAAGTGAGTAAACAGCTTGGTGTCGTGATGGTGCGTGTGTATTTATGTGTATATATATATATATCTGTGTGTACATAGATAACATGGAGATATATATATATATATGTGTGTGTACATAGATAACATGGAGATATATATATATGTGTGTGTGTACATAGATAACATGGAGATAGATATATATATATATATGTGTGTGTACATAGATAACATGGAGATATATATATATGTGTGTGTACATAGATAACATGTTGATATATATATATGTGTGTGTGTACATAGATAACATGGAGATAGATATATATATATATATATATATGCGTGTGTGTACATAGATAACATGGAGATATATATATATCTGTGTGTACATAGATAACATGGAGATATATATATATATATATATATGTGTGTGTACATAGATAACATGGAGATATATATATATATATGTGTGTGTACATAGATAACATGGAGATATATATATATATGTGTGTGTACATAGATAACATGGAGATACATATATATATATGTGTGTGTACATAGATAACATGGAGATATATATATATGTGTGTGTACATAGATAACATGGAGATACATATATATATATGTGTGTGTACATAGATAACATGGAGATACATATATATATATGTGTGTGTACATAGATAACATGGAGATACATATATATATATGTGTGTGTACATAGATAACATGGAGATATATATATATATATGTGTGTGTACATAGATAACATGGAGATATATATATATATATGTGTGTGTACATAGATAACATGGAGATATATATATATATGTGTGTGTACATAGATAACATGGAGATATATATATATATGTGTGTGTACATAGATAACATGGAGATATATATATATCTGTGTGTACATAGATAACATGGAGATATATATATATCTGTGTGTACATAGATAACATGGAGATATATATATATCTGTGTGTACATAGATAACATGGAGATATATATATATCTGTGTGTACATAGATAACATGGAGATATATATATATGTGTGTGTACATAGATAACATGGAGATATATATATATATGTGTGTGTACATAGATAACATGGAGATATATATATATGTGTGTACATAGATAACATGGAGATATATATATATGTGTGTACATAGATAACATGGAGATATATATATATGTGTGTACATAGATAACATGGAGATATATATATATGTGTGTGTACATAGATAACATGGAGATATATATGTGTGTGTGTGTACATAGATAACATGGAGATATATATATATCTGTGTGTACATAGATAACATGGAGATATATATATATGTGTGTGTACATAGATAACATGGAGATATATATATATATATATATGTGTGTGTACATAGATAACATGGAGATATATATATATATCTGTGTGTACATAGATAACATGGAGATATATATATATATGTGTGTGTACATAAATAACATGGAGATATATATATATGTGTGTGTTCATAGATAACATGGAGATATATATATATGTGTGTGTACATAGATAACATGGAGATATATATATATGTGTGTGTACATAGATAACATGGAGATATATATATATATATGTGTGTACATAGATAACATGGAGATATATATATATATATATCTGTGTGTACATAGATAACATGGAGATATATATATGTGTGTGTGTACATAGATAACATGGAGATATATATATATGTGTGTGTACATAGATAACATGGAGATATATATATATATGTGTGTGTGTACATAGATAACATGGAGATAGATATATATATATATATATATATATATATGTGTGTGTGTACATAGATAACATGGAGATATATATATATCTGTGTGTACATAGATAACATGGAGATATATATATATATATATATGTGTGTGTACATAGATAACATGGAGATATATATATATATATATGTGTGTGTACATAGATAACATGGAGATATATATATATATATATGTGTGTGTACATAGATAACATGGAGATATATATATATATGTGTGTGTACATAGATAACATGGAGATACATATATATATATATGTGTGTGTACATAGATAACATGGAGATATATATATATATATATATATGTGTGTGTACATAGATAACATGGAGATATATATATATATATGTGTATGTACATAGATAACATGGAGATATATATATATCTGTGTGTACATAGATAACATGGAGATATATATATATATCTGTGTGTACATAGATAACATGGAGATATATATATATCTGTGTGTACATAGATAACATGGAGATATATATATATCTGTGTGTACATAGATAACATGGAGATATATATATATCTGTGTGTACATAGATAACATGGAGATATATATATATGTGTGTGTACATAGATAACATGGAGATATATATATATATGTGTGTGTACATAGATAACATGGAGATATATATATGTGTGTGTACATAGATAACATGGAGATATATATATATGTGTGTGTGTGTGTACATAGATAACATGGAGATATATATATATGTGTGTGTACATAGATAACATGGAGATATATATGTGTGTGTGTGTACATAGATAACATGGAGATATATATATATATATCTGTGTGTACATAGATAACATGGAGATATATATATATGTGTGTGTACATAGATAACATGGAGATATATATATATATATATGTGTGTGTACATAGATAACATGGAGATATATATATATCTGTGTGTACATAGATAACATGGAGATATATATATATCTGTGTGTACATAGATAACATGGAGATATATATATATATCTGTGTGTACATAGATAACATGGAGATATATATATATGTGTGTGTACATAGATAACATGGAGATATATATATATATATATGTGTGTGTACATAGATAACATGGAGATATATATATATATATATGTGTACATAGATAACATGGAGATATATATATATGTGTGTACATAGATAACATGGAGATATATATATATGTGTGTGTACATAGATAACATGGAGATATATATGTGTGTGTGTGTACATAGATAACATGGAGATATATATATATATATCTGTGTGTACATAGATAACATGGAGATATATATATATATGTGTGTGTACATAGATAACATGGAGATATATATATATATGTGTGTGTACATAGATAACATGGAGATATATATATATATCTGTGTGTACATAGATAACATGGAGATATATATATATATGTGTGTGTACATAGATAACATGGAGATATATATATATGTGTGTGTTCATAGATAACATGGAGATATATATATATATATGTGTGTGTACATAGATAACATGGAGATATATATATATATATGTGTGTGTACATAGATAACATGGAGATATATATATATATATATATATATGTGTGTACATAGATAACATGGAGATATATATATATATATATATATCTGTGTGTACATAGATAACATGGAGATATATATATATATGTGTGTGTACATAGATAACATGGAGATATATATATATGTGTGTGTGTACATAGATAACATGGAGATATATATATATATGTGTGTGTACATAGATAACATGGAGATATATATATATGTGTGTGTACATAGATAACATGGAGATATATATATATGTGTGTGTACATAGATAACATGGAGATATATATATATATGTGTGTGTGTACATAGATAACATGGAGATATATATATGTGTGTGTGTACATAGATAACATGGAGATATATATATATCTGTGTGTACATAGATAACATGGAGATATATATATATATCTGTGTGTACATAGATAACATGGAGATATATATATATCTGTGTGTACATAGATAACATGGAGATATATATATATGTGTGTGTACATAGATAACATGGAGATATATATATATATATATGTGTGTGTACATAGATAACATGGAGATATATATATATATGTGTGTGTGTGTGTACATAGATAACATGGAGATATATATGTGTGTGTGTACATAGATAACATGGAGATATATATATGTGTGTGTGTACATAGATAACATGGATATATATATATATATATATATATGTGTGTGTACATAGATAACATGGAGATATATATGTGTGTGTGTACATAGATAACATGGAGATATATATATATATATATATATGTGTGTGTACATAGATAACATGGAGATATATATATATATATGTGTGTGTACATAGATAACATGGAGATATATATATATATGTGTGTGTACATAGATAACATGGAGATATATATATATATGTGTGTGTGTATGTGTGTACATAGATAACATGGAGATATATATATATGTGTGTGTACATAGATAACATGGAGATATATATATATATATATATGTGTGTACATAGATAACATGGAGATATATATATATATATATATGTGTGTGTACATAGATAACATGGAGATATATATATATATATATATGTGTGTGTACATAGATAACATGGAGATATATATATATATGTGTGTTCATAGATAACATGGAGATATATATATATGTGTGTGTGTATGTGTGTACATAGATAACATGGAGATATATATATATGTGTGTGTACATAGATAACATGGAGATATATATATATATGTGTGTACATAGATAACATGGAGATATATATATATATGTGTGTGTGTACATAGATAACATGGAGATATATATATATGTGTGTGTACATAGATAACATGGAGATATATAGATATGTGTGTGTACATAGATAACATGGAGATATATATATATATGTGTGTGTGTACATAGATAACATGGAGATATATATATATATATATATATATGTGTGTGTACATAGATAACATGGAGATATATATATATGTGTGTGTGTGTGTACATAGATAACATGGAGATATATATATGTGTGTGTGTACATAGATAACATGGAGATATATATATGTGTGTGTGTACATAGATAACATGGATATATATATATATATATATATGTGTGTGTACATAGATAACATGGAGATATATATGTGTGTGTGTGTACATAGATAACATGGAGATATATATATATATATATATATATATATGTGTGTGTACATAGATAACATGGAGATATATATATATATATCTGTGTGTACATAGATAACATGGAGATATATATATATATATATCTGTGTGTACATAGATAACATGGAGATATATATATGTGTGTGTGTACATAGATAACATGGAGATATATAGATGTGTGTGTGTACATAGATAACATGGATATATATATATATATATATATGTGTGTGTACATAGATAACATGGAGATATATATATATGTGTGTGTTCATAGATAACATGGAGATATATATATATATGTGTGTGTGTATGTGTGTACATAGATAACATGGAGATATATATATATGTGTGTGTACATAGATAACATGGAGATATATATATATATATATATATGTGTGTACATAGATAACATGGAGATATATATATATGTGTGTGTTCATAGATAACATGGAGATATATATATATATGTGTGTGTGTGTATGTGTGTACATAGATAACATGGAGATATATATATATGTGTGTGTACATAGATAACATGGAGATATATATATATATGTGTGTACATAGATAACATGGAGATATATATATATATATATATATATATATATATATATATATATATATGTGTGTGTGTACATAGATAACATGGAGATATATATATATATATATATATATATGTGTGTGTACATAGATAACATGGAGATATATAGATATGTGTGTGTACATAGATAACATGGAGATATATATATATGTGTGTGTGTACATAGATAACATGGAGATATATATATATATATATATATATGTGTGTGTACATAGATAACATGGAGATATATATATATATATATATGTGTGTACATAGATAACATGGAGATATATATATATGTGTGTGTGTGTGTTCATAGATAACATGGAGATATATATATATATGTGTGTGTGTACATAGATAACATGGAGATATATAGATATGTGTGTGTACATAGATAACATGGAGATATATATATATACATATGTGTGTGTGTGTGTGTGTACATAGATAACATGGAGATATATATATATATGTGTGTGTGTACATAGATAACATGGAGATATATATATATGTGTGTGTACATAGATAACATATATATATATATATCGGGGTGTACAGTGAGGTGATATATATATATATATATATATCACCTCACTGTACACCCCGATATATATATATATATATCACCTCACTGTACATCCCGATATATATATATATATATCACCTCACTGTACACCCCGATATATATATATATATATCACCTCACTGTATACCCCGATATATATATATATATCACCTCACTGTATACCCCAATATATATATATATATATATATATATATATATCACCTCACTGTACACCCCGATATATATATATATATATATATATATATAACCTCACTGTACATCCCGATATATATATATCACCTCACTGTACACCCCGATATATATATATATATATATATCACCTCACTGTATACCCCGATATATATATATATCACCTCACTGTACACCCCGATATATATATATATCACCTCACTGTACATCCCGATATATATATATATATCACCTCACTATACACCCCGATATATATATATCACCTCACTGTACACCCCGATATATATATATATATATATATCACCTCACTGTACACAACGATATATATATATATCACCTCACTGTACATCCCGATATATATATATATATCACCTCACTGTACATCCCGATATATATATATATATCACCTCACTGTACACCCCGATATATATATATCACCTCACTGTACACCCCGATATATATATATATATCACCTCACTGTACACCCCGATATATATATATATATATATCACCTCACTGTACACCCCGATATATATATATATAACCTCACTGTACACCCCGATATATATATATATATATATATATATATATCACCTCACTGTACATCCCGATATATATATATATCACCTCACTGTACACCCCGATATATATATATATATATATATATATATCACCTCACTGTACATCCCGATATATATATATATATATATATATCACCTCACTGTACACCCCGATATATATATATCACCTCACTGTACACCCCGATAGATAGATATATATCACCTCACTGTACACCCCGATAGATAGATATATATATCACCTCACTGTACATCCCGATATATATATATATCAACTCACTGTACACCCCGATATATATATATATATATATCACCTCACTGTACATCCCGATATATATATATATATATATATATATATATATATATAACCTCACTGTACACCCCGATATATATATATATATATATATATATATATATATATATATCACCTCACTGTACATCCCGATATATATATATATATATATATATATATATATATCGGGATGTACAGTGAGGTGATATATATATATCGGGGTGTACAGTGAGGTGATATATATATATATATATATATATATATCGGGGTGTACAGTGAGGTGATATATATATATATCGGGATGTACAGTGAGGTGATATATATATATATATATATATATATCGGGGTGTACAGTGAGGTTATATATATATATATATCGGGGTGTACAGTGAGGTGATATATATATATATATATATATATATATATATATCGGGGTGTACAGTGAGGTGATATATATATATATCGGGTTGTACAGTGAGGTGATATATATATATCGGGGTGTACAGTGAGGTGATATATATATATATATCGGGATGTACAGTGAGGTGATATATATATATATATCGGGATGTACAGTGAGGTGATATATATATATATCGTTGTGTACAGTGAGGTGATATATATATATATATATATATATCGGGGTGTACAGTGAGGTGATATATATATATCGGGGTGTATAGTGAGGTGATATATATATATATATCGGGATGTACAGTGAGGTGATATATATATATATCGGGGTGTACAGTGAGGTGATATATATATATATATATATATATCGGGGTATACAGTGAGGTGATATATATATATATATATCGGGGTGTACAGTGAGGTGATATATATATATCGGGATGTACAGTGAGGTTATATATATATATATATATATATATATATATCGGGGTGTACAGTGAGGTGATATATATATATATATATATATATATATATATATATATATATATATATATATATATATATTGGGGTATACAGTGAGGTGATATATATATATATATCGGGATGTACAGTGAGGTGATATATATATATATATATATATATATATCGGGGTGTGCAGTGAGGTGATATATATATATATCGGGGTGTCCAGTGAGGTGATATATATATATATATCGGGGTGTACAGTGAGGTGATATATATATATATATATCGGGGTGTACAGTGAGGTGATATATATATATATATATATATCGGGGTGTACAGTGAGGTGATATATATATATATATCGGGGTGTACAGTGAGGTGATATATATATATATATCGGGGTGTACAGTGAGGTGATATATATATATCTATCGGGGTGTACAGTGAGGTGATATATATATATATCGGGATGTACAGTGAGGTGATATATATATATATCGGGGTGTACAGTGAGGTGATATATATATATCGGGGTGTACAGTGAGGTGATATATATATATCGGGGTGTACAGTGAGGTGATATATATATATCGGGGTGTACAGTGAGGTGATATATATATATCGGGGTGTACAGTGAGGTGATATATATATATATATATCGGGGTGTACAGTGAGGTGAGATATATATCGGGGTGTACAGTGAGGTGAGATATATATATATATATATATATATATCGGGGTGTGCAGTGAGGTGATATATATATATATATATATATCGGGGTGTCCAGTGAGGTGATATATATATATATATATATCGGGGTGTCCAGTGAGGTGATATATATATATATATCGGGGTGTACAGTGAGGTGATATATATCTATCTATCGGGGTGTACAGTGAGGTGATATATATATATATATATATATATATCGGGGTGTACAGTGAGGTGATATATATATATCTATCGGGGTGTACAGTGAGGTGATATATATATATCTATCGGGGTGTACAGTGAGGTGATATATATATATATATATATATCGGGGTGTACAGTGAGGTGATATATATATATCTATCGGGGTGTACAGTGAGGTGATATATATATATCTATCGGGGTGTACAGTGAGGTGATATATATATATATATATATCGGGATGTACAGTGAGGTGATATATATATATCGGGGTGTACAGTGAGGTGATATATATATATATCGGGGTGTACAGTGAGGTGATATATATATATATCGGGGTGTACAGTGAGGTGATATATATATATCGGGATGTACAGTGAGGTTATATATATATATCGGGGTGTACAGTGAGGTGATATATATATATATCGGGGTGTACAGTGAGGTGATATATATATATATCGGGGTGTACAGTGAGGTGATATATATATATCTATCGGGGTGTACAGTGAGGTGATATATATATATCGGGATGTACAGTGAGGTTATATATATATATATATATATCGGGGTGTACAGTGAGGTGATATATATATATCTATCGGGGTGTACAGTGAGGTGATATATATATATCGGGGTGTACAGTGAGGTGATATATATATATCGGGGTGTACAGTGAGGTGATATATATATATCGGGGTGTACAGTGAGGTGAGATATATATCGGGGTGTACAGTGAGGTGAGATATATATATATATATATCGGGGTGTCCAGTGAGGTGATATATATATATATATATCGGGGTGTACAGTGAGGTGATATATATATATATATATCGGGGTGTACAGTGAGGTGATATATATATATATCTATCGGGGTGTACAGTGAGGTGATATATATCTATCTATCGGGGTGTACAGTGAGGTGATATATATATATATATATATCGGGGTGTACAGTGAGGTGATATATATATATCTATCGGGGTGTACAGTGAGGTGATATATATATATATATCGGGATGTACAGTGAGGTTATATATATATATCGGGGTGTACAGTGAGGTGATATATATATATATCGGGGTGTACAGTGAGGTGATATATATATATCGGGGTGTACAGTGAGGTGAGATATATATCGGGGTGTACAGTGAGGTGATATATATATATATATATATATCGGGGTGTACAGTGAGGTGATATATATATATATATATATCGGGGTGTCCAGTGAGGTGATATATATATATATATATATCGGGGTGTACAGTGAGGTGATATATATATATATATCGGGGTGTACAGTGAGGTGATATATATATATCTATCGGGGTGTACAGTGAGGTGATATATATATATCTATCGGGGTGTACAGTGAGGTGATATATATATATCTATCGGGGTGTACAGTGAGGTGATATATATATATATATATATATATATATATCGGGATGTACAGTGAGGTGATATATATATATCGGGATGTACAGTGAGGTGATATATATATATCGGGGTGTACAGTGAGGTGATATATATATATCGGGGTGTACAGTGAGGTGATATATATATATCGGGGTGTACAGTGAGGTGATATATATATATCGGGGTGTACAGTGAGGTGATATATATATATATCGGGGTGTACAGTGAGGTGAGATATATATCGGGGTGTACAGTGAAGTGAGATATATATATATATATATATATATATATATATCGGGGTGTGCAGTGAGGTGATATATATATATATCGGAGTGTACAGTGAGGTGATATATATATATATATATCGGAGTGTACAGTGAGGTGATATATATATATATATATCGGGGTGTACAGTGAGGTGATATATATATATATATATATATATATATATATCGGGGTGTACAGTGAGGTGATATATATATCGGGGTGTACAGTGAGGTGATATATATATATATATATATATATATATATATATATATATATATTTTGGGGTGTACAGTGAGGTGATATATATATGTAGATAGGTAAGATGGATACCTGTGTCTTCTTCCAGGTGGCCCTGGGCGCGGTTTCTCCTCGGCGGCTCCAGTCTTCGTCTCGTCGAGCCGGTGCCGGGGAGGATGGTGGTGGACGCCGCTCACCAGGGCCGTAGCACAATGTCGTCTACCTCTCTTGAGAAGAGCGCGGCTCGTTCCCAGAAGTCCCCGCAGGTGAACGGCTGTCGTGTGCGGTCTCCCAGCTCGGCTCAGCCCAGTTCCAGCAGGAGCCTGTCGTCCGCCCCTTTGGCGCAGCGGACGCTTTCGGGATGTGCGGGGTACATGCGTCCATGCGGTTGGATGCGTCGTAGTGAGAGCTCCTGCACATTGAACAGCCGGAGCTCCTCTCTGGGCAGAATGTTCCCGGCTGGATCTTTGCCATCTATCTGTAAGTCTATGGCTGACCACAAGACTGTGAAGAGGACCTCCTGCCTCCTTGTGGCCCTTCGACCAACCAACGTGGATCAGGAACGTGATCGGTTCTTCCTCTCCGGCTACAGCTACAACCCTCAGTTCCAGTATGAGGAGCCAATGTCCCTCAGTGTATTGGAGAAATACAGCCTGGCGTCCAGCCAGTTTCTGGAGCAGGTAGGTAATGGCACTATCCCAGGAGACTTCTCTGACCACACACTTAAAGGGACGGTGTCAGCACAGAATGAATGCTTACATACAGGCTCTCTGCGTGGCCAGAGTTGGCGTTCAGTGCCCATTCCACCGACTTGCTTTTCATCTGTCTTCACCCTTCTCTTCCTTTGTAAAGCCAGAGCTGTCAATCAAAGAGAGGGGCATGGATAGAGGGAAAGCCAGTAGGGGGAAGGTGCACTGAACATCAATAACCACCCCGGTGCCATTGGCATCCATGCATGCCCGCGCCATAACACCGCCTCCACCATGTGTTACACAGGATGTGCGGAGGACCAGGAGCCGCTCCGAGCCTTCTCCAGACTTTCCTCTTCCATCGTTCTAGTGCAGGTTGAGCTCAGTTTTGCTTTTCAAGACCTGGGCGGCTTCTTTCGATATTTTTGGAAAGTCTAAACCGGGTCTTTCTGTTTTCCGGCTGATTAATGGTTTGCATCTTGCAGTGGACCCTCTATACAGTGTTTGCTCTCATGAAGTCTTCTCTTTATGGTGGACTTAGATACTGAGACCCCAACTTACTGGAGAGGCTTCACTTGGGTGGATGTTGTGAAAGGATTTTCTTCACCATGGATATGATTCTGCGTTCATCTACCACTGGTGTCTTCTGTGAGCGTTCTGACCTTTTTGATTTCCCGAACTCACCAGTACACTCATTTTTTTTGCAGAATGTACAAACTATTGATTTGGCCACTCCTAACATAGTTACATAGTTTATAAGGCCGAAAAAAGACAAGCGTCCATCCAGTTCAACCTATTTCTTGTGCACTGCAGCTATTCCGCAGCATTGATCCAGGGGAAGGCAAAAAAAACCCATGCGGTATAGGCCAATTTACATCATTGAGGAAAAATTCACTTCCCGACTCCAATCTGGAGTTTCTGCTGTCTCTCTGATGGATTTCTTCTTTTTTTTTTTCAGCCTAATGATGGTCTGTTTCTCCTCCATTGAGAGCTCCTCTGACCGCATGTTGTGGGTTCACAGCAACAGCTTCCAAATGCAAATGCTGCACCTGGAATCAGCTCCAGACTTTTACCTGCTTAATTTATGATGGATTTATATAAATCTGCAAATTTTGAGGTGCATTTGTATTCAGCCCCCTGTAACGTTACCTCTAATTAAAATCATAAGTGACCAATTGCCCCAAACGCCTCATAATTAGCACATTGCGTCCACCTGGGTGTGATTTCTTTTCTTCTCAGTATAACTTCAGCTATTCTGTGAAGGCCTCAGAGGTTTCTGTGAGAACATTAGGGATCAAAAACAAGGAGCCCACCAGACAGGTCAGGGATAAAGCTATGGAGAAGAGGAGAGCAGGGGTAGGTTATAAAAAAATAACTGAAGCTCAGAAAATCTAATGGAGCACTGTTCAATCCATCATCCAAAAATGGAAGGAGTATGGCTCAACTGCAAACCTACCACGACATGGCGTCCACCTAACCTGACATCCCAACAGACACCTTAGTAGCTCTGCTGCCATCTTCTCTGGTTTTCTTTACTGAATGTTTTTTTTTTTGTATGTATCTGACTTATTGCCTGTGCGCGAGACTTGTCCAGACGACCGTTCTTCATCTTCACTGCAGGCGCTGAAAATTCTGAATGCAGTCCTGAGTAAATATGGAAGTTACGAAACCTTTGAGTCTTTGACGGGAGGAAATCTGCTCAGCAAGTGTCAGATCTGGGCATGTTGTCGGCGGTACATGCAAAAAGAGAACTGCAGTGGTGAGGTGAGAGCATGAAGCAGAATGGGAAAATCTGGGGAGGTGAGGTGACAACATGGAGACATGAAGGAGGCGAGCGGCGAGGTGAAAGTGAGGACAACCTGGAGACGTGAAAGAGGAGAGCTTCAGGGTGAAAGTGAGGTGACAACAGGGAGACACATGAACGAGAGCAGCAGGGTGAAGGTGAGATGACAACATGGAGACACATGAAGGAGGAGAGCATCAGGGTGAAAGTGAGGTGACAACATGGAGACACGAAGGAGGAGAGCTTCAGGGTGAAAGTGAGGTGAGATGACAACATGGAGACACATGAAGGAGAAGAGCTTCAGGGGGAAGATGAGATGACAACATGGAGACACGAAGGAGGAGAGCTTCAGGGTGAAAGTGAGGTGAGGTGACAACATGGAGACACATGAAGGAGGAGAGCTTCAGGGTGAAAGTGAGGTGACAACATGGAGACATACGAAGGAGGAGAGCGTCAGGGGGAAGGTGAGATGACAACATGGAGACACATGAAGGAGGAGAGCTTCAGGGTGAAAGTGAGGTGACAACATGGAGACACATGAAGGAGGAGAGCGGCGAGGTGAAAGTGAGGTGACAACATGGAGACAAGAAGGAGAAGAGCTTCAGGGTGAAGGTGAGGTGACAACATGGAGACACATGAAGGAGGAAAGCGTCAGGGTGAAAGTGAGGTGACAACATGGAGACACATGAAGGAGGCGAGCGTCAGGGGGAAGGTGAGATGACAACATGGAGACACAAGAAGGAGGAGAGCTTCAGGGTGAAAGTGAGGTGACAACATGAAGACACAAAGGAGGAGAGCATCAGGGGGAAGGTGAGATGACAAAATGGAGACACACGAAGAAGGAGAGCGTCAGGGGGAAGGTGAGATGACAACATGGAGACACGAAGGAGGAGAGCTTCAGGGTGAAAGTGAGGTGAGGTGACAACATGGAGACACATGAAGGAGAAGAGCTTCAGGGGGAAGGTGAGATGACAACATGGAGACACACGAAGGAGGAGAGCTTCAGGGTGAAGGTGAGGTAACAACATGGAGACACACGAAGGAGGAGAACTTCAGGGTGAAAGTGAGGTGACAACATGGAGACACATGAAGGAGGAGAGCGGCGTGGTGAAAGTGAGGTGACAACATGGAGACATGAAGGAGAAGAGCTTCAGGGTGAAGGTGAGATGACAACATGGAGACAAACGAAGGAGGAGAGCGTTAGGGGGAAGGTGAGGTGACAACATGGAGACACATGGAGGAGAGTGTCGGGGGAAGGTGAGAAGACAACATGGAGACACGAAGGAGGAGAGCTTCAGGGTGAAAGTGAGGTGACAACATGGAGACACATGAAGGAGGAGAGCGTCGGGGAAGGTGAGGTGACTAGAGGGAGACATGTAGGAGAGCATTAGGGGGAAGGTGAGGTGACAACATGGAGACACATGAAGGAGGAGAGCGTCGGTGAAAGTGAGATGACAACATGGAGACACATGAAGGAGGAGAGCTTCAGGAGGAAGGTGAGATGACAACATGGAGACACGAAGGAGGAGAGCTTCAGGGTGAAAGTGAGGTGACAACATGGAGACACATGAAGGAGGAGAGCGTCAGGGGGAAGGTGAGATGACAACATGGAGACACACGAAGGAGGAGAGCGTCAGGGGGAAGGTGAGGTGACTACAGGGAGACATGTAGGAGAGCGTTAGGGGGAAGGTGAGGTGACAACATGGAGACACATGAAGGAGGAGAGCTTCAGGGTGAAAGTGAGGTGACAACATGGAGACACACGAAGGAGGAGAGCTTCAGGGTGAAAGTGAGGTGACAACATGGAGACACATGAAGGAGGAGAGCGTCAGGGGGAAGGTGAGGTGACTACAGGGAGACACATGTAGGAGAGCATCAGGGGGAAGGTGAGGTGACAGCATGGAGACACATGAAGGAGGAGAGCTTCAGGGTGAAAGTGAGGTGACAACATGGAGACACACGAAGGAGGAGAGCTTCAGGATGAAAGTGAGGTGACAACATGGAGACACACGAAGGAGGAGAGCTTCAGGGGGAAGGTGAGATGACAACATGGAGACACACGAAGGAGGAGAGCGTCAGGGGGAAGGTGAGATGACAACATGGAGACACACGAAGGAGGAGAGCGTCGGGGAAGGTGAGGTGACTACAGGGAGACATGTAGGAGAGCGTTAGGGGGAAGGTGAGGTGACAACATGGAGACACATGTAGGAGGAGAGCTTCAGGGTGAAAGTGAGGTGACAACATGGAGACACGAAGGAGGAGAGCTTCAGGGTGAAAGTGAGGTGACAACATGGAGACACATGAAGGAGGAGAGCGTCAGGGGGAAGGTGAGGTGACTACAGGGAGACACATGTAGGAGAGCATCAGGGGGAAGGTGAGGTGACAACATGGAGACACATGAAGGAGGAGAGCTTCAGGGTGAAAGTGAGGTGACATCATGGAGACACATGAAGGAGGAGAGCTTCAGGGTGAAAGTGAGGTGACAACATGGAGACACAATGGAGGAGAGCGTCAGGGGGAAGGTGAGATGACAACATGGAGACACGAAGGAGGAGAGCTTCAGGGTGAAAGTGAGGTGACAACATGGAGACACACGAAGGAGGAGAGCTTCAGGGTGAAAGTGAGGTGACAACATGGAGACACACGAAGGAGGAGAGCTTCAGGGTGAAAGTGAGGTGACAACATGGAGACACATGAAGGAGGAGAGCGTCGGGGAAGGTGAGGTGACTACATGGAGACACGTGAAGGAGGAGAGCGTCAGGGGGAAGGTGAGGTGACTACAGGGAGACACATGAAGGAGGAGAGCTTCAGGGTGAAAGTGAGATGACAACATGGAGACACATGAAGGAGGAGAGCTTCAGGGTCAAAGTGAGGTGACAACATGGAGACACACGAAGGAGGAGAGCTTCAGGGGGAAGGTGAGATGACAACATGGAGACACACGAAGGAGGAGAGCTTCAGGGTGAAAGTGAGGTGACAACATGGAGACACATGAAGGAGTAGAGCATCAGGGTGAAAGTGAGGTGACAACATGGAGACACACAAAGGAGGAGAGCGTCAGGGGGAAGGTGAGATGACAACATGGAGACACACAAAGGAGGAGAGCGTCAGGGGGAAGGTGAGATGACAACAGAGACACGAAGGAGGAGAGCTTCAGGGTGAAAGTGAGGTGACAACATGGAGACACACGAAGGAGGAGAGCTTCAGGGTGAAAGTGAGGTGACAACATGGAGACACATGAAGGAGGAGAGCGTCAGGGGGAAGGTGAGATAACAACATGGAGACACTTGAAGGAGGAGAGCGTCAGGGGGAAGGTGAGGTGACTACAGGGAGACATGTAGGAGAGCGTTAGGGGGAAGGTGAGGTGACAACATGGAGACACATGAAGGAGGAGAGCTTCTGGGTGAAAGTGAGGTGACAACATGGAGACACACGAAGGAGGAGAGCTTCAGGGTGAAAGTGAGGTGACAACATGGAGACACATGAAGGAGGAGAGCGTCAGGGGGAAGGTGAGGTGACTACAGGGAGACACATGTAGGAGAGCATCAGGGGGAAGGTGAGGTGACAACATGGAGACACATGAAGGAGGAGAGCTTCAGGGTGAAAGTGAGGTGACAGCATGGAGACACATGAAGGAGGAGAGCTTCAGGGTGAAAGTGAGGTGACAACATGGAGACACAGGAAGGAGGAGAGCTTCAGGGTGAAAGTGAGGTGACAACATGGAGACACATGAAGGAGGAGAGCTTCAGGGTGAAAGTGAGGTGACAACATGGAGACACATGAAGGAGGAGAGCTTCAGGGGGAAGGTGAGATGACAACATGGAGACACACGAAGGAGGAGAGCGTCAGGGGGAAGGTGAGGTGACTACAGGGAGACATGTAGGAGAGCGTTAGGGGGAAGGTGAGGTGACAACATGGAGACACATGAAGGAGGAGAGCTTCAGGGTGAAAGTGAGGTGACAACATGGAGACACACGAAGGAGGAGAGCTTCAGGGGGAAGGTGAGGTGACTACAGGGAGACACATGTAGGAGAGCATCAGGGGGAAGGTGAGGTGACAACATGGAGACACATGAAGGAGGAGAGCTTCAGGGTGAAAGTGAGGTGACAGCATGGAAACACATGAAGGAGGAGAGCTTCAGGGTGAAAGTGAGGTGACAACATGGAGACACAGGAAGGAGGAGAGCTTCAGGGTGAAAGTGAGGTGACAACATGGAGACACATGAAGGAGGAGAGCTTCAGGGTGAAAGTGAGGTGACAATATGGAGAGCTTCAGGGTGAAAGTGAGGTGACAACATGGAGACACATGAAGGAGGAGAGCGTCAGGGGGAAGGTGAGATGACAACATGGAGACATACGAAGGAGGAGAGCATCAGGGGGAAGGTGAGATGACAACATGGAGACACGTGAAGGAGGAGAGCAGCAGGGTGAAGGTGAGGTGACTACAGGGAGACGCATGAAGGAAAGCAGCAGGGTGAAAGTGAGGTGACAACATGGAGACACATGAAGGAGGAGAGCGTCAGGGGGAAGGTGAGATGACAACATGGAGACACATGAAGGAGGAGAGCGTCAGGGGGAAGGTGAGATGACAACATGGAGACACACGAAGGAGGAGAGCTTCAGGGTAAAAGTGAGGTGACAACATGGAGACACATGAAGGAGGAGAGCTTCAGGGTGAAAGTGAGGTTACAACATGGAGACACATGAAGGAGGAGAGCAGCGAGGTGAAAGTGAGGACAACCTAGAGACATGTGAAGGAGGAGAGCAGTAGGGTGAAGGTGAGGTGACAACATGGAGACACATGAAGGAGGAGAGCGTCAGGGTGAAGGTGAGATGACAACATGGAGACACAAGAAGGAGGAGAGCGTCAGGGGGAAGGTGAGATGACAACATGGAGACATACGAAGGAGGAGAGTGTCAGGGGGAAGGTGAGATGACAACATGGAGACACTTGAAGGAGGAGAGTGTCAGGGGGAAGGTGAGGTGACTACAGGGAGACACATGAAGGAAAGCTGCAGGGTGAAGGTAAGATGACAACATGGAGACACATAAAGGAGGAGAGCGTCAGGGGGAAGGCGTAGTGATAACATGGAGACACATGAAGTAGGAGAGCGTCAGGGTGATGGCGGAGTGACAACATGGAGAGGAGAGCCCCAGGGTGATGGTAGGAGGAGAGCTAGGGATGGTAAAGGTCAGTAAAAGATTTGTGACATGTATTTCCAGATTGGGTACATGTAGACCCAGAATCCCTGCTTTTCTGTGTCTCTATATATTTGGGCTCCTCCTCATCTAATCTCTGTTTTGTCTTCCAGGCTCCCCTTTATTTATCCTCTTCTTCGTCTTTTGGACCCCTCTCTATCTTTCTTCCATGTTGCTTTCTGGTCTTCTCGTTTTCTTTGCTCCTTCTTCTGTTTCCTCTGCGTTGTCGGCTACTTCTTCTCTTTGCTCAGTGCCATCGTCTCTGCTTTACCTTTTTTTTTCCTTCTGTGAATTTGTCTCTGCTCTTCATCCTCTTTCTTCCACCTCATCCTCTTGGATCCTCCTCCATTTTGCTTTGCGCCATCATCTCGGCTTTTCTTTCCTCTGCGCCGTTGACTTGGCTTCCAGATTCCTCTGTGGCATCTTCATGACTTGTTTGCTACCGCTGTTTGGGTTTCCATCTTTCTTCCTTTCTCTGGTGGTCTCTAGGTGGTGGTCCAGCTCACAGAAAACTTACTGTCTCAGGCAGTCATGACCAACGAGAACAGTCGGCCTACACTAACTATCAATCTGCTCGGTGCACGACAGCATTGGCTGGAGGGAATGCTCAGACATGAGATAGGTAGGTGCAGGCTGGCCGATCTGGGACCTCCGTGCATCTGGTAGAGATCTCTGGATTTCACTCGAGCCATGGCATTACCCTGGAGGCCCACGTGCCGTTGTGTGAAGCTGCCGTCCATCTTTTTCCTTTGAACGGGGCTGTGGTTTGCTTTATTCTGTAGACTTTCTTCACTGAGGGTTTTAGTTTTCTGAGAAGGGCAGAGCGGCCTCAAAGGACGTAGCCGTCTGCTCTTTCTGGGGTGCTGTCCTATCTGTGAGGCAGCCAGTGGGTGGTGGGGGAGCTGCCTCCGTACTAGTGTCCTCCAGTGGAAGCTTGGGACCCCCACCCATAACGCATTACCTAGGAATTGAGCAGGACTGTTTTATTCTGTCTCCCCAGGGACCCATTACTTGCGAGGAGTGAATGATGCTCTGCAGTCCTGGCACGGGGCAGAAAGTCGCAAACAGTTTGGATTAAAACCTGCCAACCCCACAGAAGAAGGCCTGGCCAGCCTGCACAGCGTGCTTTGCCGGAAGCACCCATACTTGTGGCGCGCTGCCCTCCTCTATTACGCTATCAGTCGGGCTGCCACCTGCAGCTTTTCCGCATTGTTTAATGACCTGCAGCAGTTTGTCGAGGACCCCGCTGTGCGGTGGGAGTATTGTGTGCGGGTAAAGAGGGGCCAGAAGGACACAAGTCAACCAGGTGAGACCTCGGTAGGAGGTGGAATGGCGCTCAGCGGGGGCTGCCCTGATCACCCACCTGGCCATAGAGGTGTGATGCTGCTTTCCGAGTATAACCAGTGTTAGGATGAAGTTGAAGGCAGCGGATTGGTTCTGATTATCATGTGAATGGGACCGTCACAGAATGAATCCAGCCGCGGCTGGTGCATCCGCCATACATTTCCTATTTTTTAATTCAAAGAAAAAGCATCACAAGCAGCGCCAGTTATGAGACTGCGGTCATAGATGCCAACACCTCATCAATAAGGGCTCGCATGTGTGAAGATTGGACTGTGTGGCCCCCGGCCACTTAAATGCTTTTTTGTCCGTATTGTGCATCCAATTGTTGCAGGGTCATATCGACGATTTTCACTTCCATATGGGGCGAAGAGCTGGACCGTCATGCAATACCTGCTGATTGTGTGCGCACGTCCCGGCACGCATCCATAGACATGACGTCACTGCGCCACTCCTCTCCTGATGTGGAATTAAGTGCAGCTGGAATAGTTCTTCTCAGGCTATGTGCCCACCATGCAGAAATGCTCAGGATTTTTTCCTGAGCGTTTCTGCATCTCCCTGGCAGAAAAAAACGCATGCGGATTGTGCGCGCGGATTGTCCGTGCGGATTGTGCGCGCGGATTGTCCGTGCGGATTGTGCGTGCGGATTGTGCGTGCGGATTGTGCGTGGGAATTGTGCGCGCGGATTGTACCTGCGGATTGTGCGCGCGGATTGTGCGCGCGGATTGTGCGCGCGGATTGTACCTGCGGATTGTGCGCGCGGATTGTGCGCGCGGATTGTACGTGCGGATTGTACCTGCGGATTGTGCGCGCGGATTGTGCGCGCGGATTGTGCGTGCGGATTGTACCTGCGGATTGTGCGCGCGGATTGTGCGTGCGGATTGTACCTGCGGATTGTGCGCGCGGATTGTGCGCGCGGATTGTGCGCGCGGATTGTACGTGCGGATTGTACGTGCGTTTTCCTGCCAGGGACATGCGGATGTGAAGCTATTTTAGCATCACTTGGAAAGTGCTTGACAACTTGGTCACACTATATAAATCCATCCAACCGGCAACCAGCAGATATAGTGTGACCGAGAGAATGGTAAAAAATAAACCTATACTTACCTTCCGATGGCTCCCGGAGTCTTGCTGCGCTCCTGTGCTGGCTGCCGGCAGATCGCGGGACACTGAAGGACCTGCTGTCACATGACTATGACGTCACCGTAGGTCCTTCAGTCCTGGGCGATCTATCGGCAGCCAGCACAGGGAAGGAGTCCCGGGGCCGCCGGAAGGTGAATATAATCTTTATTTTTTATTTTATTTTTTTTTTACAGGTTCTGTGGTACCCGGGTCCGGATGAGACTCTCCTCTCCTCTACACCCGGGTACCATCCGCACATTAGAACGCGCCAATTACGCATGTACAGATGCAGTCTTGCGGAATTGGCGCAGTCTAATGCAAGTCAATGGTGGCGAAAACGCAGCACTTCCGCAGAATAATTGGTAGTGCTGCAGATTTTTATCATTGGGAAACATGGCAGACCTTCTACCAAGCGTTTTTTAAGCGTTTCTGCAGCCGCTGAAACTCTTAAAAAACGCATCGTGGGCACACAGCCTAAGGCAAAAAAAACAATATTTCACCCTGAGTAAAGAAACCATGCAAGGGAAAGCCCTGATGAAAGAAGAGAGAATGAGTTGGAATCCCAAGTATAAGCTCAAGACTAGTCTCTTACCGATTGTGTGACCCTGCGTATGCTTTTTCTCTTACCGATTGTGTGACCCTGCGTATGCTTTCTCTTACCGATTGTGTGACCCTGCGTATGCTTTTTCTTTTACCGATTGTGTGACCCTGCGTATGCTTTTTCTCTTACCGATTGTGTGACCCTGCGTATGCTTTTTCTCTTACCGATTGTGTGACCCTGCGTATGCTTTCTCTTACCGATTGTGTGACCCTGCGTATGCTTTTTCTCTTACCAGTTGCGTGACCCTGCGTATGCTTTTTCTCTTACCGATTGCGTGACCCTGCGTATGCTTTCTCTTACCAGTTGCGTGACCCTGCGTATGCTTTCTCTCACCGGTTGCGTGACCCTGCGTATGCTTTCTCTTACCAGTTGCTTGACCCTGCGTATGCTTTCTCTCACCGGTTGCGTGACCCTGTGTATGCTTTCTCTTACCAGTTGTCTGCCTGACCCTGCGTATGCTTTCTCTCCTTTAGGCTGCTTCAGTAAAGATCAGGTCTACCTAGACGGTATCATGCGTATATTGCGTCACCGTCACACCATTGACTTCCGCCTGCTGACTTCACTAGGAAAGGTATAGCCATCAGTGCCGGCCGAATGTCGCCAGTGTGTAAGTTACTGGTCGTGGGTGTCTGATCTTACCTGTTCTCTAGGTCGCGTTCGAGGATGTGGAGCGACTTCATCCATTTGCTCAGCTGGAGAACACTCGTCTTCCTCACTTCATGCGGGACATGGAGAAATATTACCAACATCTGAACCACGTCATGGAAATGAACCAGCTGAGCGACGAGGAGCTCTGCCGCCTTCTCCCAGATTTAACGCACGCTACCTCTTAAAATACTTGATAATTGGGAAGGTGGTGTGATGGGGGCATTGGACGACTGAACTTTTTATACATGGATCACACAGGTCTCATCACGTTTTGTGTTCTACTTTTTAAATTTTAACCTTGTGCCCAGGCTGGTGGTTGGGGAGAAGGGAGGGATGTAGGGGGTTGGCCCCTAGTCAGCCTACCAACTGAATTACACTGTTACCTTAAGACAATGCCCTCTGATTTGTGTGTACGTGGACTAGTCCTTTTCCCCCCTGCAGCCTGCTGTGTGTTGGTTGGGATGTGGGGCAGTTGGTGTCGGTTGAGCAACTGACGAGGGGGACTCGTGGATGCTGTGAGAGACTTTTGCCATGATGAGCCGACTGCTGCCCTGACAAAGAAACAGAAAAGACATTAAGTCTGTCCTAACAAGAGAAAAGTTAGTACCCGTTTACCACAGGATCGATCTCCAGGACCGTGTCAGAAGGAGAAAGGCGCATGGCATATCCAGGGTAATTCTCCCGAGTGTCTGTAATCTGATGGAGGAAATCAACTCTGTGCTACCAGTAATCCTTCAACATTGAAAGTGGGAACGAAACTTGCCCGGATCTGGAAGAGGACGGATCTATTAAACTGAAGGAAGAACTCAACACAACAAACTCTGCTTCATCGCATCAGGACCAAGTAGCAGTTATAAGACCTTCTTCTAAGACTACAACACTGTGAGTGTGACACCGGTGTCAAACTGTGTTAGGGTTTAGAGCTGGTTTCTCTAGTTAGGGTGCTGTAGCAGCGCGGCCCGATTATCGGAAGCCAGATAGGAAATTAGCAGAGAGTAGCTGATAGAAATTGTTTATTCTGTTTGTAACTTGCATTGCCATAGCTGGAGCACGGCTTGTGTGTCGCGCTCCAGTGATCTCTTGTAACCACTATTGTATTTATCATTACAACAGCTGTTAATCTTATTTTCCGGCATATAATCCTCTGTCTCTCAATAAAGAGTGTTTTGTTTCTGTCTCCTCGTCTACTGTGCCGTATTTCAGACCTGCCCAACGATGTGAGCAGCTTTCTGGGTGCTGGTCATTGCTGGATCGCAGCTACTTTTTCTTGTGATGGCAGGACTCCGTCCTTGGACACCTTGTAGCCCAGGTTCTCGATCTCCTTGAACAGATGACACTGTACCTGCCAGAGTCTGTTCAGACGTTCTTGAAAGGTCGCTGAGTAGATCATCCAGATATATCAGAGTCGCTTCAAAGTTCAGGTCGCCCAGACACTTCTCCATCAGCCGCTGGAACATACCCGATGCATTTTATAGTCCGAACGGCATTCTGTGAAATTCAAACAGGCCCATGGGGAGTATTAATGCTGTCTTTGCCCTGTCTTTTTCTGTCACCGGTACCTGCCAGTACCCGCTAGCTAGATCCAGAGTGGAGAAGTAGTTAGCCTTCCCTGGGGCAGTCAAAGACTCTTCGATGCGGGGCAATTGGTAGGAGTCTCGCACAGTGCATGCGTTCAACCGCCTGTAGTCCATGTAAAAACGAATGGTTCCGTCCTTCTTCTTGACAAGCACTACTGGGGCTGGCCATGGACTCTGACTACTCTGCACCACTCCCAAATCCAACATCTGTTTCAACAAGGTCTTCACCTCCTGGTACAGTTTGGGGGGTATCTGTCGATATCTTTCTTGAATCGGGAGAGTGTCCCCCATCGGTATCTCATGGGTGATGGCGTCTATGCAGCCAAAGTCATCGACGTGGCGGGCAAACACGGCCTGATTCTCCCACAGCATTTTTTCAACTGCTTGTATATGATCTCGATCGATAGCCTTCACGTCCACCTCCATTTGGGCCAAGATGGCTCGCCCATCCCATTCCAGAGTCGGGACCTCTTCCTTTTTCGGCCGTGACTGCCAGGGTCCAGACAGCATCATCTACCGGGGTCAGTGTCACTTCTTTCTGACTCAGCACTTCACTTCGATGTAGATACACACGAGCCAGCTCCACTCCTAGGGGTTAAACAGACTTCTCTCTGTCCCACATTTACGGCTCTGTTCGGTACTCATCCATTATGGACCACTGCTAATGTACGGGCTCCCAGGGCATTCTGGCCAACTTCTCCTGGTTTCACTGGTTCGATGACCACCTCCATGCCTTCAAGGCTGCGAAAGGTTCCCACAGGCAGTGGCAGAATGGTCTCCCGACAAGGAAGGAGAGAGATATCCTTCCCGGCACTCAAACAACTCCCACAGACTGGTGTACAGGGACACTCTTCTGTGTCCCACAGACATGGATCAGCCGTTGGAATGCTCTCTGGGTAGGTTTGTGCGGAGTAGCCTGTTCCCACTAGCCAGGCCCTCGTTTAGTGAACATGATCTGGTCCAACTCTCGCAGGATATTCATACCCATTATCACCGGTACATCTTCTTTGAATGGCTCGGGAACCAGCAAATTGCCTTTTCTTCCCACATCTTGTCCACATAGCCCCACATTCATCCACACAACCCCTGTCACGGGGATCGGTTGCTAAATAGCCGCTGTTACCTGGATCAACGTGTCCCGCTCTGGCTTGGCCATCATTTTAAAGTCACGGTTGAAGTACGACTTGGGCATGGTCGTTACCTGTGACCCAGTATCCACTAAGCAGTCCCCTGGGATGCCTTCAAACTCAGCTCGCAGGAAGGGACATCCTGCAACCAGATGTTCAGAATTATGCTGGGGGCTTGTCCCTCTACCTCCCCCGCAGTACGTCCCACTACTGCGGGGGCCAGAAGTTTAACGGCTGTTCTGGGTGTCTTTGCAAATCACTCTGACACCCTCTAGCAAAGTGTCCTCTACGTCCACACCGCCAACACTGTGTGTCCTGACAATCATTTCTTCGCCTGCATGTAGAAGGCGCCCTTGGAACCTGACCAGCTGGCCTTGGTGGAGGACGCTGGGGTTTCCTTATAGATCGGTCCAGACCGAGGGCCCGCCGGTGGATGATATTAATGAACTGGTAGAACGGTCCACACCCAGGCGTAGTAGGTGGAGGGTTAGGTTCGGGAACATGAGGAAAGGCCCGATAAGGATTTTGTAGTGCTGGGTAAGCGGCCTCCGAAGCGGGGCTGGTCCCTATCCATTTTTCCATTTGTGTCAACTTTTTTTACATAACATTCAGGGAAATCTGCAGGTTTTCTACTACTCTGATCAGTGCCTCTTCACTCCTCACGCCCCCGAGGGTCGGGACTGTCTGGGTTCATATCACTCCAGAAGCATAGCTTTCTTCTTTGCTTCGGGCCACTGCCTCTGCCAATATTTGTCAAAATCTTAAGGCAGTATCCACTCTAACTCGCTCACCCAGGACCTGTTTCAGGGGAGTACTGTAGAGTCCCAGAATAAATAGTTCTCGTAGTATCTGGTCCACAGATCTCATCTGTCTCTTTCTTTTGCACGTCTGCTAGTATTTCCTGTAACGCCGTGGCATATTGGGAGACCCCTTCCCCTTCCTGCTGCAGCCGATAGAAGAACTTTGCCCGGAGGTGCCCTGCACTTGCTGTTTCACCATATATCGCCTCCAGAAATTTCACCATCTCTTTCAAGATGGTACGCGTGGCTTCAGGTTGCAGGAAGACGTTTCTGCATGCCTCACCCTCCAGGGTGGCCAGAGCGATCTCCACTTGTAGTTCTGGGCTGACATTATAAATCTTCGCAACGCTCTGCAATCTGGTCACCCAGTCGGGCAGTGGCATATTCTGGCCATCAAATTTGGGTAACAAGCTAAACAACGTGCTCATAGGGAGGGCCCTTGCAGGGCTTCCACCATTGCCTGCGGTACTCACATTAGCCACATTGGTATCGGCAGCCTCCATATCTGTGAACGTACCCTGCTCGCAGCGCCACTTGTAGCGGTGTCCAAAGAACACCGCAAGGCAGGTCTCAAATATGGTACAGTAGACGAGGAGACAGAAACAAAACACCGGCTTTATTGAGAGACAGAGGATTATATGGCAGAAAATAAGACTAACAGTTGTAAAAATAAATACAATGGTAGTTACAAGAAGAGATCACTGGAGTGCGTCACACAAGCCGTGCTCCAGCTACGACAATGCAAATTACACTACAAACAGTAAAAACAATTTCTATCAACTACGCTCTGCTAATTCCCTATCTGGCTTCCGATAATCGGGCCGCGCTGCTACAGCACCCTAACTAGAGAAACCTGCTCTAAACCCTAACACAGTTTGACACCGGTGTCACACTCACAGTTTTGTAGTCTTAGAAGAAGGTCTTATAACTGCCACTTGGTCCTGATGCGATGAAGCAGAGTTTGTTGTGTTGAGCTCTTCCTTCAGGTTAATAGATCCGTCCTTTTCCAGATCCAGGCAAGTTTCATTCCCACTTTCAATGTTGAAGGATTACTGGTAGCACAGAGTAGTTTTCCTCCATCAGATTACTGGCACTCGGGAGAATTACCCTGGATATGCAATTGCGCCTTTCTCCTTCTGACACGGTCCTAAAGATCGATCCTGTGGTAAACGGGCACCATCTTTTCTCTTGTTAGGACAGACTTAATGTTTTGTCTGTCTCTTTCTCAGGGCAGCAGTCGGCTCACCATGGCAAAAGTCTCGCACAGCATCCACGAGTCCCCCTCGTCAGTTGCTCAACTGACACCAACTGCCCCACGTCCCAACCAACACACAGCAGGCTGCAGGGGGGAAAAGGACTAGTCCATGTACACGCAAATCAGAGGGGAGTATTGTCTCTTAAAGTAACAGTGTGTTTCAGTTGGTAGGCTGACTAGGGGCCAACCCCCTACAAGGAGTGGGGCTGCGCACGGACTGGTGGTTGTGGGGGGGGGGGGGGAGAATGGGGCTGCGCACGGACTGGTGGTTGTGGGGGGGGGGGAGAATGGGGCTGCGCACGGACTGGTGGTTGTGGGGGGGGAGTGGGGCTGCGCACGGACTGGTGGTTGTGGGGGGGGAGTGGGGCTGCGCACAGACTGGTGGTTGTGGGGGGGGAGTGGGGCTGCGCACAGACTGGTGGTTGTGGGTGGGGAGGGGGGTTCTGCGCACGGACTGGTGGTTGTGGGGGGGAGTGGGGCTGCGCACGGACTGGTGATTGTGGGGGGGGGCTGCACGGACTGGTGGTTGTGGGGGGGGAGTGGGGCTGCGCATGGACTGGTGGTTGTGGGGGGGAGTGGGGCTGCGCACAGACTGGTGGTTGTGGGGGTGGGGAGTGGGGCTGCGCACGGACTGGTGGTTGGGGGGGAGTGGGGCTGCGCACGGACTGGTGGTTGTAGGACATGGACTGCTCCCTTCATGCAGGACACGGAGAAGCATTACTACCATCTGCATCACTTCCTGGAGATGACTCCGCTGGGCGACCAGCATCTCCTCAGCATCATCCCAGACTGATCGCACGCCGTGGTGGAGATTGTTATTAGAGGAGCTGTCACTGGACGGCTGAACCTTTTCTACATGGATCTCACAAGCCTCAGCTTTTGTATTCTACTTTTTATTAGCTTTAGCCTTGAACACAGGATGTTGGTTATACGGTGACGAGGGAGATCTTCTGTCTGCGCACGGGATGGTGCTCGCAGTGGGGTGAGATGGGTGTGGGGGTGTGACTGTGCACAGGCTGGTGCTGGTAGTGGGGTGAGATGGGTGTGGGGTGTGAATGTGCACAGGATGGTGCTCGCAGTGGGGTGAGATGGGTGTGAATGTGCACAGGATGGTGATCGCTGTGGGGTGAGATGGGTGAGAATGTGCACAGGATGGTGATCGCAGTGGGGTGAGATGAGTGTGAATGTGCACAGGATGGTGCTCGCAGTGGAGTGAGATGGATGTGAATGTGCACAGGATGGTGCACGCAGTGGGGTGAGATGGGTGTGAATGTGCACAGGATGGTGCTCGCAGTGGGGTGAGATGGGTGAGAATGTGCACAGGATGGTGCTCGCAGTGGGGTGAGATGGATGTGAATGTACACAGGATGGTGCCCGCAGTGGGGTCAGATGGGTGAGAATGTGCACAGGATGGTGCTCGCAGTGGGGTGAGATGGGTGTGAATGTGCACAGAATGGTGCTCGCAGTGGAGTGAGATGGGTGACAATGTGCACAGGATGGTGCTCGCAGTGGGGTGAGATGGGTGAGAATGTGCACAGGATGGTGCTCGCAGTGGGGTGAGATGGGTGTGAATGTGCACAGGATGGTGCTCGTAGTGGGGTGAGATGAGTGTGAATGTGCACAGGATGGTGCTCGCAGTGGGGTGAGATGGGTGTGAATGTGCACAGGATGGTGATTGCAGTGGGGTGAGATGGGTGTGAATGTGCACAGGATGGTGCCCGCAGTGGGATGAGAATGTGCACAGGATGGTGCTCGCAGTGGGGTGAGATGGGTGTGAATGTGCACAGGATGGTGCTCACAGTGGGGTGAGATGGGTGTGAATGTGCACAGGATGGTGCTCGTAGTGGGGTGAGATGGGTGAGAATGTGCACAGGATGGTGCTCGTAGTGGGGTGACATGGGTGAGAATGTGCACAGGATGGTGCTCGTAGTGGGGTGAGATGGGTGAGAATGTGCACAGGATGGTGAACGCAGTAGGGTGAGATGGGTGTGAATGTGCACAGGATGGTGATCGCAGTGGGGTGAGATGGGTGAGAATGTGCACAGGATGGTGATCGCAGTAGGGTGAGATGGGTGTGAATGTGCACAGGATGGTGATCGCAGTGGGGTGAGATGGGTGTGACTGTGCACAGGCTGGTGCTGATAGTGGGGTGAGATGGATGTGGGGGTGTGACTGTGCACAGGCTGGTGCTGGTAGTGGGGTGAGATGGGTGTGAATGTGCACAGAATGGTGCTCGCAGTGGGGTGAGATGGGTGTGAATGTGCACAGGATGGTGCTCGCAGTGGGGTGAGATGAGTGTGGGGGTGTGAATTTGCCCAGGATGGTGCTCGCATTGGGGTGAGATGGGTGTGAATGTGCACAGGATGGTGCTCGTAGTGGAGTGAGATGAGTGTGAATGTGCACAGGATGGTGATCGCAGTGGGGTGAGATGGGTGTGAATGTGCACAGGATGGTGCTCGCAGTGGGGTGAGATGAGTGTGGCGGTGTGAATTTGCCCAGGATGGTGCTCGCAGTGGGGTGAGATCGGTGTGAATGTGCACAGGATGGTGCTCGCAGTGGGGTGAGATGAGTGTGGGGGTGTGAATTTGCCCAGGATGGTGCTCGCAGTGGGGTGAGATGGGTGTGAATGCACAGGATGGTGCTCGCAGTGGGGTGAGATGGGTGTGAATGCACAGGATGGTGCTCGCAGTGGGGTGAGATGAGTGTGAATGTGCACAGGATGGTGCTCGTAGTGGGGTGAGATGAGTGTGAATGTGCACGGGATGGTGCTCGCAGTGGGGTGAGATGGGTGTGAATGCACAGGATGGTGCTCGCAGTGGGGTGAGATGAGTGTGAATGTGCACAGGATGGTGCTCGCAGTGGGGTGAGATGGGTGTGAATGTGCACAGAATGGTGCTCGCAGTGGGGTGAGATGGGTGTGAATGTGCACAGGATGGTGCTCGCAGTGGGGTGAGATGGGTGTGAATGTGCACTGGATGGTGCTCGCAGTGGGGTGAGATGGGTGTGAATGTGCACAGAATGGTGCTCGCAGTGGGGTGAGATGGGTGTAAATGTGCACAGGATGGTGCTCGCAGTGGGGTGAGATGGGTGTGAATGTGCACAGGATGGTGCTCGCAGTGGGGTGAGATGGGTGAGAATGTGCACAGGATGGTGCTCGCAGTGGGGTGAGATGGATGTGAATGTACACAGGATGGTGCCCGCAGTGGGGTGAGATGGGTGTGACTGTGCACAGGCTGGTGCTGATAGTGGGGTGAGATGGGTGTGGGGGTGTGACTGTGCACAGGCTGGTGCTGGTAGTGGGGTGAGATGGGTGTGGGGTGTGAATGTGCACAGGATGGTGCTCGCAGTGGGGTGAGATGGGTGTGAATGTGCACAGGATGGTGATCGCAGTGGGGTGAGATGGGTGAGAATGTGCACAGGATGGTGATCGCAGTGGGGTGAGATGAGTGTTAATGTGCACAGGATGGTGCTCGCAGTGGGGTGAGATGGATGTGAATGTGCACAGGATGGTGCACGCAGTGGGGTGAGATGGGTGTAAATGTGCACAGGATGGTGCACGCAGTGGGGTGAGATGGGTGTGAATGTGCACAGGATGGTGCTCGCAGTGGGGTGAGATGGGTGAGAATGTGCACAGGATGGTGCTCGCAGTGGGGTGAGATGGATGTGAATGTACACAGGATGGTGCCCGCAGTGAGGTCAGATGGGTGAGAATGTGCACAGGATGGTGCCCGCAGTGGGGTGAGATGGGTGTGAATGTGCACAGAATGGTGCTCGCAGTGGAGTGAGATGGGTGACAATGTGCACAGGATGGTGCTCGCAGTGGGGTGAGATGGGTGTGAATGTGCACAGGATGGTGCTCGTAGTGGGGTGAGATGAGTGTGAATGTCCACAGGATGATGCTCGCAGTGGGGTGAGATGGGTGTGAATGTGCACAGGATGGTGCTAGCAGTGGGGTGAGATGGGTGTGAATGTGCACAGGATGGTGCTCGCAGTGGGGTGAGATGGGTGTGAATGTGCACAGGATGGTGATTGCAGTGGGGTGAGATGGGTGAGAATGTGCACAGGATGGTGATCGCAGTGGGGTGAGATGGGTGTGAATGTGCACAGGATGGTGCCCGCAGTGGGGTGAAAATGTGCACAGGATGGTGCTCGCAGTGGGGTGAGATGGGTGTGAATGTGCACAGGATGGTGCTCACAGTGGGGTGAGATGGGTGTGAATGTGCACAGGATGGTGCTCATAGTGGGGTGAGATGGGTGAGAATGTGCACAGGATGGTGCTCGTAGTGGGGTGAGATGGGTGAGAATGTGCACAGGATGGTGAACGCAGTAGGGTGAGATGGGTGTGAATGTGCACAGGATGGTGATCGCAGTGGGGTGAGATGGGTGCGAATGTGCACAGGATGGTGATCGCAGTAGGGTGAGATGGGTGTGAATGTGCACAGGATGGTGATCGCAGTGGGGTGAGATGGGTGTGACTGTGCACAGGCTGGTGCTGATAGTGGGGTGAGATGGATGTGGGGGTGTGACTGTGCACAGGCTGGTGCTGGTAGTGGGGTGAGATAGGTGTGAATGTGCACAGAATGGTGCTCGCAGTGGGGTGAGATGGGTGTGAATGTGCACAGGATGGTGCTCGCAGTGGGATGAGATGAGTGTGGGGGTGTGAATTTTCCCAGGATGGTGCTCGCAGTGGGGTGAGATGGGTGTGAATGCACAGGATGGTGCTCGTAGTGGGGTGAGATGAGTGTGAATGTGCACAGGATGGTGATCGCAGTGGGGTGAGATGGGTATGAATGTGCACAGGATGGTGCTCGCAGTGGGGTGAGATGAGTGTGGGGGTGTGAATTTGCCCAGGATGGTGCTCGCAGTGGGGTGAGATCGGTGTGAATGTGCACAGAATGGTGCTCGCAGTGGGGTGAGATGAGTGTGGGAGTGTGAATTTGCCCAGGATGGTGCTCGCAGTGGGGTGAGATGGGTGTGAATGCACAGGATGGTGCTCGCAGTGGGGAGAGATGGGTGTGAATGCACAGGATGGTGCTCGCAGTGGGGTGAGATGAGTGTGAATGTGCACAGGATGGTGCTCGTAGTGGGGTGAGATGAGTGTGAATGTGCACAGGATGGTGATCGCAGTGGGGTGAGATGGGTGTGAATGTGCACAGGATGGTGCTCGCAGTGGGGGGAGATGGGTGTGAATGTGCACAGGATGGTGCGCGCAGTGGGGTGAGATGGATGTGAATGTACACAGGATGGTGCCCGCAGTGGGGTGAGATGGGTGTGACTGTGCACAGGCTGGTGCTGATAGTGGGGTGAGATGGGTGTGGGGGTGTGACTGTGCACAGGCTGGTGCTGGTAGTGGGGTGAGATGGGTGTGGGGTGTGAATGTGCACAGGATGGTGCTCGCAGTGGGGTGAGATGGGTGTGAATGTGCACAGGATGGTGATCGCAGTGGGGTGAGATGGGTGAGAATGTGCACAGGATGGTGATCGCAGTGGGGTGAGATGAGTGTTAATGTGCACAGGATGGTGCTCGCAGTGGGGTGAGATGGATGTGAATGTGCACAGGATGGTGCTCGCAGTGGGGTGAGATGGATGTGAATGTGCACAGGATGGTGCACGCAGTGGGGTGAGATGGGTGTGAATGTGCACAGGATGGTGCACACAGTGGGGTGAGATGGGTGTGAATGTGCACAGGATGGTGCTCGCAGTGGGGTGAGATGGGTGAGAATGTGCACAGGATGGTGCTCGCAGTGGGGTGAGATGGATGTGAATGTACACAGGATGGTGCCCGCAGTGAGGTCAGATGGGTGAGAATGTGCACAGGATGGTGCCCGCAGTGGGGTGAGATGAGTGTGAATGTCCACAGGTTGGTGCTCGCAGTGGGGTGAGATGGGTGTGAATGTGCACAGGATGGTGATTGCAGTGGGGTGAGATGGGTGAGAATGTGCACAGGATGGTGATCGCAGTGGGGTGAGATGGGTGTGAATGTGCACAGGATGGTGCCCGCAGTGGGGTGAAAATGTGCACAGGATGGTGCTCGCAGTGGGGTGAGATGGGTGTGAATGTGCACAGGATGGTGCTCACAGTGGGGTGAGATGGGTGTGAATGAGCACAGGATGGTGCTCATAGTGGGGTGAGATGGGTGAGAATGTGCACAGGATGGTGCTCATAGTGGGGTGAGATGGGTGAGAATGTGCACAGGATGGTGCTCATAGTGGGGTGAGATGGGTGTGAATGTGCACAGAATGGTGCTCGCAGTGGGGTGAGATGGGTGTGAATGTGCACAGGATGGTGCTCGCAGTGGGGTGAGATGAGTGTGGGGGTGTGAATTTGCCCAGGATGGTGCTCGCAGTGGGGTGAGATGGGTGTGAATGCACAGGATGGTGCTCGCAGTGGGGTGAGATGAGTGTGAATGTGCACAGGATGGTGATCGTAGTGGGGTGAGATGAGTGTGAGTGTGCACAGGATGGTGATCGTAGTCGGGTGAGATGGGTGTGAATGTGCACAGGATGGTGCTCGCAGTGGGGTGAGATGAGTGTGGGGGTGTGAATTTGCCCAGGCAGGTGCTCGCAGTGGGGTGAGATGGGTGTGAATGCACAGGATGGTGCTCGCAGTGGGGTGAGATGAGTGTGAATGTGCACAGGATGGTGATCGTAGTGGGGTGAGATGAGTGTGAATGTGCACAGGATGGTGATCTCAGTGGGGTGAGATGGGTGTGAATGTGCACAGGATGGTGCTCGCAGTGGGGTGAGATGGGTGTGAATGTGCATAGAATGGTGCTCGCAGTGGGGTGAGATGGGTGTGAATGTGCAGGGGATGGTGCTCGCAGTGGGGTGAGATGGGTGTGAATGTGCACGGGATGGTGCTCGTAGTGGGGTGAGATGGGTGTGAATGTGCACAGAATGGTTCTCGCAGTGGGGTGAGATGGGTGTGAATGTGCACAGGATGGTGCTCGTGGTGGGGTGAGATGGGTGTAGGGGTGTGACTGTGCACAGGCTGGTGCTGATAGTGGGGTGAGATGGGTGTGGGGGTGTGGCTGCGCACAGGCTGATGCTGGTAGTGGGGTGAGATGGGTGTGAATGTGCACAGAATGTTGCTCGCAGTGGGGTGAGATGGGTGTGAATGTGCACAGGATGGTGCTCACAGTGGGGTGAGATGAGTGTGAATGCACAGGAAGGTGCTCGCAGTGGGGTGAGATGAGTGTGAATGTGCACAGGATGGTGCTCGCAGTGGGGTGAGATGAGTGTGGTGGTGTGAATTTGCCCAGGATGGTGCTCGCAGTGGGGTGAGATGGGTGTGAATGCACAGGATGGTGCTCGCAGTGGGGTGAGATGAGTGTGAATGTGCACAGGATGGTGCTCGTAGTGGAGTGTGATGAGTGTGAGTGTGCACAGAATGGTGATCGCAGTGGGGTGAGATGGGTGTGAATGTGCCCAGGATGGTGCTCGTAGTGGGGTGAGATGAGTGTGAATGTGCACAGGATGGTGCTCGCAGTGGGGTGAGATGGGTGTGAATGTGCACAGGATGGTGATTGCAGTGGGGTGAGATGGGTGTGAATGTGCACAGAATGGTGCTCGCAGTGGGGTGAGATGGGTGTGAATGTGCACAGGATGGTGATCGCAGTGCGGTGAGATGGGTGTGAATGTGCACAGGATGGTGCTCGCAGTGGGGTGAGATGGGTGTGAATGTGCACAGGATGGTGATCGCAGTGGGGTGAGATGGGTGTGAATGTGCACAGGATGGTGCTCGCAGTGGGGTGAGATGGGTGTGAATGTGCACAGGATGGTGATCGCAGTGGGGTGAGATGGGTGAGAATGTGCACAGGATGGTGTTCGTAGTGGGATGAGATGGGTGTGAATGCGAGCACCATCCTGTGCACAGTGGGGTGAGATGGGTGTGAATGTGCACAGGATGGTGCTCGTAGTAGGGTGAGATGAGTGAATCTGCACAGGATGGTGCTCGCAGTGGGGTGAGATGGGTGTGAATGTGCACAGGATGGTGATCGCAGTGGGGTGAGATGGATGTGAATATGCACAGGATGGTGCTCGCAGTGGGGTGAGATGGGTGTGAATGTGCACAGGCTGGTGATCGCAGTGGAGTGAGATGGGTGAGAATGTGCACAGGATGATGCTCGCAGTGGGGTGAGATGGGTGTGACTGTGCACAGGCTGGTGCTGGTAGTGGGGTGAGATGGGTGTGAATGTGCACAGGATGTTGCTTGCAGTGGGGTGAGATGGGTGTGAATGTGCACAGAATGGTGCTCGTGGTGGGGTGAGATGGGTGTAGGGGTGTGACTGTGCACAGGCTGGTGCTGATAGTGGGGTGAGATGGGTGTGGGGGTGTGACTGTGCACAGGCTGGTGCTGGTAGTGGGGTGAGATTGGTGTGAATGTGCACAGAATGGTGCTCCCAGTGGGGTGAGATGGGTGTGAATGTGCACAGGATGGTGATCGCAGTGGGGTGAGATGGGTGTGAATGTGCACAGGATGGTGCTCGCAGTGGGGCGAGATGGGTGTGAATGTTCACAGAATGGTGCTCGCAGTGGGGTGAGATGGGTGTGAATGTGCACAGGATGGTGCTCGCGGTGGGGTGAGATGGGTGTAGGGGTGTGACTGTGCACAGGCTGGTGCTGATAGTGGGGTGAGATGGGTGTGGGGGTGTGACTGTGCACAGGCTGGTGCTGGTAGTGGGGTGAGATGGGTGTGAATGTGCACAGAATGGTGCTCGCAGTGGGGTGAGATGGGTGTGAATATGCCCAGGATGGTGCTCGCAGTGGGGTGAGATGAGTGTGGGGGTGTGAATTTGCCCAGGATGGTGCTCGCAGTGGGGTGAGATGGGTGTGAATGCACAGGATGGTGCTCGCAGTGGGGTGAGATGAGTGTGAATGTGCACAGGATGGTGATCGTAGTGGGGTGAGATGAGTGTGAGTGTGCACAGGATGGTGATCGTAGTGGGGTGAGATGGGTGTGAATGTGCACAGGATGGTGCTCGCAGTGGGGTGAGATGAGTGTGGGGGTGTGAATTTGCCCAGGATGGTGCTCGCAGTGGGGTGAGATGGGTGTGAATGCACAGGATGGTGCTCGCAGTGGGGTGAGATGAGTGTGAATGTGCACAGGATGGTGATCGTAGTGGGGTGAGATGAGTGTGAATGTGCACAGGATGGTGATCTCAGTGGGGTGAGATGGGTGTGAATGTGCACAGGATGGTGCTCGCAGTGGGGTGAGATGGGTGTGAATGTGCACAGAATGGTGCTCACAGTGGGGTGAGATGGGTGTGAATGTGCACAGGATGGTGCTCGCAGTGGGGTGAGATGGGTGTGAATGTGCAGGGGATGGTGCTCGCAGTGGGGTGAGATGGGTGTGAATGTGCACGGGATGGTGCTCGTAGTGGGGTGAGATGGGTGTGAATGTGCACAGAATGGTTCTCGCAGTGGGGTGAGATGGGTGTGAATGTGAACAGGATGGTGCTCGTGGTGGGGTGAGATGGGTGTAGGGGTGTGACTGTGCACAGGCTGGTGCTGATAGTGGGGTGAGATGGGTGTGGGGGTGTGGCTATGCACATGCTGGTGCTGGTAGTGGGGTGAGATGGGTGTGAATGTGCACAGAATGGTGCTCGCAGTGGGGTGAGAGGGGTGTGAATGTGCACAGGATGGTGCTCACAGTGAGGTGAGATGAGTGTGGGGGTGTGAATTTGCCCAGGGTGGTGCTCGCAGTGGGGTGAGATGGGTGTGAATGCACAGGAAGGTGCTCGCAGTGGGGTGAGATGAGTGTGAATGTGCACAGGATGGTGCTCGTAGTGGGATGAGATGAGTGTGAATGTGCACAGGATGGTGCTCACAGTGGGGTGAGATGGGTGTGAATGCACAGTATGGTGCTCGCAGTGGGGTGAGATGAGTGTGGGGGTGTGAATTTGCCCAGGATGCTGCTCGCAGTGGGGTGAGATGGGTGTGAATGTGCACAGGATGGTGCTCGCAGTGGGGTGAGATGAGTGTGGTGGTGTGAATTTACCCAGGATGGTGCTCGCAGTGGGGTGAGATGGGTGTGAATGCACAGGATGGTGCTCGCAGTGGGGTGAGATGAGTGTGAATGTGCACAGGATGGTGCTCGTAGTGGACTGTGATGAGTGTGAATGTGCATAGGATGGTGATCGCAGTGGGGTGAGATGGGTGTGAATGTGCCCAGGATGGTGCTCGTAGTGGGGTGAGATGAGTGTGAATGTGCACAGGATGGTGCTCGCAGTGGGGTGAGATGGGTGTGAATGTGCACAGGATGGTGCTCGCAGTGGGGTGAGATGGGTGTGAATGTGCACAGGATGGTGATCGCAGTGGGGTGAGATGGGTGTGAATGTGCACAGGATGGTGCTGGCAGTGGGGTGAGATGGGTGTGAATGTGCACAGGATGGTGCTCGCAGTGGGGTGAGATGGGTGTGAATGTGCACAGGATGGTGCTCGCAGTGGGGTGAGATGGGTGTGAATGTGCACAGGATGGTGATCGCAGTGGGGTGAGATGGGTGAGAATGTGCACAGGATGGTGTTCGTAGTGGGATGAGATGGGTGTGAATGTGCACAGGATGGTGCTCGCAGTGGGGTGAGATGGGTGTGAATGTGCACAGGATGGTGCTCGTAGTAGGGTGAGATGAGTGAATCTGCACAGGATGGTGCTCGCAGTGGGGTGAGATGGGTGTGAATGTGCACAGGATGGTGATCGCAGTGGGGTGAGATGGATGTGAATATGCACAGGATGGTGCTCGCAGTGGGGTGAGATGGGTGTGAATGTGCACAGGCTGGTGATCGCAGTGGAGTGAGGTGGGTGAGAATGTGCACAGGATGATGCTCGCAGTGGGGTGAGATGGGTGTGACTGTGCACAGGCTGGTGCTGGTAGTGGGGTGAGATGGGTGTGAATGTGCACAGGATCTTGCTCGCAGTGGGGTGAGATGGGTGTGAATGTGCACAGAATGGTGCTCGCAGTGGGGTGAGATGGGTGTGAATGTGCACAGGATGGTGCTCGTGGTGGGGTGAGATGGGTGTAGGGGTGTGACTGTGCACAGGCTGGTGCTGGTAGTGGGGTGAGATGGGTGTGAATGTGCACAGAATGGTGCTCGCAGTGGGGTGAGATGGGTGTGAATGTGCACAGGATGGTGCTCGCAGTGGGATGAGATGAGTGTGGGGGTGTGAATTTTCCCAGGATGGTGCTCGCAGTGGGGTGAGATGGGTGTGAATGCACAGGATGGTGCTCGTAGTGGGGTGAGATGAGTGTGAATGTGCACAGGATGGTGATCGCAGTGGGGTGAGATGGGTGTGAATGTGCACAGGATGGTGCTCGCAGTGGGGTGAGATGAGTGTGGGGGTGTGAATTTGCCCAGGATGGTGCTCGCAGTGGGGTGAGATCGGTGTGAATGTGCACAGAATGGTGCTCGCAGTGGGGTGAGATGAGTGTGGGAGTGTGAATTTGCCCAGGATGGTGCTCGCAGTGGGGTGAGATGGGTGTGAATGCACAGGATGGTGCTCGCAGTGGGGAGAGATGGGTGTGAATGCACAGGATGGTGCTCGCAGTGGGGTGAGATGAGTGTGAATGTGCACAGGATGGTGCTCGTAGTGGGGTGAGATGAGTGTGAATGTGCACAGGATGGTGATCGCAGTGGGGTGAGATGGGTGTGAATGTGCACAGGATGGTGCTCGCAGTGGGGGGAGATGGGTGTGAATGTGCACAGGATGGTGCGCGCAGTGGGGTGAGATGGATGTGAATGTACACAGGATGGTGCCCGCAGTGGGGTGAGATGGGTGTGACTGTGCACAGGCTGGTGCTGATAGTGGGGTGAGATGGGTGTGGGGGTGTGACTGTGCACAGGCTGGTGCTGGTAGTGGGGTGAGATGGGTGTGGGGTGTGAATGTGCACAGGATGGTGCTCGCAGTGGGGTGAGATGGGTGTGAATGTGCACAGGATGGTGATCGCAGTGGGGTGAGATGGGTGAGAATGTGCACAGGATGGTGATCGCAGTGGGGTGAGATGAGTGTTAATGTGCACAGGATGGTGCTCGCAGTGGGGTGAGATGGATGTGAATGTGCACAGGATGGTGCACGCAGTGGGGTGAGATGGGTGTGAATGTGCACAGGATGGTGCACGCAGTGGGGTGAGATGGGTGTGAATGTGCACAGGATGGTGCTCGCAGTGGGGTGAGATGGGTGAGAATGTGCACAGGATGGTGCTCGCAGTGGGGTGAGATGGATGTGAATGTACACAGGATGGTGCCCGCAGTGAGGTCAGATGGGTGAGAATGTGCACAGGATGGTGCCCGCAGTGGGGTGAGATGGGTGTGAATGTGCACAGAATGGTGCTCGTAGTGGGGTGAGATGAGTGTGAATGTCCACAGGTTGGTGCTCGCAGTGGGGTGAGATGGGTGTGAATGTGCACAGGATGGTGATTGCAGTGGGGTGAGATGGGTGAGAATGTGCACAGGATGGTGATCGCAGTGGGGTGAGATGGGTGTGAATGTGCACAGGATGGTGCCCGCAGTGGGGTGAAAATGTGCACAGGATGGTGCTCGCAGTGGGGTGAGATGGGTGTGAATGTGCACAGGATGGTGCTCACAGTGGGGTGAGATGGGTGTGAATGTGCACAGGATGGTGCTCATAGTGGGGTGAGATGGGTGAGAATGTGCACAGGATGGTGCTCATAGTGGGGTGAGATGGGTGTGAATGTGCACAGAATGGTGCTCGCAGTGGGGTGAGATGGGTGTGAATGTGCACAGGATGGTGCTCGCAGTGCGGTGAGATGAGTGTGGGGGTGTGAATTTGCCCAGGATGGTGCTCGCAGTGGGGTGAGATGGGTGTGAATGCACAGGATGGTGATCTCAGTGGGGTGAGATGGGTGTGAATGTGCACAGGATGGTGCTCGCAGTGGGGTGAGATGGGTGTGAATGTGCATAGAATGGTGCTCGCAGTGGGGTGAGATGGGTGTGAATGTGCAGGGGATGGTGCTCGCAGTGGGGTGAGATGGGTGTGAATGTGCACGGGATGGTGCTCGTAGTGGGGTGAGATGGGTGTGAATGTGCACAGAATGGTTCTCGCAGTGGGGTGAGATGGGTGTGAATGTGCACAGGATGGTGCTCGTGGTGGGGTGAGATGGGTGTAGGGGTGTGACTGTGCACAGGCTGGTGCTGATAGTGGGGTGAGATGGGTGTGGGGGTGTGGCTGTGCACAGGCTGATGCTGGTAGTGGGGTGAGATGGGTGTGAATGTGCACAGAATGTTGCTCGCAGTGGGGTGACATGGGTGTGAATGTGCACAGGATGGTGCTCACAGTGGGGTGAGATGAGTGTGGGGGTGTGAATTTGCCCAGGGTGGTGCTCGCAGTGGGGTGAGATGGGTGTGAATGCACAGGAAGGTGCTCGCAGTGGGGTGAGATGAGTGTGAATGTGCACAGGATGGTGCTCGCAGTGGGGTGAGATGGGTGTGAATGCACAGGATGGTGCTCGCAGTGGGGTGAGATGAGTGTGGGGGTGTGAATTTGCCCAGGATGCTGCTCGCAGTGGGGTGAGATGGGTGTGAATGTGCACAGGATGGTGCTCGCAGTGGGGTGAGATGAGTGTGGTGGTGTGAATTTGCCCAGGATGCTGCTCGCAGTGGGGTGAGATGGGTGTGAATGTGCACAGAATGGTGCTCGCAGTGGGGTGAGATGGGTGTGAATGTGCACAGGATGGTGATCGCAGTGCGGTGAGATGGGTGTGAATGTGCACAGGATGGTGCTCGCAGTGGGGTGAGATGGGTGTGAATGTGCACAGGATGGTGATCGCAGTGGGGTGAGATGGGTGTGAATGTGCACAGGATGGTGCTCGCAGTGGGGTGAGATGGGTGTGAATGTGCACAGGATGGTGATCGCAGTGGGGTGAGATGGGTGAGAATGTGCACAGGATGGTGTTCGTAGTGGGATGAGATGGGTGTGAATGTGCACAGGATGGTGCTCGCAGTGGGGTGAGATGGGTGTGAATGTGCACAGGATGGTGCTCGTAGTAGGGTGAGATGAGTGAATCTGCACAGGATGGTGCTCGCAGTGGGGTGAGATGGGTGTGAATGTGCACAAGATGGTGATCGCAGTGGGGTGAGATGGATGTGAATATGCACAGGATGGTGCTCGCAGTGGGGTGAGATGGGTGTGAATGTGCACAGGCTGGTGATCGCAGTGGAGTGAGATGGGTGAGAATGTGCACAGGATGATGCTCGCAGTGGGGTGAGATGGGTGTGACTGTGCACAGGCTGGTGCTGGTAGTGGGGTGAGATGGGTGTGAATGTGCACAGGATGTTGCTTGCAGTGGGGTGAGATGGGTGTGAATGTGCACAGAATGGTGCTCGCAGTGGCGTGAGATGGGTGTGAATGTGCACAGGATGGTGCTCGTGGTGGGGTGAGATGGGTGTAGGGGTGTGACTGTGCACAGGCTGGTGCTGATAGTGGGGTGAGATGGGTGTGGGGGTGTGACTGTGCACAGGCTGGTGCTGGTAGTGGGGTGAGATTGGTGTGAATGTGCACAGAATGGTGCTCCCAGTGGGGTGAGATGGGTGTGAATGTGCACAGGATGGTGATCGCAGTGGGGTGAGATGGGTGTGAATGTGCACAGGATGGTGCTCGCAGTGGGGCGAGATGGGTGTGAATGTGCACAGAATGGTGCTCGCAGTGGGGTGAGATGGGTGTGAATGTGCACAGGATGGTGCTCGCAGTGGGGTGAGATGGGTGTGACTGTGCACAGGCTGGTGCTGATAGTGGGGTGAGATGGGTGTGGGGGTGTGACTGTGCACAGGCTGGTGCTGGTAGTGGGGTGAGATGGGTGTGAATGTGCACAGAATGGTGCTCGCAGTGGGGTGAGATGGGTGTGAATTTGCCCAGGATGGTGCTCGCAGTGGGGTGAGATGAGTGTGGGGGTGTGAATTTGCCCAGGATGGTGCTCGCAGTGGGGTGAGATGGGTGTGAATGCACAGGATGGTGCTCGCAGTGGGGTGAGATGAGTGTGAATGTGCACAGGATGGTGATCGTAGTGGGGTGAGATGAGTGTGAGTGTGCACAGGATGGTGATCGTAGTGGGGTGAGATGGGTGTGAATGTGCACAGGATGGTGCTCGCAGTGGGGTGAGATGAGTGTGGGGGTGTGAATTTGCCCAGGATGGTGCTCGCAGTGGGGTGAGATGGGTGTGAATGCACAGGATGGTGCTCGCAGTGGGGTGAGATGAGTGTGAATGTGCACAGGATGGTGATCGTAGTGGGGTGAGATGAGTGTGAATGTGCACAGCATGGTGATCTCAGTGGGGTGAGATGGGTGTGAATGTGCACAGGATGGTGCTCGCAGTGGGGTGAGATGGGTGTGAATGTGCACAGAATGGTGCTCACAGTGGGGTGAGATGGGTGTGAATGTGCACAGGATGGTGCTCGCAGTGGGGTGAGATGGGTGTGAATGTGCAGGGGATGGTGCTCGCAGTGGGGTGAGATGGGTGTGAATGTGCACGGGATGGTGCTCGTAGTGGGGTGAGATGGGTGTGAATGTGCACAGAATGGTTCTCGCAGTGGGGTGAGATGGGTGTGAATGTGAACAGGATGGTGCTCGTGGTGGGGTGAGATGGGTGTAGGGGTGTGACTGTGCACAGGCTGGTGCTGATAGTGGGGTGAGATGGGTGTGGGGGTGTGGCTATGCACATGCTGGTGCTGGTAGTGGGGTGAGATGGGTGTGAATGTGCACAGAATGGTGCTCGCAGAGGGGTGAGATGGGTGTGAATGTGCACAGGATGGTGCTCACAGTGGGGTGAGATGAGTGTGGGGGTGTGAATTTGCCCAGGGTGGTGCTCGCAGTGGGGTGAGATGGGTGTGAATGCACAGGAAGGTGCTCGCAATGGGGTGAGATGAGTGTGAATGTGCACAGGATGGTGCTCGTAGTGGGATGAGATGAGTGTGAATGTGCACAGGATGGTGCTCACAGTGGGGTGAGATGGGTGTGAATGCACATTATGGTGCTCGCAGTGGGGTGAGATGAGTGTGGGGGTGTGAATTTGCCCAGGATGCTGCTCGCAGTGGGGTGAGATGGGTGTGAATGTGCACAGGATGGTGCTCGCAGTGGGGTGAGATGAGTGTGGTGGTGTGAATTTGCCCAGGATGGTGCTCGCAGTGGGGTGAGATGGGTGTGAATGCACAGGATGGTGCTCGCAGTGGGGTGAGATGAGTGTGAATGTGCACAGGATGGTGCTCGTAGTGGAGTGTGATGAGTGTGAATGTGCATAGGATGGTGATCGCAGTGGGGTGAGATGGGTGTGAATGTGCCCAGGATGGTGCTCGTAGTGGGGTGAGATGAGTGTGAATGTGCACAGGATGGTGCTCGCAGTGGGGTGAGATGGGTGTGAATGTGCACAGGATGGTGCTCGCAGTGGGGTGAGATGGGTGTGAATGTGCACAGGATGGTGATCGCAGTGGGGTGAGATGGGTGTGAATGTGCACAGGATGGTGCTCGCAGTGGGGTGAGATGGGTGTGAATGTGCACAGGATGGTGCTCGCAGTGGGGTGAGATGGGTGTGAATGTGCACAGGATGGTGCTCGCAGTGGGGTGAGATGGGTGTGAATGTGCACAGGATGGTGATCGCAGTGGGGTGAGATGGGTGAGAATGTGCACAGGATGGTGTTCGTAGTGGGATGAGATGGGTGTGAATGTGCACAGGATGGTGCTCGCAGTGGGGTGAGATGGGTGTGAATGTGCACAGGATGGTGCTCGTAGTAGGGTGAGATGAGTGAATCTGCACAGGATGGTGCTCGCAGTGGGGTGAGATGGGTGTGAATGTGCACAGGATGGTGATCGCAGTGGGGTGAGATGGATGTGAATATGCACAGGATGGTGCTCGCAGTGGGGTGAGATGGGTGTGAATGTGCACAGGCTGGTGATCGCAGTGGAGTGAGGTGGGTGAGAATGTGCACAGGATGATGCTCGCAGTGGGGTGAGATGGGTGTGACTGTGCACAGGCTGGTGCTGGTAGTGGGGTGAGATGGGTGTGAATGTGCACAGGATCTTGCTCGCAGTGGGGTGAGATGGGTGTGAATGTGCACAGAATGGTGCTCGCAGTGGGGTGAGATGGGTGTGAATGTGCACAGGATGGTGCTCGTGGTGGGGTGAGATGGGTGTAGGGGTGTGACTGTGCACAGGCTGGTGCTGATAGTGGGGTGAGATGGGTGTGGGGGTGTGACTGTGCACAGGCTGGTGCTGGTAGTGGGGTGAGATTGGTGTGAATGTGCACAGAATGGTGCTCCCAGTGGGGTGAGATGGGTGTGAATGTGCACAGGATGGTGATCGCAGTGGGGTGAGATGGGTGTGAATGTGCACAGGATGGTGCTCGCAGTGGGGTGAGATGGGTGTGAATGTGCACAGGATGGTGCTCGCAGTGGGGTTAGATGGGTGTGAATGTGCACAGGATGGTGATCGCAGTGGGGTGAGATGGGTGAGAATGTGCACAGGATGGTGTTCGTAGTGGGATGAGATGGGTGTGAATGTGCACAGGATGGTGCTCGCAGTGGGGTTAGATGGGTGTGAATGTGCACAGGATGGTGCTCGTAGTGGGGTGAAATGAGTGTGAATCTGCACAGGATGGTGCTCGCAGTGGGGTGAGATGGGTGTGAATGTGCACAGGATGGTGATCGCAGTGGGGTGAGATGGGTGTGATTGTGCACAGGATGGTGCTCGCAGTGGGGTGAGATGGGTGTGAATGTGCACAGGATGATGCTCGCAGTGGGGTGAGATGGGTGTGACTGTGCACAGGCTGGTGCTGGTAGTGGGGTGAGATGGGTGTGAATGTGCACAGGATGTTGATCGCAGTGGGGTGAGATGGGTGTGAATGTGCACAGAATGGTGCTCGCAGTGGGGTGAGATGGGTGTGAATGTGCACAGGATGGTGCTCGTGGTGGGGTGAGATGGGTGTAGGGGTGTGACTATGCACAGGCTGGTGCTGATAGTGGGGTGAGATGGGTGTGGGGGTGTGACTGTGCACAGGCTGGTGCTGGTAGTGGGGCAAGATTGGTGTGAATGTGCACAGAATGGTGCTCCCAGTGGGGTGAGATGGGTGTGAATGTGCACAGGATGGTGATCGCAGTGGGGTGAGATGGGTGTGAATGTGCACAGGATGGTGCTCGCAGTGGGGTGAGATGGGTGTGAATGTGCACAGGATGGTGATCGCAGTGGGGAGAGATGGGTGTGATTGTGCACAGGATGGTGCTCGCAGTGGGGTGAGATGGGTGTGAATGTGCACGGGATGGTGCTCGCAGTGGGGTGAGATGGGTGTGGGGGTGTGAATGTGCACGGAATGGTGCTCGCAGTGGGATGAGATGGGTGTGGGAGTGTGAATGTGCACAGGATGGTGCTCGCAGTAGGGTGAGATGGGTGTGAATGTGCACAGGATGATGCTCGCAGTGGGGTGAGATGGGTGAGAATGTGCACAGGATGGTGTTCGTAGTGGGATGAGATGGGTGTGAATGTGCACAGGATGGTGCTCGCAGTGGGGTGAGATGGGTGTGAATGTGCACAGGATGGTGCTCGTAGTAGGGTGAGATGAGTGAATCTGCACAGGATGGTGCTCGCAGTGGGGTGAGATGGGTGTGAATGTGCACAGGATGGTGATCGCAGTGGGGTGAGATGGATGTGAATATGCACAGGATGGTGCTCGCAGTGGGGTGAGATGGGTGTGAATGTGCACAGGCTGGTGATCGCAGTGGAGTGAGGTGGGTGAGAATGTGCACAGGATGATGCTCGCAGTGGGGTGAGATGGGTGTGACTGTGCACAGGCTGGTGCTGGTAGTGGGGTGAGATGGGTGTGAATGTGCACAGGATCTTGCTCGCAGTGGGGTGAGATGGGTGTGAATGTGCACAGAATGGTGCTCGCAGTGGGGTGAGATGGGTGTGAATGTGCACAGGATGGTGCTCGTGGTGGGGTGAGATGGGTGTAGGGGTGTGACTGTGCACAGGCTGGTGCTGATAGTGGGGTGAGATGGGTGTGGGGGTGTGACTGTGCACAGGCTGGTGCTGGTAGTGGGGTGAGATGGGTGTGAATGTGCACAGGATGGTGCTCGCAGTGGGGTGAGATGGGTGTGAATGTGCACAGGATGGTGCTCGCAGTGGGGTTAGATGGGTGTGAATGTGCACAGGATGGTGATCGCAGTGGGGTGAGATGGGTGAGAATGTGCACAGGATGGTGTTCGTAGTGGGATGAGATGGGTGTGAATGTGCACAGGATGGTGCTCGCAGTGGGGTGAGATGGGTGTGAATGTGCACAGGATGGTGCTCGTAGTGGGGTGAAATGAGTGTGAATCTGCACAGGATGGTGCTCGCAGTGGGGTGAGATGGGTGTGAATGTGCACAGGATGGTGATCGCAGTGGGGTGAGATGGGTGTGATTGTGCACAGGATGGTGCTCGCAGTGGGGTGAGATGGGTGTGAATGTGCACAGGATGATGCTCGCAGTGGGGTGAGATGGGTGTGACTGTGCACAGGCTGGTGCTGGTAGTGGGGTGAGATGGGTGTGAATGTGCACAGGATGTTGATCGCAGTGGGGTGAGATGGGTGTGAATGTGCATAGAATGGTGCTCGCAGTGGGGTGAGATGGGTGTGAATGTGCACAGGATGGTGCTCGTGGTGGGGTGAGATGGGTGTAGGGGTGTGACTATGCACAGGCTGGTGCTGATAGTGGGGTGAGATGGGTGTGGGGGTGTGACTGTGCACAGGCTGGTGCTGGTAGTGGGGCAAGATTGGTGTGAATGTGCACAGAATGGTGCTCCCAGTGGGGTGAGATGGGTGTGAATGTGCACAGGATGGTGATCGCAGTGGGGTGAGATGGGTGTGAATGTGCACAGGATGGTGCTCGCAGTGGGGTGAGATGGGTGTGAATGTGCACAGGATGGTGATCGCAGTGGGGAGAGATGGGTGTGATTGTGCACAGGATGGTGCTCGCAGTGGGGTGAGATGGGTGTGAATGTGCACGGGATGGTGCTCGCAGTGGGCTGAGATGGGTGTGGGGGTGTGAATGTGCATGGAATGGTGCTCGCAGTGGGATGAGATGGGTGTGGGAGTGTGAATGTGCACAGGATGGTGCTCGCAGTAGGGTGAGATGGGTGTGAATGTGCACAGGATGATGCTCGCAGTGGGGTGAGATGGGTGTGACTGTGCACAGGCTGATGCTGGTAGTGGGGTGAGATGGGTGTGAATGTGCACAGGATGGTGCTCGCAGTGGGGTGAGATGGGTGTGAATGTGCACAGGATGGTGATCGCAGTGGGGTGAGATGGGTGTGATTGTGCACAGGATGGTGCTCGCAGTGGGGTGAGATGGGTGTGAATGTGCACGGGATGGTGCTCGCAGTGGGGTGAGATAGGTATGGGGGTGTGAATGTGCACGGAATGGTGCTCGCAGTGGGGTGAGATGGGTGTGGGAGTGTGAATGTGCACAGGATGGTGCTCGCAGTGGGGTGAGATGGGTGTGGGGGTGTGAATGTGCACTTAATGGTGCTCGCAGTGGGGTGAGATGGGCGTGGGGGTGTGAATGTGCACAGGATGGTGCTCGCAGTGGGGTGAGATGGGTGTGGGGGTGTGAATGTGCACGGAATGGTGCTCGCAGTGGGGTGAGATGTGTGTGGGGGTGTGAATGTGCACGGGATGGTGCTCGCAGTGGGGTGAGATGGGTGTGGGGGGGTGTGAATGTGCACAGAATGGTGCTCGCAGTGGCATGAGATGGGTGTGGGGGTGTGAATGTGCACGGAATGGTGCTCGCAGTGGGGTGAGATGTGTGTGGGGGTGTTAATGTGCACGGGATGGTGCTCGCAGTGGGGTGAGATGGGTGTGGGGGGGTGTGAATGTGCACAGAATGGTGCTCGCAGTGGCATGAGATGGGTGTGGGGGTGTGAATGTGCACGGAATGGTGCTCGCAGTGGGGTGAGATGTGTGTGGGGGTGTGAATGTGCACAGGATGGTGATCGCAGTGGGGTGAGATGGGTGTAGGGGTGTGACTGTGCACAGGCTGGTGCTGATAGTGGGGTGAGATGGGTGTGGGGGTGTGACTGTGCACAGGCTGGTGCTGGTAGTGAGGTGAGATGGGTGTGAATGTGCACAGAATGGTGCTCGCAGTGGGGTGAGATGGGTGTGAATGTGCACAGGATGGTGCTCGCAGTGGGGTGAGATGGGTGTGGGGGTGTGAATTTGCCCAGGATGGTGCTCGCAGTGGGGTGAGATGGGTGTGAATGCACAGGATGGTGCTCGCAGTGGGGTGAGATGAGTGTGAATGTGCACAGGATGGTGCTCGTAGTGGGGTGAGATGAGTGTGAATGTGCACAGGATGGTGATCGCAGTGGGGTGAGATGGGTGTGAATGTGCACAGGATGGTGCTCGCAGTGGGGTGAGATGGGTGTGAATGTGCACAGGATGGTGCTCGCAGTGGGGTGAGATGGGTGTGGGAGTGTGAATGTGCACAGGATGGTGCTCGCAGTGGGGTGAGATGGGTGTGAATGTGCACAGGATGGTGCTCGCAGTGGGGTGAGATGAGTGTGAATGTGCACAGAATGGTGCTCGCAGTGGGGTGAGGTGGGTGTGAATGTGCACAGAATGGTGCTCGCAGTGGGGTGAGATGGGTGTGAATGTGCACAGGATGGTGCTTGCAGTGGGGTGAGATGAGTGTGAATGTGCACGGGATGGTGCTCGCAGTGGGGTGAGATGGGTGTGGGAGTGTGAATGTGCACAGGATGGTGCTCGCAGTGGGGTGAGATGGGTGTGAATGTGCACAGGATGGTGCTCGCAGTGGGGTGAGATGAGTGTGAATGTGCACAGAATGGTGCTCGCGGTGGGGTGAGATGGGTGTAGGGGTGTGACTGTGCACAGGCTGGTGCTGATAGTGTGGTGAGATGGGTGTGGGGGTGTGACTGTGCACAGGCTGGTGCTGGTAGTGGGGTGAGATGGGTGTGAATGTGCACAGAATGGTGCTCGCAGTGGGGTGAGATGGGTGTGAATGTGCACAGGATGGTGCTCGCAGTGGGGTGATTTGAGTGTGGGGGTGTGAATTTGCCCAGGATGGTGCTCGCAGTGGGGTGAGATGGGTGTGAATGCACAGGATGGTGCTCGCAGTGGGGTGAGATGAGTGTGAATGTGCACAGTATGGTGCTCGTAGTGGGGTGAGATGAGTGTGAGTGTGCACAGGATGGTGATCGTAGTGGGGTGAGATGGGTGTGAATGTGCACAGGATGGTGCTCGAAGTGGGCTGAGATGAGTGTGGGGGTGTGAATTTGCCCAGGATGGTGCTCGCAGTGGGGTGAGATGGGTGTGAATGCACAGGATGGTGCTCGCAGTGGGGTGAGATGAGTGTGAATGTGCACAGGATGGTGATCGTAGTGGGGTGAGATGAGTGTGAATGTGCACAGGATGGTGCTCGCAGTGGGGTGAGATGGGTGTGAATGTGCATAGGATGGTGCTCGCAGTGGGGTGAGATGGGTGTGAATGTGCACAGAATGGTGCTCGCAGTGGGGTGAGATGGGTGTGAATGTGCACAGAATGGTGCTCGCAGTGGGGTGAGATGGGTGTGAATGTGCACAGGATGGTGCTCGCAGTGGGGTGAGATGGGTGTGAATGTGCAGGGGATGGTGCTCGCAGTGAGGTGAGATGGGTGTGAATGTGCACGGGATGGTGCTCGTAGTGGGGAGAGATGGGTGTGAATGTGCACAGAATGGTTCTCGCAGTGGGGTGAGATGTGTGTGAATGTGCACAGCATGGTGCTCGCGGTGGGGTGAGATGGGTGTAGGGGTGTGACTGTGCACAGGCTGGTGCTGATAGTGGGGTGAGATGGGCGTGGGGGTGTGACTGCACAGAATGGTGCTCGCAGTGGGGTGAGATGGGTGTGAATGTGCACAGGATGGTGCTCACAGTGGGGTGAGATGAGTGTGGGGGTGTGAATTTGCCCAGGATGGTGCTCGCAGTGGGGTGAGATGGGTGTGAATGCACAGGATGGTGCTCGCAGTGGGGTGAGATGAGTGTGAATGTGCACAGGATGGTGCTCGTAGTGGGATGAGATGAGTGTGAATGTGCACTGGATGGTGCTCGCAGTGGGGTGAGATGGGTGTGAATGCACAGGATGGTGCTCGCAGTGGGGTGAGATGAGTGTGGGGGTGTGAATTTGCCCAGGATGGTGCTCGCAGTGGGGTGAGATGGGTGTGAATGTGCACAGGATGGTGCTCGCAGTGGGGTAAGATGAGTGTGGGGGTGTGAATTTGCCCAGGATGGTGCTCGCAGTGGGGTGAGATGGGTGTGAATGCACAGGATGGTGCTCGTAGTGGGGTGAGATGAGTGTGAATGTGCACAGGATGGTGATCGCAGTGGGGTGAGATGGGTGTGAATGTGCCCAGGATGGTGCTCGTAGTGGGGTGAGATGAGTGTGAATGTGCACAGGATGGTGCTCGAAGTGGGGTGAGATGGGTGTGAATGTGCACAGAATGGTGCTCGCAGTGGGGTGAGATGAGTGTGAATGTGCACAGGATGGTGATCGCAGTGGGGTGAGATGGGTGTGAATGTGCACAGGATGGTGCTCGCAGTGGGGTGAGATGGGTGTGAATGTGCACAGGATGGTGATCGCAGTGGGGTGAGATGGGTGTGAATGTGCACAGGATGGTGCTCGCAGTGGGGTGAGATGGGTGTGAATGTGCACAGGATGGTGATCGCAGTGGGATGAGATGGGTGAGAATGTGCACAGGATGGTGCTCGTAGTGGGATGAGATGGGTGTGAATGTGCACAGGATGGTGCTCGCAGTGGGGTGAGATGGGTTTGAATGTGCACAGGATGGTGCTCGTAATGGGGTGAGATGAGTGTGAATGTGCACAGGATGGTGCTCGCAGTGGGGTGAGATGGGTGTGAATGTGCACAGGATGGTGATCGCAGTGGGGTGAGATGGATGTGAATATGCACAGGATGGTGCTCGCAGTGGGGTGAGATGGGTGTGAATGTGCACAGGCTGGTGATCGCACTGGGGTGAGATGGGTGTGAATGTCCACAGGATGATGCTCGCAGTGGGGTGAGATGGGTGTGACTGTGCACAGGATGATGCTCGCAGTGGGGTGAGATGGGTGTGACTGTGCACAGGCTGGTGCTGGTAGTGGGGTGAGATGGGTGTGAATGTGCACAGGATGGTGCTCGCAGTGGGGTGAGATGGGTGTGAATGTGCACAGAATGGTGCTCGCAGTGGGGTGAGATGGGTGTGAATGTGCACAGGATGGTGCTCGTGGTGGGGTGAGATGGGTGTAGGGGTGTGACTGTGCACAGGCTGGTGCTGATAGTGGGGTGAGATGGGTGTGGGGGTGTGACTGTGCACAGAATGGTGCTCCCAGTGGGGTGAGATGGGTGTGAATGTGCACAGGATGGTGATCGCAGTGGGGTGAGATGGGTGTGAATGTGCACAGGATGGTGCTCGCAGTGCGGTGAGATGGGTGTGAATGTGCACAGGATGGTCATCGCAGTGGGGTGAGATGGGTGTGATTGTGCACAGGATGGTGCTCGCAGTGGGGTGAGATAGGTGTGAATGTGCACGGGATGGTGCTCGCAGTGGGGTGAGATGGGTGTGGGGGTGTGAATGTGCACGGAATGGTGCTCGCAGTGGGGTGAGATGGGTGTGGGAGTGTGAATGTGCACAGGATGGTGCTCGCAGTGGGGTGAGATGGGTGTGAATGTGCACAGGATGATGCTCGCAGTGGGGTGAGATGGGTGTGACTGTGCACAGGATGGTGCTCGCAGTGGGGTGAGATGGGTGTGAATGTGCACAGAATGGTGCTCGCAGTGGGTTGAGATGGGTGTGAATGTGCACAGGATGGTGCTCGCAGTGGGGTGAGATGGGTGTGAATGTGCAGGGGATGGTGCTCGCAGTGGGGTGAGATGGGTGTGAATGTGCACGGGATGGTGCTCGTAGTGGGGTGAGATGGGTGTGAATGTGCACAGAATGGTTCTCGCAGTGGGGTGAGATGGGTGTGAATGTGCACAGGATTGTGCTCGCGGTGGGGTGAGATGGGTGTAGGGGTGTGACTGTGCACAGGCTGGTGCTGATAGTGGGGTGAGATGGGTGTGGGGGTGTGACTTTGCACAGGCTGGTGCTGGTAGTGGGGTGAGATGGGTGTGAATATGCACAGAATGGTGCTCGCAGTGGGGTGAGATGGGTGTGAATGTGCACAGGATGGTGCTCACAGTGGGGTGAGATGAGTGTGGGGGTGTGAATTTGCCCAGGATGGTGCTCGCAGTGGGGTGAGATGGGTGTGAATGCACAGGATGGTGCTCGCAGTGGGGTGAGATGAGTGTGAATGTGCACAGGATGGTGCTCGTAGTGGGATGGGATGAGTGTGAATGTGCACTGGATGGTGCTCGCAGTGGGGTGAGATGGGTGTGAATGCACAGGATGGTGCTCGCAGTGGGGTGAGATGAGTGTGGGGGTGTGAATTTGCCCAGGATGGTGCTCGCAGTGGGGTGAGATGGGTGTGAATGTGCACAGGATGGTGCTCGCAGTGGGGTGAGATGAGTGTGGGGGTGTGAATTTGCCCAGGATGGTGCTCGCAGTGGGGTGAGATGGGTGTGAATGCACAGGATGGTGTTCGCAGTGGGGTGAGATGAGTGTGAATGTGCACAGGATGGTGCTCGTAGTGGGGTGAGATGAGTGTGAATGTGCACAGGATGGTGATCGCAGTGGGGTGAGATGGGTGTGAATGTGCCCAGGATGGTGCTCGTAGTGGGGTGAGATGAGTGTGAATGTGCACAGGATGGTGCTCGCAGTGGGGTGAGATGGGTGTGAATGTGCACAGGATGGTGATTGCAGTGGGGTGAGATGGGTGTGAATGTGCACAGAATGGTGCTCGCAGTGGGGTGAGATGAGTGTGAATGTGCACAGGATGGTGATCGCAGTGGGGTGAGATGGGTGTGAATGTGCACAGGATGGTGCTCGCAGTGGGGTGAGATGGGTGTGAATGTGCACAGGATGGTGATCGCAGTGGGGTGAGATGGGTGTGAATGTGCACAGCATGGTGCTCGCAGTGGGGTGAGATGGGTGTGAATGTGCACAGGATGGTGATCGCAGTGGGATGAGATGGATGAGAATGTGCACAGGATGGTGCTCGTAGTGGGATGAGATGGGTGTGAATGTGCACAGGATGGTGCTCGCAGTGGGGTGAGATGGGTGTGAATGTGCACAGGATGGTGCTCGTAGTGGGGTGAGATGAGTGTGAATGTGCACAGGATGGTGCTCGCAGTGGGGTGAGATGGGTGTGAATGTGCACAGGATGGTGATCGCAGTGGGGTGAGATGGATGTGAATATGCACAGGATGGTGCTCGCAGTGGGGTGAGATGGGTGTGAATGTGCACAGGCTGGTGATCGCAGTGGGGTGAGATGGGTGTGAATGTGCACAGGATGATGCTCGCAGTGGGGTGAGATCGGTGTGACTGTGCACAGGATGATGCTCGCAGTGGGGTCAGATGGGTGTGACTGTACACAGGCTGGTGCTGGTAGTGGGGTGAGATGGGTGTGAATGTGCACAGGATGGTGCTCGCAGTGGGGTGAGATGGGTGTGAATGTGCACAGAATGGTGCTCGCAGTGGGGTGAGATGGGTGTGAATGTGCACAGGATGGTGCTCGTGGTGGGGTGAGATGGGTGTAGGGGTGTGACTGTGCACAGGCTGGTGCTGATAGTGGGTGAGATGGGTGTGGGGGTGTGACTGTGCACAGGCTGGTGCTGGTAGTGGGGTGAGATTGGCGTGAATGTGCACAGAATGGTGCTCCCAGTGGGGTGAGATGGGTGTGAATGTGCACAGGATGGTGATCGCAGTGGGGTGAGATGGGTGTGAATGTGCACAGGATGGTGCTCGCAGTGCTGTGAGATGGGTGTGAATGTGCACAGGATGGTGATCGCAGTGGGGTGAGATGGGTGTGATTGTGCACAGGATGGTGCTCGCAGTGGGGTGAGATAGGTGTGAATGTGCACGGGATGGTGCTCGCAGTGGGGTGAGATGGGTGTGGGGGTGTGAATGTGCACGGAATGGTGGTCGCAGTGGGGTGAGATGGGTGTGGGAGTGTGAATGTGCACAGGATGGTGCTCGCAGTGGGGTGAGATGGGTGTGAATGTGCACAGGATGATGCTCGCAGTGGGGTGAGATGGGTGTGACTGTGCACAGGATGGTGCTCGCAGTGGGGTGAGATGGGTGTGAATGTGCACAGAATGGTGCTTGCAGTGGGTTGAGATGGGTGTGAATGTGCACAGGATGGTGCTCGCAGTGGGGTGAGATGGGTGTGAATGTGCAGGGGATGGTGCTCGCAGTGGGGTGAGATGGGTGTGAATGTGCACGGGATGGTGCTCGTAGTGGGGTGAGATGGGTGTGAATGTGCACAGAATGGTTCTCGGAGTGGGGTGAGATGGGTGTGAATGTGCACAGGATGGTGCTCGCGGTGGGGTGAGATGGGTGTAGGGGTGTGACTGTGCACAGGCTGGTGCTGATAGTGGGGTGAGATGGGTGTGGGGGTGTGACTTTGCACAGGCTGGTGCTGGTAGTGGGGTGAGATGGGTGTGAATATGCACAGAATGGTGCTCGCAGTGGGGTGAGATGGGTGTGAATGTGCACAGTATGGTGCTCACCGTGGGGTGAGATGAGTGTGGGGGTGTGAATTTGCCCAGGATGGTGCTCGCAGTGGGGTGAGATGGGTGTGAATGCACAGGATGGTGCTCGCAGTAGGGTGAGATGAGTGTGAATGTGCACAGGATGGTGCTCGTAGTGGGATGAGATGAGTGTGAATGTGCACTGGATGGTGCTCGCAGTGGGTTGAGATGGGTGTGAATGCACAGGATGGTGCTCGCAGTGGGGTGAGATGAGTGTGGGGGTGTGAATTTGCCCAGGATGGTGCTCGCAGTGGGGTGAGATGGGTGTGAATGTGCACAGGATGGTGCTCGCAGTGGGGTGAGATGAGTGTGGGGGTGTGAATTTGCCCAGGATGGTGCTCGCAGTGGGGTGAGATGGGTGTGAATGCACAGGATGGTGTTCGCAGTGGGGTGAGATGAGTGTGAATGTGCACAGGATGGTGCTCGTAGTGGGGTGAGATGAGTGTGAATGTGCACAGGATGGTGATCGCAGTGGGGTGAGATGGGTGTGAATGTGCCCAGGATGGTGCTCGTAGTGGGGTGAGATGAGTGTGAATGTGCACAGGATGGTGCTCGCAGTGGGGTGAGATGGGTGTGAATGTGCACAGGATGGTGATTGCAGTGGGGTGAGATGGGTGTGAATGTGCACAGAATGGTGCTCGCAGTGGGGTGAGATGAGTGTGAATGTGCACAGGATGGTGATCGCAGTGGGGTGAGATGGGTGTGAATGTGCACAGGATGGTGCTCGCAGTGGGGTGAGATGGGTGTGAATGTGCACAGGATGGTGATCGCAGTGGGGTGAGATGGGTGTGAATGTGCACAGGATGGTGCTCGCAGTGGGGTGAGATGGGTGTGAATGTGCACAGGATGGTGATCGCAGTGGGATGAGATGGGTGAGAATGTGCACAGGATGGTGCTCGTAGTGGGATGAGATGGGTGTGAATGTGCACAGGATGGTGCTCTCAGTGGGGTGAGATGGGTGTGAATGTGCACAGGATGGTGCTCGTAGTGGGGTGAGATGAGTGTGAATGTGCACAGGATGGTGCTCGCAGTGGGGTGAGATGGGTGTGAATGTGCACAGGATGGTGATCGCAGTGGGGTGAGATGGATGTGAATATGCACAGGATGGTGCTCGCAGTGGGGTGAGATGGGTGTGAATGTGCACAGGCTGGTGATCGCAGTGGGATGAGATGGGTGTGAATGTGCACAGGATGATGCTCGCAGTGGGGTGAGATGGGTGTGACTGTGCACAGGATGATGCTCGCAGTGGGGTGAGATGGGTGTGACTGTACACAGGCTGGTGCTGGTAGTGGGGTGAGATGGGTGTGAATGTGCACAGGATGGTGCTCGCAGTGGGGTGAGATGGGTGTGAATGTGCACAGAATGGTGCTCGCAGTGGGGTGAGATGGGTGTGAATGTGCACAGGATGGTGCTCGTGGTGGGGTGAGATGGGTGTAGGGGTGTGACTGTGCACAGGCTGGTGCTGATAGTGGGTGAGATGGGTGTGGGGGTGTGACTGTGCACAGGCTGGTGCTGGTAGTGGGGTGAGATTGGTGTGAATGTGCACAGAATGGTGCTCCCAGTGGGGTGAGATGGGTGTGAATGTGCACAGGATGGTGATCGCAGTGGGGTGAGATGGGTGTGAATGTGCACAGGATGGTGCTCGCAGTGGGGTGAGATGGGTGTGAATGTGCACAGGATGGTGATCGCAGTGGGGTGAGATGGGTGTGATTGTGCACAGGATGGTGCTCGCAGTGGGGTGAGATGGGTGTGAATGTGCACAGGATGATGCTCGCAGTGGGGTGAGATGGGTGTGACTGTGCACAGGCTGGTGCTGGTAGTGGGGTGAGATGGGTGTGAATGTGCACAGGATGGTGCTCGCAGTGGGGTGAGATGGGTGTGAATGTGCACAGAATGGTGCTCGCAGTGGGTTGAGATGGGTGTGAATGTGCACAGGATGGTGCTCGTGGTGGGGTGAGATGGGTGTAGGGGTGTGACTGTGCACAGGCTGGTGCTGATAGTGGGGTGAGATGGGCGTGGGGGTGTGACTGTGCACAGAATGGTGCTCGCAGTGGGGTGAGATGGGTGTGAATGTGCACAGGATGGTGCTCACAGTGGGGTGAGATGAGTGTGGGGGTGTGAATTTGCCCAGGATGGTGCTCGCAGTGGGGTGAGATGGGTGTGAATGCACAGGATGGTGCTCGCAGTGGGGTGAGATGAGTGTGAATGTGCACAGGATGGTGCTCGTAGTGGGATGAGATGAGTGTGAATGTGCACTGGATGGTGCTCGCAGTGGGGTGAGATGGGTGTGAATGCACAGGATGGTGCTCGCAGTGGGGTGAGATGAGTGTGGGGGTGTGAATTTGCCCAGGATGGTGCTCGCAGTGGGGTGAGATGGGTGTGAATGTGCACAGGATGGTGCTCGCAGTGGGGTAAGATGAGTGTGGGGGTGTGAATTTGCCCAGGATGGTGCTCGCAGTGGGGTGAGATGGGTGTGAATGCACAGGATGGTGCTCGTAGTGGGGTGAGATGAGTGTGAATGTGCACAGGATGGTGATCGCAGTGGGGTGAGATGGGTGTGAATGTGCCCAGGATGGTGCTCGTAGTGGGGTGAGATGAGTGTGAATGTGCACAGGATGGTGCTCGAAGTGGGGTGAGATGGGTGTGAATGTGCACAGAATGGTGCTCGCAGTGGGGTGAGATGAGTGTGAATGTGCACAGGATGGTGATCGCAGTGGGGTGAGATGGGTGTGAATGTGCACAGGATGGTGCTCGCAGTGGGGTGAGATGGGTGTGAATGTGCACAGGATGGTGATCGCAGTGGGGTGAGATGGGTGTGAATGTGCACAGGATGGTGCTCGCAGTGGGGTGAGATGGGTGTGAATGTGCACAGGATGGTGATCGCAGTGGGATGAGATGGGTGAGAATGTGCACAGGATGGTGCTCGTAGTGGGATGAGATGGGTGTGAATGTGCACAGGATGGTGCTCGCAGTGGGGTGAGATGGGTTTGAATGTGCACAGGATGGTGCTCGTAATGGGGTGAGATGAGTGTGAATGTGCACAGGATGGTGCTCGCAGTGGGGTGAGATGGGTGTGAATGTGCACAGGATGGTGATCGCAGTGGGGTGAGATGGATGTGAATATGCACAGGATGGTGCTCGCAGTGGGGTGAGATGGGTGTGAATGTGCACAGGCTGGTGATCGCACTGGGGTGAGATGGGTGTGAATGTCCACAGGATGATGCTCGCAGTGGGGTGAGATGGGTGTGACTGTGCACAGGATGATGCTCGCAGTGGGGTGAGATGGGTGTGACTGTGCACAGGCTGGTGCTGGTAGTGGGGTGAGATGGGTGTGAATGTGCACAGGATGGTGCTCGCAGTGGGGTGAGATGGGTGTGAATGTGCACAGAATGGTGCTCGCAGTGGGGTGAGATGGGTGTGAATGTGCACAGGATGGTGCTCGTGGTGGGGTGAGATGGGTGTAGGGGTGTGACTGTGCACAGGCTGGTGCTGATAGTGGGGTGAGATGGGTGTGGGGGTGTGACTGTGCACAGAATGGTGCTCCCAGTGGGGTGAGATGGGTGTGAATGTGCACAGGATGGTGATCGCAGTGGGGTGAGATGGGTGTGAATGTGCACAGGATGGTGCTCGCAGTGCGGTGAGATGGGTGTGAATGTGCACAGGATGGTCATCGCAGTGGGGTGAGATGGGTGTGATTGTGCACAGGATGGTGCTCGCAGTGGGGTGAGATAGGTGTGAATGTGCACGGGATGGTGCTCGCAGTGGGGTGAGATGGGTGTGGGGGTGTGAATGTGCACGGAATGGTGCTCGCAGTGGGGTGAGATGGGTGTGGGAGTGTGAATGTGCACAGGATGGTGCTCGCAGTGGGTTGAGATGGGTGTGAATGTGCACAGGATGGTGCTCGCAGTGGGGTGAGATGGGTGTGAATGTGCAGGGGATGGTGCTCGCAGTGGGGTGAGATGGGTGTGAATGTGCACGGGATGGTGCTCGTAGTGGGGTGAGATGGGTGTGAATGTGCACAGAATGGTTCTCGCAGTGGGGTGAGATGGGTGTGAATGTGCACAGGATTGTGCTCGCGGTGGGGTGAGATGGGTGTAGGGGTGTGACTGTGCACAGGCTGGTGCTGATAGTGGGGTGAGATGGGTGTGGGGGTGTGACTTTGCACAGGCTGGTGCTGGTAGTGGGGTGAGATGGGTGTGAATATGCACAGAATGGTGCTCGCAGTGGGGTGAGATGGGTGTGAATGTGCACAGGATGGTGCTCACAGTGGGGTGAGATGAGTGTGGGGGTGTGAATTTGCCCAGGATGGTGCTCGCAGTGGGGTGAGATGGGTGTGAATGCACAGGATGGTGCTCGCAGTGGGGTGAGATGAGTGTGAATGTGCACAGGATGGTGCTCGTAGTGGGATGGGATGAGTGTGAATGTGCACTGGATGGTGCTCGCAGTGGGGTGAGATGGGTGTGAATGCACAGGATGGTGCTCGCAGTGGGGTGAGATGAGTGTGGGGGTGTGAATTTGCCCAGGATGGTGCTCGCAGTGGGGTGAGATGGGTGTGAATGTGCACAGGATGGTGCTCGCAGTGGGGTGAGATGAGTGTGGGGGTGTGAATTTGCCCAGGATGGTGCTCGCAGTGGGGTGAGATGGGTGTGAATGCACAGGATGGTGTTCGCAGTGGGGTGAGATGAGTGTGAATGTGCACAGGATGGTGCTCGTAGTGGGGTGAGATGAGTGTGAATGTGCACAGGATGGTGATCGCAGTGGGGTGAGATGGGTGTGAATGTGCCCAGGATGGTGCTCGTAGTGGGGTGAGATGAGTGTGAATGTGCACAGGATGGTGCTCGCAGTGGGGTGAGATGGGTGTGAATGTGCACAGGATGGTGATTGCAGTGGGGTGAGATGGGTGTGAATGTGCACAGAATGGTGCTCGCAGTGGGGTGAGATGAGTGTGAATGTGCACAGGATGGTGATCGCAGTGGGGTGAGATGGGTGTGAATGTGCACAGGATGGTGCTCGCAGTGGGGTGAGATGGGTGTGAATGTGCACAGGATGGTGATCGCAGTGGGGTGAGATGGGTGTGAATGTGCACAGCATGGTGCTCGCAGTGGGGTGAGATGGGTGTGAATGTGCACAGGATGGTGATCGCAGTGGGATGAGATGGATGAGAATGTGCACAGGATGGTGCTCGTAGTGGGATGAGATGGGTGTGAATGTGCACAGGATGGTGCTCGCAGTGGGGTGAGATGGGTGTGAATGTGCACAGGATGGTGCTCGTAGTGGGGTGAGATGAGTGTGAATGTGCACAGGATGGTGCTCGCAGTGGGGTGAGATGGGTGTGAATGTGCACAGGATGGTGATCGCAGTGGGGTGAGATGGATGTGAATATGCACAGGATGGTGCTCGCAGTGGGGTGAGATGGGTGTGAATGTGCACAGGCTGGTGATCGCAGTGGGGTGAGATGGGTGTGAATGTGCACAGGATGATGCTCGCAGTGGGGTGAGATCGGTGTGACTGTGCACAGGATGATGCTCGCATTGGGGTCAGATGGGTGTGACTGTACACAGGCTGGTGCTGGTAGTGGGGTGAGATGGGTGTGAATGTGCACAGGATGGTGCTCGCAGTGGGGTGAGATGGGTGTGAATGTGCACAGAATGGTGCTCGCAGTGGGGTGAGATGGGTGTGAATGTGCACAGGATGGTGCTCGTGGTGGGGTGAGATGGGTGTAGGGGTGTGACTGTGCACAGGCTGGTGCTGATAGTGGGTGAGATGGGTGTGGGGGTGTGACTGTGCACAGGCTGGTGCTGGTAGTGGGGTGAGATTGGCGTGAATGTGCACAGAATGGTGCTCCCAGTGGGGTGAGATGGGTGTGAATGTGCACAGGATGGTGATCGCAGTGGGGTGAGATGGGTGTGAATGTGCACAGGATGGTGCTCGCAGTGCTGTGAGATGGGTGTGAATGTGCACAGGATGGTGATCGCAGTGGGGTGAGATGGGTGTGATTGTGCACAGGATGGTGCTCGCAGTGGGGTGAGATAGGTGTGAATGTGCACGGGATGGTGCTCGCAGTGGGGTGAGATGGGTGTGGGGGTGTGAATGTGCACGGAATGGTGGTCGCAGTGGGGTGAGATGGGTGTGGGAGTGTGAATGTGCACAGGATGGTGCTCACAGTGGGGTGAGATGGGTGTGAATGTGCACAGGATGATGCTCGCAGTGGGGTGAGATGGGTGTGACTGTGCACAGGATGGTGCTCGCAGTGGGGTGAGATGGGTGTGAATGTGCACAGAATGGTGCTTGCAGTGGGTTGAGATGGGTGTGAATGTGCACAGGATGGTGCTCGCAGTGGGGTGAGATGGGTGTGAATGTGCAGGGGATGGTGCTCGCAGTGGGGTGAGATGGGTGTGAATGTGCACGGGATGGTGCTCGTAGTGGGGTGAGATGGGTGTGAATGTGCACAGAATGGTTCTCGGAGTGGGGTGAGATGGGTGTGAATGTGCACAGGATGGTGCTCGCGGTGGGGTGAGATGGGTGTAGGGGTGTGACTGTGCACAGGCTGGTGCTGATAGTGGGGTGAGATGGGTGTGGGGGTGTGACTTTGCACAGGCTGGTGCTGGTAGTGGGGTGAGATGGGTGTGAATATGCACAGAATGGTGCTCGCAGTGGGGTGAGATGGGTGTGAATGTGCACAGTATGGTGCTCACAGTGGGGTGAGATGAGTGTGGGGGTGTGAATTTGCCCAGGATGGTGCTCGCAGTGGGGTGAGATGGGTGTGAATGCACAGGATGGTGCTCGCAGTAGGGTGAGATGAGTGTGAATGTGCACAGGATGGTGCTCGTAGTGGGATGAGATGAGTGTGAATGTGCACTGGATGGTGCTCGCAGTGGGTTGAGATGGGTGTGAATGCACAGGATGGTGCTCGCAGTGGGGTGAGATGAGTGTGGGGGTGTGAATTTGCCCAGGATGGTGCTCGCAGTGGGGTGAGATGGGTGTGAATGTGCACAGGATGGTGCTCGCAGTGGGGTGAGATGAGTGTGGGGGTGTGAATTTGCCCAGGATGGTGCTCGCAGTGGGGTGAGGATGGGTGTGAATGCACAGGATGGTGTTCGCAGTGGGGTGAGATGAGTGTGAATGTGCACAGGATGGTGCTCGTAGTGGGGTGAGATGAGTGTGAATGTGCACAGGATGGTGATCGCAGTGGGGTGAGATGGGTGTGAATGTGCCCAGGATGGTGCTCGTAGTGGGGTGAGATGAGTGTGAATGTGCACAGGATGGTGCTCGCAGTGGGGTGAGATGGGTGTGAATGTGCACAGGATGGTGATTGCAGTGGGGTGAGATGGGTGTGAATGTGCACAGAATGGTGCTCGCAGTGGGGTGAGATGAGTGTGAATGTGCACAGGATGGTGATCGCAGTGGGGTGAGATGGGTGTGAATGTGCACAGGATGGTGCTCGCAGTGGGGTGAGATGGGTGTGAATGTGCACAGGATGGTGATCGCAGTGGGGTGAGATGGGTGTGAATGTGCACAGGATGGTGCTCGCAGTGGGGTGAGATGGGTGTGAATGTGCACAGGATGGTGATCGCAGTGGGATGAGATGGGTGAGAATGTGCACAGGATGGTGCTCGTAGTGGGATGAGATGGGTGTGAATGTGCACAGGATGGTGCTCTCAGTGGGGTGAGATGGGTGTGAATGTGCACAGGATGGTGCTCGTAGTGGGGTGAGATGAGTGTGAATGTGCACAGGATGGTGCTCGCAGTGGGGTGAGATGGGTGTGAATGTGCACAGGATGGTGATCGCAGTGGGGTGAGATGGATGTGAATATGCACAGGATGGTGCTCGCAGTGGGGTGAGATGGGTGTGAATGTGCACAGGCTGGTGATCGCAGTGGGATGAGATGGGTGTGAATGTGCACAGGATGATGCTCGCAGTGGGGTGAGATGGGTGTGACTGTGCACAGGATGATGCTCGCAGTGGGGTGAGATGGGTGTGACTGTACACAGGCTGGTGCTGGTAGTGGGGTGAGATGGGTGTGAATGTGCACAGGATGGTGCTCGCAGTGGGGTGAGATGGGTGTGAATGTGCACAGAATGGTGCTCGCAGTGGGGTGAGATGGGTGTGAATGTGCACAGGATGGTGCTCGTGGTGGGGTGAGATGGGTGTAGGGGTGTGACTGTGCACAGGCTGGTGCTGATAGTGGGTGAGATGGGTGTGGGGGTGTGACTGTGCACAGGCTGGTGCTGGTAGTGGGGTGAGATTGGTGTGAATGTGCACAGAATGGTGCTCCCAGTGGGGTGAGATGGGTGTGAATGTGCACAGGATGGTGATCGCAGTGGGGTGAGATGGGTGTGAATGTGCACAGGATGGTGCTCGCAGTGGGGTGAGATGGGTGTGAATGTGCACAGGATGGTGATCGCAGTGGGGTGAGATGGGTGTGATTGTGCACAGGATGGTGCTCGCAGTGGGGTGAGATGGGTGTGAATGTGCACAGGATGATGCTCGCAGTGGGGTGAGATGGGTGTGACTGTGCACAGGCTGGTGCTGGTAGTGGGGTGAGATGGGTGTGAATGTGCACAGGATGGTGCTCGCAGTGGGGTGAGATGGGTGTGAATGTGCACAGAATGGTGCTCGCAGTGGGTTGAGATGGGTGTGAATGTGCACAGGATGGTGCTCGTGGTGGGGTGAGATGGGTGTAGGGGTGTGACTGTGCACAGGCTGGTCCTGATAGTGGGGTGAGATGGGTGGGGGTGTGACTGTGCACAGGCTGGTGCTGGTAGTGGGGTGAGATTGGTGTGAAAGTGCACAGAATGGTGCTCCCAGTGGGGTGAGATGGGTGTGAATGTGCACAGGATGGTGATCGCAGTGGGGTGAGATGGGTGTGAATGTGCACAGGATGGTGCTCGCAGTGGGGTGAGATGGGTGTGAATGTGCACAGGATGGTGATCGCAGTGGGGTGAGATGGGTGTGATTGTGCACAGGATTGTGCTCGCAGTGGGGTGAGATGGGTGTGAATGTGCACGGGATGGTGCTCGCAGTGGGGTGAGATGGGTGTGGGGGTGTGAATGTGCACGGAATGGTGCTCGCAGTGGGGTGAGATGGGTGTGGGAGTGTGAATGTGCACAGGATGGTGCTCGCAGTGGGGTGAGATGGGTGTAAATGTGCACAGGATGGTGCTCGCAGTGCGGTGATATGGGTGTGGGGGTGTGAATGTGCACAGGATGGTGCTCACAGTGGGGTGAGATGGGTGTGGGGGTGTGAATGTGCACGGAATTGTGCTCGCAGTGGGGTGAGATGTGTGTGGGGGTGTGAATGTGCATGGGATGGTGCTCGCAGTGGGGTGATATGGGTGTGGGGGGGTGTGAATGTGCACAGAATGGTACTCGCAGTGGGGTGAGATAGGTGTGAATGTGCACAGGATGGTGCTCACAGTGGGGTGAGATGGGTGTGGGGTTGTGATTCTGCACTTAATGATGCTCGCAGTGGGGTGAGATGGGTGTGGGGGTGTAAATGTGCACGGAATGGTGCTCGCAGTGGGGTGAGATGTGTGTGGGGGTGTGAATGTGCACAGGATGGTGATCGCAGTGGGGTGAGATGGGTGTAGGGGTGTGACTGTGCACAGGCTGGTGCTGATAGTGGGGTGAGATGGGTGTGGGGGTGTGACTGTGCACAGGCTGGTGCTGGTAGTGGGGTGAGATGGGTGTGAATGTGCACAGAATGGTGCTCGCAGTGGGGTGAGATGGGTGTGAATGTGCACAGGATGGTGCTCGCAGTGGGGTGAGATGAGTGTGGGGGTGTGAATTTGCCCAGGATGGTGCTCGCAGTGGGGTGAGATGGGTGTGAATGCACAGGATGGTGCTCGCAGTGGGGTGAGATGAGTGTGAATGTGCACAGGATGGTGCTCGTAGTGGGGTGAGATGAGTGTGAATGTGCACAGGATGGTGATCGCAGTGGGGTGAGATGGGTGTGAATGTGCACAGGATGGTGCTCGCAGTGGGGTGAGATGAGTGTGGGGGTGTGAATTTGCCCAGGTTGGTGCTCGCAGTGGGGTGAGATCGGTGTGAATGTGCACAGGATGGTGCTCGCAGTGGGCTGAGATGAGTGTGGGGGTGTGAATTTGCCCAGGATGGTGCTCGCAGTGGGGTGAGATGGGTGTGAATGCACAGGCTGGTGCTCGCAGTGGGGTGAGATGAGTGTGAATGTGCACAGGATGGTGCTCGTAGTGGGGTGAGATGAGTGTGAATGTGCACAGGATGGTGATCGCAGTGGGGTGAGATGGGTGTGAATGTGCACAGGATGGTGCTCGCAGTGGGGTGAGATGGGTGTGAATGTGCACAGAATGGTGCTCGCAGTGGGGTGAGATGGATGTGAATGTGCACAGGATGGTGCTCGCAGCGGGGTGAGATGGGTGTGAATGTGCACGGGATGGTGCTCGCAGTGGGGTGAGATGGGTGTGAATGTGCATGGGATGGAGCTTGTAGTGGGGTGAGATGGGTGTGAATGTGCACAGAATGGTGCTCGCAGTGGGGTGAGATGGGTGTGAATGTGCACAGGATGGTGCTCGCGGTGGGGTGAGATGGGTGTAGGGGTGTGACTGTACACAGGCTGGTGCTGATAGTGGGGTGAGATGGGTGTGGGGGTGTGACTGTACACAGGCTCGTGCTGGTAGTGGGGTGAGATGGGTGTGAATGTGCACAGAATGGTGCTCGCAGTGGGGTGAGATGAGTGTGAATGTGCACAGGATGGTGCTCGCAGTGGGGTGAGATGGGTGTGAATGCACAGGATGGTGCTCGCAGTGGGGTGAGATGAGTGTGAATGTGCACAGGATGGTGCTCGTAGTGGGGTGAGATGAGTGGGAATGTGCACAGGATGGTGATCGCAGTGGGGTGAGATGGGTGTGAATGTGCACAGGATGGTGCTCGCAGTGGGGTGAGATGAGTGTGGGGGTGTGAATTTGCCCAGGATGGTGCTCGCAGTGGGGTGAGATGGGTGTGAATGCACAGGATGGTGCTCACAGTGGGGTGAGATGGGTGTGAATGTGCACAGAATGGTGCTCGCAGTGGGGTGAGATGGGTGTGAATGTGCACAGTATGGTGCTCGCAGTGGGGTGAGATGGGTGTGAATGTGCACGGGATGGTGCTCGTAGTGGGGTGAGATGGGTGTGAATGTGCACAGAATGGTGCTCGCAGTGGGGTGAGATGGGTGTGAATGTGCACAAGATGGTGCTCGGGGTGGGGTGAGATGGGTGTAGGGGTGTGACTGTGCACAGGCTGGTGCTGATAGTGGGGTGAGATGGGTGTGGGGGTGTGACTGTGCACAGGCTGGTTCTGGAAGTGTGGTGAGATGGGTGTGAATGTGCACAGAATGGTGCTCGCAGTGGGGTGAGATGGGTGTGAATGTGCACAGGATGGTGCTCGCAGTGGGGTGAGATGAGTGTGGGGGTGTGAATTTGCCCAGGATGGTGCTCGCAGTGGGGTGAGATGGGTGTGAATGCACAGGATGGTACTCGCAGTGGGGTGAGATGAGTGTGAATGTGCACAGGATGGTGCTCGTAGTGGTGTGAGATGAGTGTGAATGTGCACAGGATGGTGATCGCAGTGGGGTGAGATGGGTGTGAATGTGCCCAGGATGGTGCTCGTAGTGGGGTGAGATGAGTGTGAATGTGCACAGGATGGTGCTCGCAGTGGGGTGAGATGGGTGTGAATGTGCACAGGATGGTGATCACAGTGGGGTGAGATGGGTGTGAATGTGCACAGGATGGTGCTCCCAGTGGGGTGAGATGGGTGTGAATGCACAGGATGGTGATCGCAGTGGGGTGAGATGGGTGTGAATGTGCACAGGATGGTGCTCGCAGTGGGGTGAGATGGGTGTGAATGTGCACAGGATGGTGATCGCAGTGGGGTGAGATGGGTGAGAATGTGCACAGGATGGTGCTCGTAGTGGGATGAGATGGGTGTGAATGTGCACAGGATGGTGCTCGCAGTGGGGTGAGATGGGTGTGAATGTGCACAGGATGGTGCTCGTAGTGGGGTAAGATGAGTGTGAATGTGCACAGGATGGTGATCGCAGTGGGGTGAGATGGGTGTGAATGTGCACAGGATGGTGATCGCAGTGGGGTGAGATGGGTGTGAATGTGCACAGGATGGTGCTTGCAGTGGGGTGAGATGGGTGTGAATGTGCACAGGCTGGTGATCGCAGTGGGGTGAGATGGGTGAGAATGTGCACAGGATGGTGCTCGCAGTGGGGTGAGATGGGTGTGACTGTGCACAGGCTGGTGCTGGTAGTGGGGTGAGATGGGTGTGAATGTGCACAGAATGGTGCTCGCAGTGGGGTGAGATGGGTGTGAATGTGCACAGGATGGTGCTCGTGGTGGGGTGAGATGGGTGTAGGGGTGTGACTGTGCACAGGCTGGTGATGATAGTGGGGTGAGATGGATGTGGGGGTGTGACTGTGCACAGGCTGGTGCTGGTAGTGGGGTGAGATGGGTGTGGGGTTGTGAATGTGCACTTAATGGTGCTCGCAGAGGGGTGAGATGGGTGTGGGGGTGTGAATGTGCACAGGATGGTGCTCGCAGTGGGGTGAGATGGGTGTGGGGGTGTGAATGCACGGAATGGTGCTTGCAGTGGGGTGAGATGTGTGTGTGGGTGTGAATGTGCACGGGATGGTGCTCGCAGTGGGGTGAGATGGGTGTGAATGTGCACAGGATGGTACTCGCAGTGGGGTGAGATAGGTGTGAATGTGCACAGGATGGTGCTTGCAGTGGGGTGAGATGGGTGTGGGGGTGTGAATGCACAGGATGGTGGTTGTAGTGGGGTGAGATGGGTGTGAATGTGCACAGGATGGTGCTCGCAGTGGGGTGAGATGGGTGTGTGAATGCACAGGATGGTGGTTGTAGTGGGGTGAGATGGGTGTGAATGTGCACAGGATGGTGCTCGCAGTGGGGTGAGATGGGTGTGAATGTGCACAGGATGGTGCTCGCAGTGGGGTGAGATGGGTGTGAATGTGCACAGGATGGTGATCGCAGTGGGGTGAGATGGGTGAGAATGTGCACAGGATGGTGCTCGTAGTGGGATGAGATGGGTGTGAATGTGCACAGGATGGTGCTCGCAGTGGGGTGAGATGGGTGTGAATGTGCACAGGATGGTGCTCGTAGTGGGGTGAGATGAGTGTGAATGTGCACAGGATGGTGCTCGCAGTTGGGTGTGAATGTCCACAGGATGGTGATCGCAGTGGGGTGAGATGGATGTGAATGTGCACAGGATGGTGCTCGCAGTGGGGTGAGATGGGTGTGAATGTGCACAGGCTGGTGATCGCAGTGGGGTGAGAATGTGCACAGGATGGTGCTCGCAGTGGGGTGAGATGGGTGTGACTGTGCACAGGCTGGTGCTGGTAGTGGGGTGAGATGGGTGTGAATGTGCACAGGATGGTGCTCGCAGTGGGGTGAGATGGGTGTGAATGTGCACAGAATGGTGCTCGCAGTGGGGTGAGATGGGTGTGAATGTGCACAGGATGGTGCTCGTGGTGGGGTGAGATGGGTGTAGGGGTGTGACTGTGCACAGGCTGGTGATGATAGTGGGGTGAGATGGGTGTGGGGGTGTGACTGTGCACAGGCTGGTGCTGGTAGTGGGGTGAGATGGGTGTGGGGGTGTGAATGTGCACTTAATGGTGCTCGCAGAGGGGTGAGATGGGTGTGGGGGTGTGAATGTGCACAGGATGGTGCTCGCAGTGGGGTGAGATGGGTGTGAATGCACGGAATGGTGCTTGCAGTGGGGTGAGATGTGTGTGTGGGTGTGAATGTGCACGGGATGGTGCTCGCAGTGGGGTGAGATGGGTGTGAATGTGCACAGAATGGTGCTCGCAGTGGGGTGAGATGGGTGTGAATGTGCACAGTATGGTGCTCACAGTGGGGTGAGATGAGTGTGGGGGTGTGAATTTGCCCAGGATGGTGCTCGCAGTGGGGTGAGATGGGTGTGAATGCACAGGATGGTGCTCGCAGTAGGGTGAGATGAGTGTGAATGTGCACAGGATGGTGCTCGTAGTGGGATGAGATGAGTGTGAATGTGCACTGGATGGTGCTCGCAGTGGGTTGAGATGGGTGTGAATGCACAGGATGGTGCTCGCAGTGGGGTGAGATGAGTGTGGGGGTGTGAATTTGCCCAGGATGGTGCTCGCAGTGGGGTGAGATGGGTGTGAATGTGCACAGGATGGTGCTCGCAGTGGGGTGAGATGAGTGTGGGGGTGTGAATTTGCCCAGGATGGTGCTCGCAGTGGGGTGAGATGGGTGTGAATGCACAGGATGGTGTTCGCAGTGGGGTGAGATGAGTGTGAATGTGCACAGGATGGTGCTCGTAGTGGGGTGAGATGAGTGTGAATGTGCACAGGATGGTGATCGCAGTGGGGTGAGATGGGTGTGAATGTGCCCAGGATGGTGCTCGTAGTGGGGTGAGATGAGTGTGAATGTGCACAGGATGGTGCTCGCAGTGGGGTGAGATGGGTGTGAATGTGCACAGGATGGTGATTGCAGTGGGGTGAGATGGGTGTGAATGTGCACAGAATGGTGCTCGCAGTGGGGTGAGATGAGTGTGAATGTGCACAGGATGGTGATCGCAGTGGGGTGAGATGGGTGTGAATGTGCACAGGATGGTGCTCGCAGTGGGGTGAGATGGGTGTGAATGTGCACAGGATGGTGATCGCAGTGGGGTGAGATGGGTGTGAATGTGCACAGGATGGTGCTCGCAGTGGGGTGAGATGGGTGTGAATGTGCACAGGATGGTGATCGCAGTGGGATGAGATGGGTGAGAATGTGCACAGGATGGTGCTCGTAGTGGGATGAGATGGGTGTGAATGTGCACAGGATGGTGCTCTCAGTGGGGTGAGATGGGTGTGAATGTGCACAGGATGGTGCTCGTAGTGGGGTGAGATGAGTGTGAATGTGCACAGGATGGTGCTCGCAGTGGGGTGAGATGGGTGTGAATGTGCACAGGATGGTGATCGCAGTGGGGTGAGATGGATGTGAATATGCACAGGATGGTGCTCGCAGTGGGGTGAGATGGGTGTGAATGTGCACAGGCTGGTGATCGCAGTGGGATGAGATGGGTGTGAATGTGCACAGGATGATGCTCGCAGTGGGGTGAGATGGGTGTGACTGTGCACAGGATGATGCTCGCAGTGGGGTGAGATGGGTGTGACTGTACACAGGCTGGTGCTGGTAGTGGGGTGAGATGGGTGTGAATGTGCACAGGATGGTGCTCGCAGTGGGGTGAGATGGGTGTGAATGTGCACAGAATGGTGCTCGCAGTGGGGTGAGATGGGTGTGAATGTGCACAGGATGGTGCTCGTGGTGGGGTGAGATGGGTGTAGGGGTGTGACTGTGCACAGGCTGGTGCTGATAGTGGGTGAGATGGGTGTGGGGGTGTGACTGTGCACAGGCTGGTGCTGGTAGTGGGGTGAGATTGGTGTGAATGTGCACAGAATGGTGCTCCCAGTGGGGTGAGATGGGTGTGAATGTGCACAGGATGGTGATCGCAGTGGGGTGAGATGGGTGTGAATGTGCACAGGATGGTGCTCGCAGTGGGGTGAGATGGGTGTGAATGTGCACAGGATGGTGATCGCAGTGGGGTGAGATGGGTGTGATTGTGCACAGGATGGTGCTCGCAGTGGGGTGAGATGGGTGTGAATGTGCACAGGATGATGCTCGCAGTGGGGTGAGATGGGTGTGACTGTGCACAGGCTGGTGCTGGTAGTGGGGTGAGATGGGTGTGAATGTGCACAGGATGGTGCTCGCAGTGGGGTGAGATGGGTGTGAATGTGCACAGAATGGTGCTCGCAGTGGGTTGAGATGGGTGTGAATGTGCACAGGATGGTGCTCGTGGTGGGGTGAGATGGGTGTAGGGGTGTGACTGTGCACAGGCTGGTCCTGATAGTGGGGTGAGATGGGTGGGGGTGTGACTGTGCACAGGCTGGTGCTGGTAGTGGGGTGAGATTGGTGTGAAAGTGCACAGAATGGTGCTCCCAGTGGGGTGAGATGGGTGTGAATGTGCACAGGATGGTGATCGCAGTGGGGTGAGATGGGTGTGAATGTGCACAGGATGGTGCTCGCAGTGGGGTGAGATGGGTGTGAATGTGCACAGGATGGTGATCGCAGTGGGGTGAGATGGGTGTGATTGTGCACAGGATTGTGCTCGCAGTGGGGTGAGATGGGTGTGAATGTGCACGGGATGGTGCTCGCAGTGGGGTGAGATGGGTGTGGGGGTGTGAATGTGCACGGAATGGTGCTCGCAGTGGGGTGAGATGGGTGTGGGAGTGTGAATGTGCACAGGATGGTGCTCGCAGTGGGGTGAGATGGGTGTAAATGTGCACAGGATGGTGCTCGCAGTGCGGTGATATGGGTGTGGGGGTGTGAATGTGCACAGGATGGTGCTCACAGTGGGGTGAGATGGGTGTGGGGGTGTGAATGTGCACGGAATTGTGCTCGCAGTGGGGTGAGATGTGTGTGGGGGTGTGAATGTGCATGGGATGGTGCTCGCAGTGGGGTGATATGGGTGTGGGGGGGTGTGAATGTGCACAGAATGGTACTCGCAGTGGGGTGAGATAGGTGTGAATGTGCACAGGATGGTGCTCACAGTGGGGTGAGATGGGTGTGGGGTTGTGATTCTGCACTTAATGATGCTCGCAGTGGGGTGAGATGGGTGTGGGGGTGTAAATGTGCACGGAATGGTGCTCGCAGTGGGGTGAGATGTGTGTGGGGGTGTGAATGTGCACAGGATGGTGATCGCAGTGGGGTGAGATGGGTGTAGGGGTGTGACTGTGCACAGGCTGGTGCTGATAGTGGGGTGAGATGGGTGTGGGGGTGTGACTGTGCACAGGCTGGTGCTGGTAGTGGGGTGAGATGGGTGTGAATGTGCACAGAATGGTGCTCGCAGTGGGGTGAGATGGGTGTGAATGTGCACAGGATGGTGCTCGCAGTGGGGTGAGATGAGTGTGGGGGTGTGAATTTGCCCAGGATGGTGCTCGCAGTGGGGTGAGATGGGTGTGAATGCACAGGATGGTGCTCGCAGTGGGGTGAGATGAGTGTGAATGTGCACAGGATGGTGCTCGTAGTGGGGTGAGATGAGTGTGAATGTGCACAGGATGGTGATCGCAGTGGGGTGAGATGGGTGTGAATGTGCACAGGATGGTGCTCGCAGTGGGGTGAGATGAGTGTGGGGGTGTGAATTTGCCCAGGATGGTGCTCGCAGTGGGGTGAGATGGGTGTGAATGCACAGGATGGTGCTCGCAGTGGGGTGAGATGAGTGTGAATGTGCACAGGATGGTGCTCGTAGTGGGGTGAGATGAGTGTGAATGTGCACAGGATGGTGATCGCAGTGGGGTGAGATGGGTGTGAATGTGCACAGGATGGTGCTCACAGTGGGGTGAGATGGGTGTGGGGGTGTGAATGTGCACGGAATTGTGCTCGCAGTGGGGTGAGATGTGTGTGGGGGTGTGAATGTGCATGGGATGGTGCTCGCAGTGGGGTGATATGGGTGTGGGGGGGTGTGAATGTGCACAGAATGGTACTCGCAGTGGGGTGAGATAGGTGTGAATGTGCACAGGATGGTGCTCACAGTGGGGTGAGATGGGTGTGGGGTTGTGATTCTGCACTTAATGATGCTCGCAGTGGGGTGAGATGGGTGTGGGGGTGTAAATGTGCACGGAATGGTGCTCGCAGTGGGGTGAGATGTGTGTGGGGGTGTGAATGTGCACAGGATGGTGATCGCAGTGGGGTGAGATGGGTGTAGGGGTGTGACTGTGCACAGGCTGGTGCTGATAGTGGGGTGAGATGGGTGTGGGGGTGTGACTGTGCACAGGCTGGTGCTGGTAGTGGGGTGAGATGGGTGTGAATGTGCACAGAATGGTGCTCGCAGTGGGGTGAGATGGGTGTGAATGTGCACAGGATGGTGCTCGCAGTGGGGTGAGATGAGTGTGGGGGTGTGAATTTGCCCAGGATGGTGCTCGCAGTGGGGTGAGATGGGTGTGAATGCACAGGATGGTGCTCGCAGTGGGGTGAGATGAGTGTGAATGTGCACAGGATGGTGCTCGTAGTGGGGTGAGATGAGTGTGAATGTGCACAGGATGGTGATCGCAGTGGGGTGAGATGGGTGTGAATGTGCACAGGATGGTGCTCGCAGTGGGGTGAGATGAGTGTGGGGGTGTGAATTTGCCCAGGTTGGTGCTCGCAGTGGGGTGAGATCGGTGTGAATGTGCACAGGATGGTGCTCGCAGTGGGCTGAGATGAGTGTGGGGGTGTGAATTTGCCCAGGATGGTGCTCGCAGTGGGGTGAGATGGGTGTGAATGCACAGGCTGGTGCTCGCAGTGGGGTGAGATGAGTGTGAATGTGCACAGGATGGTGCTCGTAGTGGGGTGAGATGAGTGTGAATGTGCACAGGATGGTGATCGCAGTGGGGTGAGATGGGTGTGAATGTGCACAGGATGGTGCTCGCAGTGGGGTGAGATGGGTGTGAATGTGCACAGAATGGTGCTCGCAGTGGGGTGAGATGGATGTGAATGTGCACAGGATGGTGCTCGCAGCGGGGTGAGATGGGTGTGAATGTGCACGGGATGGTGCTCGCAGTGGGGTGAGATGGGTGTGAATGTGCATGGGATGGAGCTTGTAGTGGGGTGAGATGGGTGTGAATGTGCACAGAATGGTGCTCGCAGTGGGGTGAGATGGGTGTGAATGTGCACAGGATGGTGCTCGCGGTGGGGTGAGATGGGTGTAGGGGTGTGACTGTACACAGGCTGGTGCTGATAGTGGGGTGAGATGGGTGTGGGGGTGTGACTGTGCACAGGCTCGTGCTGGTAGTGGGGTGAGATGGGTGTGAATGTGCACAGAATGGTGCTCGCAGTGGGGTGAGATGAGTGTGAATGTGCACAGGATGGTGCTCGCAGTGGGGTGAGATGGGTGTGAATGCACAGGATGGTGCTCGCAGTGGGGTGAGATGAGTGTGAATGTGCACAGGATGGTGCTCGTAGTGGGGTGAGATGAGTGGGAATGTGCACAGGATGGTGATCGCAGTGGGGTGAGATGGGTGTGAATGTGCACAGGATGGTGCTCGCAGTGGGGTGAGATGAGTGTGGGGGTGTGAATTTGCCCAGGATGGTGCTCGCAGTGGGGTGAGATGGGTGTGAATGCACAGGATGGTGCTCACAGTGGGGTGAGATGGGTGTGAATGTGCACAGAATGGTGCTCGCAGTGGGGTGAGATGGGTGTGAATGTGCACAGTATGGTGCTCGCAGTGGGGTGAGATGGGTGTGAATGTGCACGGGATGGTGCTCGTAGTGGGGTGAGATGGGTGTGAATGTGCACAGAATGGTGCTCGCAGTGGGGTGAGATGGGTGTGAATGTGCACAAGATGGTGCTCGGGGTGGGGTGAGATGGGTGTAGGGGTGTGACTGTGCACAGGCTGGTGCTGATAGTGGGGTGAGATGGGTGTGGGGGTGTGACTGTGCACAGGCTGGTTCTGGAAGTGTGGTGAGATGGGTGTGAATGTGCACAGAATGGTGCTCGCAGTGGGGTGAGATGGGTGTGAATGTGCACAGGATGGTGCTCGCAGTGGGGTGAGATGAGTGTGGGGGTGTGAATTTGCCCAGGATGGTGCTCGCAGTGGGGTGAGATGGGTGTGAATGCACAGGATGGTGTTCGCAGTGGGGTGAGATGAGTGAGAATGTGCACAGGATGTTGCTCGTAGTGGGGTGAGAAGAGTGTGAATGTGCACAGGATGGTGATCGCAGTGGGGTGAGATGGGTGTGAATGTGCACAGGATGGTGCTCGCAGTGGGGTGAGATGAGTGTGGGGGTGTGAATTTGCCCAGGATGGTGCTCGCAGTGGGGTGAGATGGGTGTGAATGCACAGGATGGTACTCGCAGTGGGGTGAGATGAGTGTGAATGTGCACAGGATGGTGCTCGTAGTGGTGTGAGATGAGTGTGAATGTGCACAGGATGGTGATCGCAGTGGGGTGAGATGGGTGTGAATGTGCCCAGGATGGTGCTCGTAGTGGGGTGAGATGAGTGTGAATGTGCACAGGATGGTGCTCGCAGTGGGGTGAGATGGGTGTGAATGTGCACAGGATGGTGATCACAGTGGGGTGAGATGGGTGTGAATGTGCACAGGATGGTGCTCCCAGTGGGGTGAGATGGGTGTGAATGCACAGGATGGTGATCGCAGTGGGGTGAGATGGGTGTGAATGTGCACAGGATGGTGCTCGCAGTGGGGTGAGATGGGTGTGAATGTGCACAGGATGGTGATCGCAGTGGGGTGAGATGGGTGAGAATGTGCACAGGATGGTGCTCGTAGTGGGATGAGATGGGTGTGAATGTGCACAGGATGGTGCTCGCAGTGGGGTGAGATGGGTGTGAATGTGCACAGGATGGTGCTCGTAGTGGGGTAAGATGAGTGTGAATGTGCACAGGATGGTGATCGCAGTGGGGTGAGATGGGTGTGAATGTGCACAGGATGGTGATCGCAGTGGGGTGAGATGGGTGTGAATGTGCACAGGATGGTGCTTGCAGTGGGGTGAGATGGGTGTGAATGTGCACAGGCTGGTGATCGCAGTGGGGTGAGATGGGTGAGAATGTGCACAGGATGGTGCTCGCAGTGGGGTGAGATGGGTGTGACTGTGCACAGGCTGGTGCTGGTAGTGGGGTGAGATGGGTGTGAATGTGCACAGAATGGTGCTCGCAGTGGGGTGAGATGGGTGTGAATGTGCACAGGATGGTGCTCGTGGTGGGGTGAGATGGGTGTAGGGGTGTGACTGTGCACAGGCTGGTGATGATAGTGGGGTGAGATGGATGTGGGGGTGTGACTGTGCACAGGCTGGTGCTGGTAGTGGGGTGAGATGGGTGTGGGGTTGTGAATGTGCACTTAATGGTGCTCGCAGAGGGGTGAGATGGGTGTGGGGGTGTGAATGTGCACAGGATGGTGCTCGCAGTGGGGTGAGATGGGTGTGGGGGTGTGAATGCACGGAATGGTGCTTGCAGTGGGGTGAGATGTGTGTGTGGGTGTGAATGTGCACGGGATGGTGCTCGCAGTGGGGTGAGATGGGTGTGAATGTGCACAGGATGGTACTCGCAGTGGGGTGAGATAGGTGTGAATGTGCACAGGATGGTGCTTGCAGTGGGGTGAGATGGGTGTGGGGGTGTGAATGCACAGGATGGTGGTTGTAGTGGGGTGAGATGGGTGTGAATGTGCACAGGATGGTGCTCGCAGTGGGGTGAGATGGGTGTGTGAATGCACAGGATGGTGGTTGTAGTGGGGTGAGATGGGTGTGAATGTGCACAGGATGGTGCTCGCAGTGGGGTGAGATGGGTGTGAATGTGCACAGGATGGTGCTCGCAGTGGGGTGAGATGGGTGTGAATGTGCACAGGATGGTGATCGCAGTGGGGTGAGATGGGTGAGAATGTGCACAGGATGGTGCTCGTAGTGGGATGAGATGGGTGTGAATGTGCACAGGATGGTGCTCGCAGTGGGGTGAGATGGGTGTGAATGTGCACAGGATGGTGCTCGTAGTGGGGTGAGATGAGTGTGAATGTGCACAGGATGGTGCTCGCAGTTGGGTGTGAATGTGCACAGGATGGTGATCGCAGTGGGGTGAGATGGATGTGAATGTGCACAGGATGGTGCTCGCAGTGGGGTGAGATGGGTGTGAATGTGCACAGGCTGGTGATCGCAGTGGGGTGAGAATGTGCACAGGATGGTGCTCGCAGTGGGGTGAGATGGGTGTGACTGTGCACAGGCTGGTGCTGGTAGTGGGGTGAGATGGGTGTGAATGTGCACAGGATGGTGCTCGCAGTGGGGTGAGATGGGTGTGAATGTGCACAGAATGGTGCTCGCAGTGGGGTGAGATGGGTGTGAATGTGCACAGGATGGTGCTCGTGGTGGGGTGAGATGGGTGTAGGGGTGTGACTGTGCACAGGCTGGTGATGATAGTGGGGTGAGATGGGTGTGGGGGTGTGACTGTGCACAGGCTGGTGCTGGTAGTGGGGTGAGATGGGTGTGGGGGTGTGAATGTGCACTTAATGGTGCTCGCAGAGGGGTGAGATGGGTGTGGGGGTGTGAATGTGCACAGGATGGTGCTCGCAGTGGGGTGAGATGGGTGTGAATGCACGGAATGGTGCTTGCAGTGGGGTGAGATGTGTGTGTGGGTGTGAATGTGCACGGGATGGTGCTCGCAGTGGGGTGAGATGGGTGTGAATGTGCACAGGATGGTGCTCGCAGTGGGGTGAGATGGGTGTGGGGGTGTGAATGTGCACAGGATGGTGCTCGCAGTGGGGTGAGATGGGTGTGGGGGTGTGAATGCACAGGATGGTGCTCGCAGTGGGGTGAGATGGGTGTGGGGGTGTGAATGTGCACAGGATGGTGCTCGCAGTGGGGTGAGATGGGTGTGGGGGTGTGAATGCACAGGATGGTGCTCGCAGTGGGGTGAGATGGGTGTGGGGGTGTGAATGCACAGGATGGTGGTTGTAGTGGGGTGAGATGAGTGTGAATGTGCACAGGATGGTGCTCGCAGTGGGGTGAGATGGGTGTGGGGGTGTGAATGCACAGGATGGTGCTCGCAGTGAAGTGAGATGGGTGTGGGGGTGTGAATGCACAGGATGGTGATCGCAGTGGGGTGAGATGGGTGAGAATGTGCACAGGATGGTGCTCGTAGTGGGATCAGATGGGTGTGAATGTGCACAGGATGGTGCTCGCAGTGGGGTGAGATGGGTGTGAATGTGCACAGGATGGTGCTCGTAGTGGGGTGAGATGAGTGTGAATGTGCACAGGATGGTGCTCGCAGTGGGGTGAGATGGGTGTGAATGTGCACAGGATGGTGATCGCAGTGGGGTGAGATGGATGTGAATGTGCACAGGATGGTGCTCGCAGTGGGGTGAGATGGGTGTGAATGTGCACAGGCTGGTGATCGCAGTGGGGTGAGATGGGTGAGAATGTGCACAGGATGGTGCTCGCAGTGGGGTGAGATGGGTGTGACTGTGCACAGGCTGGTGCTGGTAGTGGGGTGAGATGGGTGTGAATGTGCACAGGATGGTGCTCGCAGTGGGGTGAGATGGGTGTGAATGCGCACAGAATGGTGCTCGCAGTGGGGTGAGATGGGTGTGAATGTGCACAGGATGGTGCTCGTGGTGGGGTGAGATGGGTGTGAATGTGCACAGGCTGGTGATCGCAGTGGGGTGAGAATGTGCACAGGATGGTGCTCGTAGTGGGGTAAGATGGGTGTGAATGTGCACAGGATGGTGCTCGCAGTGGGGTGAGATGGGTGTGAATGTGCACAGGATGGTGCTCGTAGTGGGGTAAGATGAGTGTGAATGTGCACAGGATGGTGATCGCAGTGGGGTGAGATGGGTGTGAATGTGCACAGGATGGTGATCGCAGTGGGGTGAGATGGGTGTGAATGTGCACAGGATGGTGCTTGCAGTGGGGTGAGATGGGTGTGAATGTGCACAGGCTGGTGATCGCAGTGGGGTGAGATGGGTGAGAATGTGCACAGGATGGTGCTCGCAGTGGGGTGAGATGGGTGTGACTGTGCACAGGCTGGTGCTGGTAGTGGGGTGAGATGGGTGTGAATGTGCACAGAATGGTGCTCGCAGTGGGGTGAGATGGGTGTGAATGTGCACAGGATGGTGCTCGTGGTGGGGTGAGATGGGTGTAGGGGTGTGACTGTGCACAGGCTGGTGATGATAGTGGGGTGAGATGGATGTGGGGGTGTGACTGTGCACAGGCTGGTGCTGGTAGTGGGGTGAGATGGGTGTGGGGTTGTGAATGTGCACTTAATGGTGCTCGCAGAGGGGTGAGATGGGTGTGGGGGTGTGAATGTGCACAGGATGGTGCTCGCAGTGGGGTGAGATGGGTGTGGGGGTGTGAATGCACGGAATGGTGCTTGCAGTGGGGTGAGATGTGTGTGTGGGTGTGAATGTGCACGGGATGGTGCTCGCAGTGGGGTGAGATGGGTGTGAATGTGCACAGGATGGTACTCGCAGTGGGGTGAGATAGGTGTGAATGTGCACAGGATGGTGCTTGCAGTGGGGTGAGATGGGTGTGGGGGTGTGAATGCACAGGATGGTGGTTGTAGTGGGGTGAGATGGGTGTGAATGTGCACAGGATGGTGCTCGCAGTGGGGTGAGATGGGTGTGTGAATGCACAGGATGGTGGTTGTAGTGGGGTGAGATGGGTGTGAATGTGCACAGGATGGTGCTCGCAGTGGGGTGAGATGGGTGTGAATGTGCACAGGATGGTGATCGCAGTGGGGTGAGATGGGTGAGAATGTGCACAGGATGGTGCTCGTAGTGGGATGAGATGGGTGTGAATGTGCACAGGATGGTGCTCGCAGTGGGGTGAGATGGGTGTGAATGTGCACAGGATGGTGCTCGTAGTGGGGTGAGATGAGTGTGAATGTGCACAGGATGGTGCTCGCAGTTGGGTGTGAATGTGCACAGGATGGTGATCGCAGTGGGGTGAGATGGATGTGAATGTGCACAGGATGGTGCTCGCAGTGGGGTGAGATGGGTGTGAATGTGCACAGGCTGGTGATCGCAGTGGGGTGAGAATGTGCACAGGATGGTGCTCGCAGTGGGGTGAGATGGGTGTGACTGTGCACAGGCTGGTGCTGGTAGTGGGGTGAGATGGGTGTGAATGTGCACAGGATGGTGCTCGCAGTGGGGTGAGATGGGTGTGAATGTGCACAGAATGGTGCTCGCAGTGGGGTGAGATGGGTGTGAATGTGCACAGGATGGTGCTCGTGGTGGGGTGAGATGGGTGTAGGGGTGTGACTGTGCACAGGCTGGTGATGATAGTGGGGTGAGATGGGTGTGGGGGTGTGACTGTGCACAGGCTGGTGCTGGTAGTGGGGTGAGATGGGTGTGGGGGTGTGAATGTGCACTTAATGGTGCTCGCAGAGGGGTGAGATGGGTGTGGGGGTGTGAATGTGCACAGGATGGTGCTCGCAGTGGGGTGAGATGGGTGTGAATGCACGGAATGGTGCTTGCAGTGGGGTGAGATGTGTGTGTGGGTGTGAATGTGCACGGGATGGTGCTCGCAGTGGGGTGAGATGGGTGTGAATGTGCACAGGATGGTGCTCGCAGTGGGGTGAGATGGGTGTGGGGGTGTGAATGTGCACAGGATGGTGCTCGCAGTGGGGTGAGATGGGTGTGGGGGTGTGAATGCACAGGATGGTGCTCGCAGTGGGGTGAGATGGGTGTGGGGGTGTGAATGTGCACAGGATGGTGCTCGCAGTGGGGTGAGATGGGTGTGGGGGTGTGAATGCACAGGATGGTGCTCGCAGTGGGGTGAGATGGGTGTGGGGGTGTGAATGCACAGGATGGTGGTTGTAGTGGGGTGAGATGGGTGTGAATGTGCACAGGATGGTGCTCGCAGTGGGGTGAGATGGGTGTGGGGGTGTGAATGCACAGGATGGTGCTCGCAGTGAAGTGAGATGGGTGTGGGGGTGTGAATGCACAGGATGGTGATCGCAGTGGGGTGAGATGGGTGAGAATGTGCACAGGATGGTGCTCGTAGTGGGATGAGATGGGTGTGAATGTGCACAGGATGGTGCTCGCAGTGGGGTGAGATGGGTGTGAATGTGCACAGGATGGTGCTCGTAGTGGGGTGAGATGAGTGTGAATGTGCACAGGATGGTGCTCGCAGTGGGGTGAGATGGGTGTGAATGTGCACAGGATGGTGATCGCAGTGGGGTGAGATGGATGTGAATGTGCACAGGATGGTGCTCGCAGTGGGGTGAGATGGGTGTGAATGTGCACAGGCTGGTGATCGCAGTGGGGTGAGATGGGTGAGAATGTGCACAGGATGGTGCTCGCAGTGGGGTGAGATGGGTGTGACTGTGCACAGGCTGGTGCTGGTAGTGGGGTGAGATGGGTGTGAATGTGCACAGGATGGTGCTCGCAGTGGGGTGAGATGGGTGTGAATGCGCACAGAATGGTGCTCGCAGTGGGGTGAGATGGGTGTGAATGTGCACAGGATGGTGCTCGTGGTGGGGTGAGATGGGTGTAGGGGTGTGACTGTGCACAGGCTGGTGATGATAGTGGGGTGAGATGGGTGTGGGGGTGTGACTGTGCACAGGCTGGTGCTGGTAGTGGGGTGAGATGGGTGTGGGGGTGTGAATGTGCACTTAATGGTGCTCGCAGAGGGGTGAGATGGGTGTGGGGGTGTGAATGTGCACAGGATGGTGCTCGCAGTGGGGTGAGATGGGTGTGGGGGTGTGAATGCACAGGATGGTGCTCGCAGTGGGGTGAGATGGGTGTGAATGCACAGGATGGTGGTTGTAGTGGGGTGAGATGGGTGTGAATGTGCACAGGATGGTGCTCGCAGTGGGGTGAGATGGGTGTGGGGGTGTGAATGCACAGGATGGTGCTAGCAGTGAAGTGAGATGGGTGTGGGGGTGTGAATGCACAGGATGGTGCTCGCAGTGGGGTGAGATGGGTGTGGGGGTGTGAATGTGCACAGGATGGCGGTTGTAGGACACTGCCATCGCCCTTGCTGTAGATCTTATGTCATGGTTTCCCTTATACTGCATCTTGTTTTCTGTTGTACTTGCGCTGATTGCCGTCCTATCTTCACTCTAGTCTGGACCTTACTGGTGTGATGGCCGCTATCGATACACAGAGGCCATTGTGGTCCCTGAATGTGGAGGACCTCCCGCCGTCCCATTAATGACCTCCAGCCTCACCTGCCCAATGTTCTCTGAGGGTTTTCTCGCACCTGCTGGTGCTGTGGTCACACAGGCCCGGATGTTAATCCTGAGTGATCTTTTGTGATGGTGTGTAGGGCACATTTACTATCAGTGTTGACAGCTCAGAGCTGGACCCCCCAATTCTGTGACGGTGACTCGCGCTGAATGAGAAGTTTCATGCATTTTAACTATCCTCTCTAACTTTATACCAGCTTTTGGATGGCTTACGTTATCCTCTTTTCTCTTGACAAAATTTTAGCCCATCCAATATTCCCTCACTTGACATGCAAGTGTGAAACACTTCAGTGTGATGCATGATATGTGCACTAGAATTCTGCCCCATTAATGGCGGTCAAGTAACACCGGCCATATACATTTAGAAACTCCCCAAACACATGAACACCAAGGGCAACCTCTATGTGTTTTGAATGGGGAGCGGGATACAATTCACAGCCAGGCTTCTTGGCCCGACTGCCGCTGCAGCCCTCTGGAACAGATCCTGTCTGGTCTGCTCCTCGGGCCTGCCACCTTCAGTCTTCTCCTTCCCGCCCCCAGGCACCTCCATCCTCCTGAGCCCACGGGCAGCAACTTACCTTCCCTGACTACACATCTTGGCTCCTCTTTCCTGACCCCAGGCACCTCCATCCTCCTGAGCCCCTCCAGAGCCCAAGGGCAGCAACTTACCTTCCCTGACTACACATCGTGGCTCCTCTTTCCTGGCCCCAGGCACCTCCATCCTTCTGAGCCCCTCTGGCAGCAGCTTACCTTCCCTGACTACACATCCCGGCTCCTCTTTCCTGACCCCAGGCACCTCCATCCTCCTGAGCCCCTCCAGAGCCCACAGGCAGCAACTTACCTTCCCTGACTACACATTCCGGCTCCTCTTTCCTGGCCCCAGGCACCTCCATCCTCCTGAGCCCCTCCATAGCCTTCGGGCAGCATCTTACCTTCCCTGACTACACATCCCGGCTCCTCTTTCCTGATCTTAGGCACCTCCATCCTCCTGAGCCCCTCCATAGCCTTCAGGCAGCATCTTACCTTCCCTCACTACACATCCCGGCTCCTCTTTCCTGGCCCCAGGCACCTCCATCGCCTTCGGGCAGCATCTTACCTTCCCTGACTACACATCCTGGCTCCTCTTTCCTGGCCCCAGGCACCTCCATCGCCTTCGGGCAGCATCTTACCTTCCCTGACTACACATCCCGGCTCCTCTTTCCTGGCCCCAGGCACCTCCATAGCCCAGATATGGTCGTTCGATGAGCTGCTGTGTTCTATTTTGGACGCCGGATCAGTGTTTTTCCCAAGCATGTGGCTGGAGCTGCTCATGGTTTGGCCCTTATCTGAGCTCGTTATTCAGACATTTAGCAGTGCGTGGATCAGATGAGTGAGTTGAATCCTACATCATGGGGCGTTTATTAATCAGTGCAGTAATGAAATATTGAAAGGCACATTATAACATTGTGGAAAAGAAACCTCAGACTCTGTAATCCTTTAATCGCAGCCGGACTGGTGCCCCCAGCATGTTCTCATGGGTACGCCCATGACTGGGTTTGCCCATGATTGGGTGGGTACGTCCATGATTGGGTTTGCCCATGATTGGGTGGGTACGTCCATGATTGGGTTTGCCCATGATTGGGTGGGTACGTCCATGATTGGGTTTGCCCATGATTGGGTGGGTACGTCCATGATTGGGTACGCCCATGACTGGGTGGGTACGTCCATGATTGGGTTTGCCCATGACTGGGTGGGTACGTCCATGATTGGGTACGCCCATGACTGGGTGGGTACGTCCATGATTGGGTACGCCCATGACTGGGTGGGTATGTCCATGATTGGGTACACCCATGACTGGGTGGGTACGTCCATGATTGGGTACACCCATGACTGGGTGGGTACGTCCATGATTGGGTACACCCATGACTGGGTGTGTACGTCCATGATTGGGTACGCCCATGTAAGAACAACTGTGCTCTAATATTCTTACATCCCCTAAATGTGTTCACCTGCTTCCATTTATACACAGGCAATTTCCATTACAGCTTTCTTTATACTGGAGCTGAATTCACACTGAACTTTTACATAATGTCTACAAGAAATGGTATTGTGCCCCCCCCCATCGTACCACAGGACCCGCCGTAGCGTGCACCATCACCGTCATCCTCCGTATTCATATCCGAACAGTCAGATGAAGGGTTCAGGGCTCGTTCAGGAGGGAAAGGCTGTATCTGTTTTAGTGAATGACCTCCCTGTGTCAGAATGGAGATACGGCGGGATAATGGCCGCAGTCTGCACTCACCCTCAGTGTGGGCTGCACTAGAGTCCTCGCTGGAAGTGTTCACACAGCCATCCATATCCCCTCTCCTCGCCCAGTCTTTCACGCAGAAGTTTGGACTCCAACCTTCCAGTTACTCGTTGATACTTTCTGCTCCACTGGGGGCGCTGTTGCCCACTTGAATCTCTGGTCGCAGCTCCAGCATTAGTTCAGCTCCCACTCCTGTGACAAGAGCCAAATCCTCTACCCGGCGGAAGCCATGAATCTTGCGGCGATGCGCGGTGATACTTTGTGCTAATGCCCGTGATACACCTGGCAGAGTCATCAGCTCCTCCTCTGTAGCTGCGTTAATGTCCAAACAGCTCTCTGGTGGTGCAGATCGCAGGGAGGACGCGGTCCTTCTCAGTCTTCCTGATCTACAACTCAAAGCAGAACCCATGGCCATGCAGAGTGTGAACAAGGTGCAGTCAAATCAGTCTATCTTCCAAGAGCATGGATTATCCCCAACCACCGCGCACCCCGGAGCTCTCATACAGAAGTGTACAGGGCTGTGTGCGGACTCTGGCACTGGAGGAAGGTGTGCCGCGACCTAATGAGTAACTATGTGACCTTTCCTCTGCTAGATAACAAGTGACTACAATAAGGTAGGAAATTTGTGGGGATCTCCGCGCAACGGAGAGAAGCTGCAGGAGATCCCGCGACCGCGCAACGGAGAGAAGCTGCGGGACATCCCCACGACCGCGCAACGGCGAGAAAATGCGGGAGATCCCCACATCCGCGCAACAGAAAGAAGCTGCGGGAGATCCCCACAACCGCGCAACGGAGAGAAGCTGCGGGAGATCCCCACGACCGCACATCGGAGAGAAGCTGCGGGAGATCCCCACGACCGCGCAAAGGAGAGAAGCGGCGGGAGATCCCCACGACCGCGCAAAGGAGAGAAGCTGCAGGAGAACCCCCACGACCACGCAAAGGAGAGAAATTGCAGGAGATCCCCACGACCGCTCAACGGAGAGAAGCTGCGGGACATCCCCACGACCGCGCAACAGAGAGAAGCAGCGGGAGATCCCCACGACCGCGCAACGGAGAGAAGCGGCGGGAGATCCCCACGACCGCGCAACAGAGAGAAGCGGCGGGAGATCCCCACAACCGCGCAACTGAGAGAAGCTGCAGGAGAACCCCCACGACCGCGCAACGGAGAGAAGCTGCGGGAGATCCCCCCGACCGCGCATCGGAGAGAAGCTGCGGGAGATCCCCACGACCGCGCAACGGAGAGAAGCTGCGGGAGATCCCCACGACTGCGCAATGGAGAGAAGCTGCAGGAGATCCCCCCGACCGCGCATCGGAGAGAAGCTGCGGGAGATCCCCACGACCGCGCAACGGAGAGAAGCTGCGGGAGATCCCCACGACCGCGCATCGGAGAGAAGCTGTGGCAGTTCCCCACGACCGCGCAACGGAGAGAAGCGGCGGGACATCCCCACGACCGCGCAACGGAGAGAAACTGCGGGAGATCCCCACGACCGTGCAACGGAGAGAAGCTGCGGAAGATCCCCCACGACCGTGCTACGGGATGACAAGTGATCTCCCCACAACCTTGCATTAGGGTGTGGAGAAGTGTGAGGTCCTCTGAGTGACCATGCTACAAAATGGTGTGAAGCACCAGGAGTTCCCCACGACCATGTTATAGTATAGAGAGCAACTGCAAGAACTTCTGGTGATTAGTGCTACAAGGCGGAGAGAATTTACAGAAGCCTCCTGTGACCATATAAGAAGATAAGATGTGGCAGGAGCCTGTCCTCCTCCGTGCAATGGGATGAAGAAATGCACCACTCGTACTAAGGCATGGCGGCTGCTCCGGATTTCTCAGTCTGCATTCATAAGATTTCTAGCAGGATGGCGGCGTGGACCTAAATGCGGTTTTTCTGCATCTCTTCCTGGAAGTTTAACGGCAGCCTCTTCTGCTTTGCTGTTCGGCACATTCGCTGTGTATCCAGTGAGGCTGGCAGTGTGTGTACGTAGTCTGCGCATTGTCCCCGCGTAGTCTGCGCATTGTCCCCGCGTAGTCTGCGCATTGTCCCCAGCATCTCCCACACCGCTCCGTGCTTATAGGCAGTCGATTTAAAGCGCTCTGATACTATAAGGCCACATTCCCACTATGAGTTTTTAAAAAAAATGCAAGTAGCCAGTCCTCTTTCTGCTGAGCAGCTTGACCCCGTGATGTAAGGTAGTTCTGTAGGCGGCACGTGCCCTTATCTCGTGCAGAATTAGTAGTGTTTTCTTCTCTTAGGCCACAGCCCCGCTATCAGTATCAGGCCACGGCCCCGCTCTCAGTATTCGGTCAGTATTTTTTCTCAGGAGTGGGAGGCAAAACCAGGAGTGGGTGATAAATGCAGAATTGGTGACTTGTTTCTATTCTACCTTTTCTCTGATTGTTCCTCACCTGGTTTTGGCTCCCACTCCTGATATAAAATACTGACCGCATACTAATAGTGGAGCCGTGGCCTTAAACAGATGCTCAGAAAGGGCTCTAGAAAAAGAAGAGCCTAGACCTGGATATATTGCTCTTGCCAGCAGCCATTGTCTGAGGCTTACAGCTGGCACCTGTCCTCATTGCACAGCCACACGCAGGAGAATCTGCATGTGTTCACTGAACCACTCACCGCATCCTATACATTACATAACTTCTCTTCTGGAGATTAGCGTCTCCGCAGGAGATACTGACATGCCGCGGTCTGGAAAGAGGCGCCGCGTGTCCGCAGGTGATCTGCAGGAGACTGGAGACGCACAATGGACATGGGATTTCTACAGATCCACTGTGCAGTAACATCTGGACGCTGCGGACTGCACGTAGCTCAGGTGCGCTGCATCCAATCCGCAGCAATTACTGATGGTGTGCACGTACGCTTAACGAATAACTCCGAAACTTTCCAGAGATTTGAAATTACATCTAAAAAGAGATCGCCGAAGACCGAGATCAACGCTGCTTCCTCAGATCCAGCAGAAGGTGACATTTTATCTGACAATTCTCTATGGTCGATTTATAAAAAACCCAGACCCTGTCCACAATGTGCGAGCACAGCCTGAAATCTTTACTTTTTGGAAGACGTCCATCAGACAGGTTTCTTGTCAATTCAAGCTAAACTCCGGTAATCTTCTAGCACAGGCGCCATGGAAGCTGTTCCACTTCACCAACAAATGGGCGAGTATATTGCAGAGTGTTTGCCGTTCTGAAACCTGATGGAAAATGGCACCTTATCTACCTCATCTATTCCCAGTACCATTATACATTAAGGAGAAGAATCTCTGCTCTCGCCACAGAAGCGTAAAATATCTGAGATTTATAATCAACTCCTGAGAAAGTGTTCCTGACATTATCAGACGGGATTCACAAAGTTCTGACGCTGAACGAGCTCCAGCCCACAACAAACCAGCTGTGAAAATACTGGGCTCCCCGACGTCCCCGCTCCAAGCTCGTCTTGGCCAATCCCAGACGTCCCCGCTACAAGCTCGTCTTGGCCAATCCCCGACGTCCCCGCTACAAGTTCGTCTGGGCCAATGCCAGACGTCCCCGCTACAAGCTCGTCTGGGCCAATGCCAGACGTCCCCGCTACAAGCTTGTCTGGGCCAACGCCAGACGTCCCCGCTACAAGCTCGTCTGGGCCAACGCCAGACGTCCTCGCTACAAGCTCGTCTGGGCCAACGCCAGACGTCCCCGCTACAAGCTCGCCTTGGCCAACGCCAGACGTCCCCGCTACAAGCTCGCCTTGGCTAATCCCCGACGTCCTCGCTACGCGCTCGCCTTGGCCAATGCCAGACGTCCTCGCTACGCGCTCGCCTTGGCCAATGCCAGACGTCCTCGCTACGCGCTCGCCTTGGCCAAATGTCAGACGTCCTCGCTACGCGCTCGCCTTGGCCAACGCCAGACGTCCCCGCTACAAGCTCGCCTTGGCCAACGCCAGACGTCCCCGCTACAAGCTCGCCTTGGCCAACGCCAGACGTCCTTGCTACAAGCTCGTCTGGGCTAATGCCAGACGTCCTCGCTACAAGCTCGCCTTGGCCAATCCCCGACGTCCCCGCTACAAGCTCGCCTTGGCCAATCCCCGACGTCCTCGCTACAAGCTCGCCTTGGCCAATCCCCGACGTCCTCGCTACAAGCTCGCCTTGGCCAATGCCAGACGTCCTCGCTACGCGCTCGCCTTGGCCAATGCCAGACGTCCTCGCTACGCGCTCGCCTTGGCCAATGCCAGACGTCCCCGCTACAAGCTCGTCTTGGGCAATGAACACTTCAGTTCGTTTCAGCACAATATTTCATCAATTTGGGACAGAATTCCCATGCCCTGGACAAAATAATTCTTCCCACCACAAAAGCGTGTATAATTTATAGTAATAGGGCAACACGGTGGCTCAGTGGTTAGTACTGTATGATGGCTCAGTGGATAGCACTGTTGCTTTGCAGCGCTGGGGTCCTGAGTTCAAATCCCAAGGACAATATCTGCAAGGAGTTCGTATATTCTCCCCATGTTTGCGTGGGTTTCCTCCCTCACTCCAAAGACTGATAGGGAATGTAGACTGTGAGCCCCAATGGCTCTATATAAGGAACAAATAAATAGTGCTAGATCTGGTAGGGTATTGAGTGGGATGGCAAGTATGGCTTTATCCACGTTGAGCTGAAGGAAGAGGATAAGGGCAGAGACACACTGCCGTATAACTCGTGCGAGGATCGCATCGCACGGACTGGCCGGCTCCTCTCCTGACCTGAGCACCACAGCAGGATGGATTTCTATGCAGCTGTCAAGGTCAGGAGAGGTGTGAGGTTTATGAGCTGATCCTCACATGAGAAATACAGCAGTGTCCCTACCTCAGGGATTGTGGACAGCAGAGAAGTAACGTCTGGGGCAGAGAGGTAGATCTGAGTGTCATCAGCACATAGGTGGTACTGGAAGTCATGGGACTTTGAGTTGAGTTGTCCCAGGCGAAAGGTACAGATGGAGAAGAGTAGGGGTCCTAGGACAGAGCCTTGAGGGACACAGTCAATGAGAGAGCAGGGTGAGGAGGTAGTATGGGAAAGGGAGACGCTAAATTTGCAGTTAGTGAGGTATGAGGATATCCAGGAGAGGGTGAGGTCTTTCATGAGGGAAGAAAGAATCTGCATTAGTAGTTAACGGTGTCGAAGACCGAGGACTAGCCTAGGAGGAGCACAACGTAATGTAAAGAGCAGAGGACAGGTCTAGAAAGAGGTGTATATAGAAGTGTATTCTTGCTGGTAAGTCATTAGTAATTTTGGTTAGGGCAGTTTGGTGGGAGGGGTGGGGATGGAAGGCAGATTGTAGGTTGTCGAGGAGCAACTTGGAGAAAAGTTTGATGTGGACGTGCTGTCCGAGCAGTTTGGAGGTGAATGGGAGCAGCGATATGGGGCAATGGCTGGACGTAGAGGTTAGGTCTAGGGACAGTTTCTTCAGGATAGGTATGATTGTTGCATATTTGAAAGCAAAAGGGAAGGTACCAGAAGTTAATGATGGAGAGATGGGTTATGACTGGGATAAGCGTGATGGTGAGATTGGGGGGAGAGTTGGGATAAGGTCAAGAGAACAAGGGGTGAGGTGCGATTTGGAGAGATGAGTTCGCTTTACTTCAGTGATGGTGGAGAGGAAGTTTATGAGGGAGGGGACGGGGTCTGTTATATGGAGGTTTCTGGTGGTTGAACAGTAAAGACGAGGCTGATTTGGTCAATCTTATTTTTGAAATGTGCAACAAAGTCTTCTGCAGGAATGAGGGCGGCCGGAGAGGGCAGTGGTGGGTGGAGGAGGGAGGTAAATGTGTGACATTGTGGAAAACAGAGTGAGGATACGGTGGACACCGGTGAGTGTGGAGGTGTGAGCGGGAATGAGCTAGCTGCTGAGAGGATAGAGATAAGAATGTGAGTAGATGGTGGTCAGGGAGAGAGGTGAAGATTAGGTCCAGCGTATGCCCATCTGTGGGTGGATGCAGAGGACCATTGTGTCAGACCAAAACATGAAGAACGTGACAAAAGGTTGGAGGCTTCGGATTGGCGGGTGTCAATGGGGATATTGAAGTCACCCATGATGCTGGTAGGAATGTCAGCAAAGAGTGTAGAATCTGGGCTGAGAAGTGGTCCATAAAGGCAGGGGCTGGAGGTCCGTATATAACGGCCACCTGGAGGGAGAGCAGATGCCGACAGAGTGCACTTCAAAAGAAGGGAAGGTAGAGGTCATTAGGTTGAGGGTGTAGTTGTTAGAAAGGAGGCCAACTCCTCCACCATGTCTATTGGCAAGGCGAGGAGCGTGGGTGTAGTGAAGGCCAGCGTAGCAGGGGACACTATCAGCCATGCTTCTGTCAGGGCCAGGAAGGATAGATCGTAAAGAGGTTGTGCATGACCCGGACCCTATTACAGATTCATCGGGCGTTCCATAGGGCTCCAAGGAGCGAGAGCGGCCGAGTGAGGTCAAGAGGATGGGCATTAGCTTGGAGAGGTTGCCGTAGTTTCTAGTAGCTGGAAAGTGATAGAGATAGAGGACCAGGATTGGGAGATGGGTCACCAGCGGGGGGCGGGAGGGGAGGCGGTGCGGGGGAGGGGAGGAGGTGCGGGGGAGGGGAGTGCATGGTCTGTTTTATATTTTATAAGGAGAGATCTCAGGTTAAGGAACAAGTGAGTGAGAGATAAATGATTGGTGGGTGATGGGGTTTAGGTTTTGGCTTAACTCTGCTGTCTGTGTAAAGCCTCAATTAGAGGTCTGTGATACAGGGATGTCTGAATGAGGCTTTACTGCGGTCCGCAAAGCGCATCAGAAGAGAGGACATAACTGGTTACAGTGACAGCCGAGCTCAGCGTTCAGAGCACTGCTGCGGGACAATCTCACTACTGTACTCTGAGAACCACGGCGGTGACAGCAGCGCTATTATTAATGGCAGGTTATCGGCCGCTTCTCACCGCTGGCAGACGTCAGCGCCACAGCTCCGGGCTTCAGAAGTAACTTCTTACAGCTCTGTAGCCTGACATTAGTAGTGCCATACCAGGCTGCCTCACTGCCCCCGCCCGCGCAGCCCCACCGCCCCAGCAGCCTCCCCGGCCCCCGCCCGCGCGGCCCCACTGGATGCAGATCCCTGCACGTACCGGTGAGACGTGATCGCTGGACATTGTAGCTCGGTGCACAACGCTGGGTTCCACCTGCAGCAGCCGCCTGGGCGCCCAGCTGAGGGGACGGTCGCATTGGCGGAGTCTAATGCTCGGACACGGCCATCAGCTGTCAGGTTCCCTTTAAAGAATTGGTGCCAAGATGGAGGTCAGGGTTTATTGTCAAAGTCAACGCTGTTCAGTGCATTAATGGGGTTGTCCCTCTCAGAAAAGGCTCATTGTAAATAAACCGTGCCTTACTAACCCTCCCCTGGTCCAGTGATTTGTCTCTGCCCCAGTCTCTGTTTGGCTGCAGCGGTGACTGGCTGCAGCTATGCTGATGAGATCTCAAGGAGCTCAGTGTCCGTGTCTCGGTGGGCGCAGTCTGGGCCTCCATTGGACAGTCTACACTTACATTGTCTCCATTTACTACTCACCTGACCACTTCATGTTGGCAGCACACGCTGGCCGCCGTTGTGTTGCGCACAGACACCGCTACCGCTGGTCTCTTATTCTGTCTTGCGGCAGCATTGCTCCATTATGGGAATTGCACAATTTCTGAATCACTACTGATTAACCCATTGGAGGCCGCTACAGACTCCAGGAAATAAACATTTCAGGCTCGACCAACTGCTGAGAGTCATCACCGCCACCGTGCGCAAGAAGTGGTCGGGCCGCAGACGGGCAGCATCGGTACCTCACACAAGGACGAGGTGTAGTCGGGCGACCGCCCTCCACTCTCTGAATTCAGGGTCCATACGACGGATGGGACAGATGCCCCCCCCCCCCAGGACGCTCCAGTGGACGGGACAGACAGGCGGACACCCCCCCCCCAGGACGCTCCAGTGGACGGGACAGACAGGCGGACATCCCCCCCCAGGACGCTCCAGTGGACGGGACAGATGAGCGAACATCCCCCCCGCCCCAGGATGCTCCAGTCGACGGGACAGATGGGCGGACATCCCCCCCAGGACGCTCCAGTGGACGGGACAGATGGGCGAACATCCCCCCCAGGACGCTCCAGTGGACGGGACAGATGGGCGGACATCCCCCCCAGGACGCTCCAGTGGACGGGACAGATGGGCGGACATCCCCCCCAGGACGCTCCAGTGGACGGGACAGATGGGCGGACATCCCCCCCAGGACGCTCCAGTGGACGGGACAGATGGGCGGACATCCCCCCCAGGACGCTCCAGTGGACGGGACAGATGGGCGGACATCCCCCCCAGGACGCTCCAGTGGACGGGACAGATGGGCGGACATCCCCCCCAGGACGCTCCAGTGGACGGGACAGATGGGCGGACATCCCCCCCAGGACGCTCGTGGACGGGACAGATGGGCGGATATCCCCCCACAGTGGATTCTTGGCCAACTGAAGAGCTCTCCATTCCACAGAGCAGCAGCACATACATATTTTATTGAACACTTCACACGAGGGGCCCGGGGCCCTCACTAGGAGTCCTGCAGACGGCCCGGATTCAGCAGAACTTTCTCTCCTGGTTTGAACGCTGGCATTCCTAGATAAGGGCAGCTGGCACAGCGAAAGGCGTCCCCCAGGTAACACTGAAAGACAAAGCAGGGACATTGGACCCCCAGCCCAGCTTGCCCCTCTAATCACCCCACCGCCCCGAGCCTGCCCCTCTCCTCACCACCCATCTCCTCCCCTGCCCACCCCTCTCCTTCCTACCCCGCCCGCCCCTCAACCCCTCCCCCACCCCAGTCTGCGCCTCTCCTCTCCGCCCCGAGCAGACTCCCGCTCTCCTCCCCCCCTCCGGCCCAGTCTGCCCCTCTCCTCCCTGCCCCGAGCAGACTCCCGCTCTCCTTCACTCCCCGGCCCAGTCTGCCCCTCTCCTCCCTGCCCCGAGCAGACTCCCGCTCCCCCCCCCCCCAGCCCAGTCTGCCCCTCTCATCCCTGCCCCAAGCAGACTCCCGCTCCCCCCCCCCGGCCCAGTCTGCGCCTCTCCTCCCTGCCCCGAGCAGACTCCCGCTCCCCCCCCCCCCAGCCCAGTCTGCCCCTCTCATCCCTGCCCCAAGCAGACTCCCGCCCCCCCCCCCCCCCCCCGGCCCAGTCTGCGCCTCTCCTCCCTGCCCCGAGCAGACTCCCGCTCTCCTCCCCCCCTCCGGCCCAGTCTGCCCCTCTCCTCCCCCCCCACGGCCCAGTCTGCCCCTCTCCTCCCTGCCCCGAGCAGACTCCCGCTCTCCTCCCCCCCTCCGGCCCAGTCTGCGCCTCTCCTCCCTGCCCCGAGCAGACTCCCGCTCTCCTCCCCCCCTCCGGCCCAGTCTGCCCCTCTCCTCCCCCCCCACGGCCCAGTCTGCTCCTCTCCTCCCTGCCCCGAGCAGACTCCCGCTCTCCCCCCCCCCCGGCCCAGTCTGCCCCTCTCCTCCCTGCCCCGAGCAGACTCCCGCTCTCCTCCCCCCCTCCGGCCCAGTCTTCCCCTCTCCTCCCCGAGCAGGCTCCCGCTCTCCTCCCCCCCTCCGGCCCAGTCTCCCCCTCTCCTCCCCGAGCAGACTCCCGCTCTCCTCCCCCCCGGTCCAGCCTGCCCCTCTCCTCCCCGCCCCAAGCAGACTCTGCCCCTCTCCTCTCTGAGCAGACTCCCGCTCTGCCTCCTAGTACAACCAGCAACAGGAGAGAATCCCTTTGGACTTGAGAGTCCATACTCACATTACCACAAGCCGAGACGGCCGGCTTCGGGGCTGCACTCTTGCTCTCCTCCAGTTCCTCTGCTAGTCCACAAGTGCTGTGGAGAGAAGAGACCCCATTGTGGATGTGGTGTGACCGGTGGGTGATCTCAGCGACTCAAGTGCTAACGGCTCTCACCAGTTCTTGCAGGCTTTACGCTTCTTCTCACCCCCCTCCCCACAGCCACCGAGCCGCAAAGAAGATGGTGGCGGCTTTTTAAGGTCGTCTTGGTCTAGGAGATCGTCTGAGTCTAAGAGATCCTGAAACAAATGAAATGACTGAACAGTAATGCAGAGAGTGGGGCACAGCTCAGCAGCCCCCCCGATTTCTGCCGCCGCCCCCAGCGTCCCCCCGACCTCTGCCGCCACCCCCAGCGGGCCCCCGACCTCTGCCGCCGCCCCTAGCGTCACCCGACCTCTGCCGCCGCCCCTAGCGTCACCCGACCTCTGCCGCCGCCCCCAGCGTCCCCCGACCTCTGCCGCCACCCCCAGCGTCCCCCGACCTCTGCCGCCGCCCCCAGCGGGCCTCCCGACCTCTGCCGCCGCCCCCAGCGGGCCTCCCGACCACTGCCACCGCCCCCAGCGGGCCTCCCGACCACTGCCACCGCCCCCAGACCACTGCCGCAGCCCCTGACCTCTGCCACCGCTCCCAGCAGCTCCCTAACCTCTGCCGCCGCCCCCAGCGTCCCCTCGACCTCTGCCGCCGCCCCCAGCGTCCGCCCGACCTCTGCCGCCGCCCCCAGCGTCCGCCCGACCTCTGCCGCCGCCCCCAGCGTCCGCCCGACCTCTGCCATCTCCGCACGACACATGTGATAACTGCCACCATCTCCTCCCCCTCTGACGCTTACATGTCACCCCTGACCTCAAGCCTACTCCCCGGCCCAGCCACCCTCCGCCACTCGCATCTGGACGTAGCCGCCCCCGATGTAAGGAGAGACAACTGACCACATCCTCGTCGTTCATGTCACTGGCAGACAGCGTCCACAGCTTCACGGCGGCCTGATCAGCAGACGGCTTTCCTGGGGCACAAACACCGGGTTACTGATGGCCGTGCCCCCCAGCCCTGCCCCCCACACACTGTGCTCACAGCTCTCAGTCAGTACCGGGCCCCGGGCGTCTGGACAGGGACAGCTGCCGCGAGGACCCCACTTCATAGTTCGGTTTTTTAGCAGTTAATGTAACACAGTCAACATCCGAGCTGGAGGGTCCCAGAAGCCCCCCGGTCTGATCCATCCCCTGCTCTGGAGGAATCTACAGAGAAACAGAACAATGAGATGACACGGAGCAGCGCACCATATACGAGCCCCGACCAAAGGGGGCGTCGGGGTCTACAGACTGACCGTGAACATACAAAACTACGGGCCGGACCCCAGCATGTTAAGGGCTGTGGAGTCGGAGCCCATTTTGGTGGAGTCGGTATAAAATGGACCAACTCCAACTCCTAAAATATATAATATATTGGGTGCAGTCATTCAATGCAGTCTGTGGGAATATTTTTCATAATAATTTTGGAAAGTTATGAAATGTCCTATAAATGTCCGTCCTATTCCTGATCTCAGGGTCTGGACTTTACTGAGATGAATCTGTGCTGCAGGAAATTTATCACTTACACATGAGCCGTGTACGAGGGGGCCGGAGTCGTGGACATTGAGGAGTCGGAGCCGCGTACGAGGGAGTCGGGGTCGTGGACATTGAGGAGTCGGAGCCGCGTACGAGGGAGTCGGGGTCGTGGACATTGAGGAGTCGGAGCCGCGTACGAGGGAGTCGGGGTCGTGGACATTGAGGAGTCGGAGCCGCGTACGAGGGAGTCGGGGTCGTGGACACTGAGGAGTCGGAGCCGCGTACGAGGGAGTCGGGGTCGTGGACACTGAGGAGTCGGAGCCGCGTACGAGGGAGTCGGGGTCGTGGACATTGAGGAGTCGGAGCCGCGTACGAGGGAGTCGGGGTCGTGGACATTGAGGAGTCGGAGCCGCGTATGAGGGAGTCGGGGTCGTGGACATTGAGGAGTCGGAGCCGCGTATGAGGGAGTCGGGGTCGTGGACATTGAGGAGTCGGAGCCGCGTATGAGGGAGTCGGGGTCGTGGACATTGAGGAGTCGGAGCCGCGTATGAGGGAGTCGGGGTCGTGGACATTGAGGAGTCGGAGCCGCGTATGAGGCAGTCGGGGTCGTGGACATTGAGGAGTCGGAGCCGCGTATGAGGGAGTCGGGGTCGTGGACATTGAGGAGTCGGAGCCGCGTATGAGGGAGTCGGGGTCGTGGACATTGAGGAGTCGGAGCCGCGTATGAGGGAGTCGGGGTCGTGGACATTGAGGAGTCGGAGCCGCGTATGAGGGAGTCGGAGTCGTGGACATTGAGGAGTCGGAGCCGTGTATGAGGGAGTCGGAGTCGTGGACATTGAGTCGTCGGAGCCGTGTATGAGGGAGTCGGAGTCGTGGACATTGAGTCGTCGGAGCCGTGTATGAGGGAGTCGGAGTCGTGGACATTGAGGAGTCGGAGCCGTGTATGAGGGAGTCGGAGTCGTGGACATTGAGGAGTCGGAGCCGTGTATGAGGGAGTCGGGGTCGTGGACATTGAGGAGTCGGAGCCGTGTATGAGGGAGTCGGGGTCGTGGACATTGAGGAGTCGGGGTCGTGGACATTAAGGAGTCGGGGTCGTGTATGAGGGAGTCGGACCCGTGGACATTGAGGAGTCGGAGGTTTGGCTCACCGACTCCACAGTCCTGGACAAAAAAGGAGGGGGGCGCAAAAGGAAGGGTGGGGCAGAGCTGTGAAGTCGGAGTCGGTGTCCATTTTGGTGGAGTCGGTATAAAGTGGACCGACTCCAACTCCTAAAATACATAATAAATTGGGTACCGTCAGGGATCACCACAGGGACGACACCAGAGAGATCACACAATATCTCACTGTGCCGTCACACTGTCAGTATTTCGTCCGGAATCGCGAGCACACGATCCAGACTACTCGCTACATGGATATCGGTAAGCGACCAGTGAGCGTATGGCGTCACACTTCTGGGTCCCACAGCCTGGATTCCATGTTTATGCCCTCCGTACGGTCGCTATCAGCTATACGATAGCCCGATTATTAATATTCTTTGCCACCACCATCCAGATTTGAAATATAATACAGGCCTGGCCGGACGCCTGCGTTTTGGTAGCGTATATGGCTTCGGGGGAGGGAACGATTACAGAACAAAAGAAACAGAACTATTAAATTTTATATTTAATCCAAAAGGGAGGCCGTGTTTTGGAAAAATATATATAAGGATGTTACAAAGGAGACATTAAAATACATAAGCAGTTACATAAAATAAACAGGATAAAACAAGATAACTTACACTATAAAGCTCGCTGCGATGAATCAGTATAGGTGGAGGAGGGGCTCCCCAGTTTATTATGCTGTTATTGAACAGGACCCGTTGCTTATAATTCTTATTCCCCCCTGGCAATGAGTGCTCCTCTATTCTCCATGGGTTCTATTATACCTAAGGAGAGATCTGGCCCCACGCCCCTTGTGGTTACATCATGTGGGCCGGTCTCCAGCCTGTACATTTTTATTACAGACGCTAACTTCTGCAATAACTCATCGCTCGTTGATCGCAGAAGTGTGCGACGACATTTTTTCCCTTATGATTTTATCTTCAGTTAGAGACCACACATCGCATAGCTGCAGTCTGCTATTCTGGGGTTTTTGCGCTACAGCTCTCTGATTTGGCTGGCAACGATGAAAAACTATGTATGCATTCCTCGGCTGTTTCTGTCTCTAGAAATATGGGTCCCATTATTGTCAGACGCATGGGACTTACAATATTTCATATTTCGTTTCGCAGTCGGATTGTCTGGAGATTTCTCTGTTAAGCTCAGAAAGCAACTTCCCCAGTTACAAGCAAATTTGTGTAATCCTGCCAGTAATTACAACCCTGCGTGTGCCAGGGACAAGAGGCTCACATCTTAACACAGTTTGGTTACACCTCCTGGCTGGCATTTGTTTGTGTAAGGCCTTTTGGCTGTGGGTGATAATTTGCAGGAAGATACTGTATATTTTCATGGAGACAGCTCTCTAAAGATGGATAAGGGAGGGGGTGAAGAAAAGGCCTGAGAGAAATGGCCAGTATCTATGTCAGACTTTCAATATTCCTCAATATCTCCCTGACAGGTACAGTAGTTCAATGCAGTTTGTGATGAATATTTTCCATAATAATTTGGAAAAGTCTGAACTGTCCTATAAATTTCCGTCCTATTCCTGATCTCAGGGTCTGGACTTTTATCTGAGATGAATCTGTGCTACAGTAAATTTATCACTTACACATCAGCCGTGTATGAGGGAGTCTGAGTCTGAGGTTTGGCTCACCGACTCTACAGCCCTGATATTCACGGCCCGGCGCGCTCACACCCGTGGCATATTCACGGCCCGGCGCGCTCAGACCCGTGGCATATTCACGGCCCGGCGCGCTCAGACCCGTGGCATATTCACGGCCCGGCGCGCTCAGACCCGTGGCATATTCACGCCACGACGCGCTCAGACCCGTGGCATATTCACGCCACGACGCGCTCAGACCCGTGGCATATTCACGCCACGACGCGCTCAGACCCGTGGCATATTCACGCCACAACACGCTCAGACCCGTGGCATATTCACGCCCCGACGCGCTCAGACCCGTGGCATATTCGCGCTCAGACCCGTGGCATATTCACGCCCCGACGCGCTCAGACCCGTGGCATATTCACGCCCCGACGCGCTCAGACCCGTGGCATATTCGCGCTCAGACCCGTGGCATATTCACGCCCCGACGCGCTCAGACCCGTGGCATATTCACGCCCCGACGCGCTCAGACCCGTGGCATATTCACGCCCCGACGCGCTCAGACCCGTGGCATATTCACGCCCCGACGCGCTCAGGCACACACTTACCTGTGTCACTTCTGTTAATCCAGACAGTGTGAGAGAGGAAGAGAGCTGAGCCGGAGACCGGAGAGCAGCTGCAGAGAGACAACATACTGTCAGTACACGGTCAGTGAACATGGGGGGGCCGGGGCCTGCACAGTGAGGGGGGGTAAGCAGTAGGGGGCAGGCTCAGAGATGATGAAACCACTCCAAGCATATCCACAGCATCAGAAGTGGGGGCTTCCTTGGTGTGGATGAGGGGCACCCAGTGAGGCCACTGAATTATGTTTGACCTTCCCCTCCTCACCCTCCTGAGGCTCCCGGAGCAGCACAATGCCGCCAGGCTTTAAGATCCGAGCGACTTCTGCCAGAAGATCTGAGCTGTGAATGGCCGAACATCCGGAGACCAGACCGAGAAGGACGAGGTCAAAGCTGGAGTCTGTGTGAGAGGCTGGAAGAAGAGAGCGTGAGGGCGAGAGCGGCGCCACGTGACCCCGCTCTACGGCGGCGGCTACTTACACATCATCAGGCGCTCTATGTTCTCTACCTTCACCTTCCCACCGGGAGCCACCGACACCTGCACCAGAGACACGAAGGCCTGCAGCGCGTCCGGAGCACAACCGCCATCCCAGGTGACAAGCGCATGATGGCAGCACGACAGACGTTCCCTCAGAGCAGCCATCCTGCAGATGAGAAGCGTCACAGGTGAGAACCGCCATATGCACCACACAACAGCGCCGCCGCGATATACGACGTCCCAACCGCCATATGCACAACCGCGCCGCCACAATATATACACTACCGTTCAAAAGTTTGGGGTCACGCAGACAATTTTGTGTTTTCCATGATACTTTTATTTATCAAATGAGTTGGAAAATGAATAGAAAGTATCGTCCAGACATTGAGAAGGTTAGAAATAATGATTTTTATTAAAGAATAATTTTCTCCTTCACACTTTGCTCCTTTGCAGCAATTCCAGCCCTTTCTAGCTGTTAATTTGCTGAGGTCATCATGTGACATTTCCCCCCATGCTTCCTGAAGCCCCTCCACAAGTTGGATTGGCTTGATGGGCACTTTTTGCACCATACGGTGAAGCTGCTCCCACAACAGCTCAATGGGGTTGAGATCTGGTGATTGCGCTGGCCACTCAATTACAGATAGAATACCAGCTGCCGGCTTCTTCCCTATAGTTCATGTATAATTTGGAGGTGTGCTTTGGGTCATTGTCCTGTTGTAGGATGAAATTGGCTCTAATCAAGCGCTGTCCACAGGGTATGGCATGGCGTTGCAAAATGGAGTGATAGCCTTCCTTATTCAAAATCCCATTTACCTTGTATAAATCTCCCACTTTACCAGCACCAAAGCAACCCCAGACCATCACATTACCTCCACCATGCTTGACAGATGGCGTCTGGCACTCTTCCAGCATCTTTTCAGTTGTTCTGCGTCTCACAAATGTTCTTCTGTGTGATCCAAACACCTCAAACTTTGATTCGTCTGTCCATAAAACTTTTATCCAATCTTCCTCTGTCCAACGTCTGTGTTCTTTTGCCCATATTAATCTTTTCCTTTTATTAGCCAGTCTCAGATATGGCTTTTTCTTTGCCCCTTTGCCCTGAAGGCCAGCATCCCGGAGTCGCCTCTTCACTGTAGACGTTGACGCTGGCATTTTCCGTGTACTATTTAATGAAGCTGTCAGTTGAGGAGCTGTGAAGTGTCGATTTCTCACACTAGAGACTCTAATGTCCTTGTCTTGTTGCTCAGTTGTGCAGCGCGGCGCCCACTTCTCTTTCTACTCTGGTTAGAGCCTGTTTGTGCTCTCCTATAATGTTCTTGTCTTGTTGCTCAGTTGTGCAGCGCGGCCTCCACTTCTCTTTCTACTCTGGTTAGAGCCTGTTTGTGCTCTCTTTCTACTCTGGTTAGAGCCTGTTTGTGCTCTCCTCTGAAGGCAGTAGTACACACTGTTGGAGAAAATCTTCAGTTTCTTGGCAATTTCTCGCATGGAATAGCCTTCATTTCTAAGAACAAGAATAGACTGTCGAATTTCACATGAAAGTTCTCTTTTTCTGGCCATTTTGAGAGTTTCATAGAACAAACAAATGTAATGCCCATGATTCTCAACTAGCTCAAAGGAAGGTCAATGTTATAGCTTCTCAAATCAGCCAAACCGTTTTCAGCTGGGCTAACATACTTGTGCAAGGGTTTTCTAAACATCCATTAGCTTCTTACACAGTCAGCAAACACAATGTACTATTAAAACACTGGAGTGGTGGTTGTTGGAAATGGGCCTCTATACACCTATGTAGATACTGCAATAAAAACAAGACGTTTGCAGCTAGAATAGTTATTTACCACATTAACAATGTATAGAGTGGATTTCTGATTCATCCTTGTTCTTAGAATATGAACTGATGGTGACCTTTGACACTTTCAGAGCAGGAATGAATGTGTCGCATGGATTTATGTCATTCTACATCAACTAAGGAATGTGCTCCTCAGACTTGTAAGGCCAACACAACACTGGACCTGGTCACAGGACAATAAAACCTTCACACTCCTTATGTATTAACTGCTAAAATATTTATAGCCAGAACTGTTTAACTCTTCCATAATACCTCTGCTTTTCTTCATCTGTCTTACCTATTGCATTTTTTGTATGTCTTATTGTGTATAAACATGTGACTCTTCAGATTTTGTGGTATACTATGCCTGATGAAGAGACCTGCGTAGTCTCGAAAGCTGCAATTTGTTCCCATCTTTTCAGTTCGCCATTAACAGGTATCAACCACTGAGGACTCTCAAATCTAAATATTGTTCTATCTATTAGCTAACACGGTGCAAGAAGATATATTCTCCCTATTTCTGATTCATTTAATGTCGGCTTCATTGAAAAAAAATGTGCTTTTCTTTAAAATATAATGAAAATTCTAAATGACCACAAACTTTTGAACAGTAGTGTACGAAGTCCCAACCGCACCGCCATATGCATGGCACAACCGCGACATAAGAGACCCCAATCCCCCTCGATATAAGAGGAGACAATCCCCCTCCCCCCCGATATAAGAGGAGACAATCCCCCTCTCCCCCCGATATAAGAGGAGACAATCCCCCTCTCCCCCCGATATAAGAGGAGACAATCCCCCTCCCCCCCCGATATAAGAGGAGACAATCCCCCTCCCCCCCCGATATAAGAGGAGACAATCCCCCTCCTCCCCCGATATAAGAGGAGACAATCCCCCTCCCCCCCCGATATAAGAGGAGACAATCCCCCTCCCCCCCCGATATAAGAGGAGACAATCCCCCTCCCCCCCCGATATAAGAGGAGACAATCCCCCTCCCCCCCCGATATAAGAGGAGACAATCCCCCTCCCCCCCCGATATAAGAGGAGACAATCCCCCTCCCCCCCCGATATAAGAGGAGACAATCCCCCTCCTCCCCCGATATAAGAGGAGACAATCCCCCTCCTCCCCCGATATAAGAGGAGACAATCCCCCTCCTCCCCCGATATAAGAGGAGACAATCCCCCTCCTCCCCCGATATAAGAGGAGACAATCCCCCTCCTCCCCCGATATAAGAGACAATCCCCCTCCTCCCCCGATATAAGAGGAGACAATCCCCCTCCTCCCCCGATATAAGAGGAGACAATCCCCCTCCTCCCCCGATATAAGAGGAGACAATCCCCCTCCTCCCCCGATATAAGAGGAGACAATCCCCCTCCCCCCCGATATAAGAGGAGACAATCCCCCTCCCCCCCCGATATAAGAGGAGACAATCCCCCTCCCCCCCCGATATAAGAGGAGACAATCCCCCTCCCCCCCCGATATAAGAGGAGACAATCCCCCTCCCCCCCCGATATAAGAGGAGACAATCCCCCTCCCCCCCCGATATAAGAGGAGACAATCCCCCTCCCCCCCGATATAAGAGGAGACAATCCCCCTCCCCCCCCGATATAAGAGGAGACAATCCCCCTCCCCCCGATATAAGAGGAGACAATCCCCCTCCCCCCCGATATAAGAGGAGACAATCCCCCTCCCCCCCCGATATAAGAGGAGACAATCCCCCTCCTCCCCCGATATAAGAGGAGACAATCCCCCTCCTCCCCCGATATAAGAGGAGACAATCCCCCCCCCCCGATATAAGAGGAGACAATCCCCCTCCTCCCCCGATATAAGAGGAGACAATCCCCCTCCTCCCCCGATATAAGAGGAGACAATCCCCCCCCCCGATATAAGAGGAGACAATCCCCCCCCCCGATATAAGAGGAGACAATCCCCCCCCCCGATATAAGAGGAGACAATCCCCCCCCCCCGATATAAGAGGAGACAATCCCCCCCCCCCCGGATATAAGAGGAGACAATCCCCCTCCTCCCCGATATAAGAGGAGACAATCCCCCTCCTCCCCGATATAAGAGGAGACAATCCCCCTCCCCCCCGATATAAGAGGAGACAATCCCCCTCCCCCCCGATATAAGAGGAGACAATCCCCCTCCCCCCCGATATAAGAGGAGACAATCCCCCTCCCCCCCGATATAAGAGGAGACAATCCCCCCCCCCGATATAAGAGGAGACAATCCCCCTCCCCCCCGATATAAGAGGAGACAATCCCCCTCCCCCCCGATATAAGAGGAGACAATCCCCCTCTCCCCCCGATATAAGAGGAGACAATCCCCCTCCCCCCGATATAAGAGGAGACAATCCCCCTCCCCCCCCGATATAAGAGGAGACAATCCCCCCCCCCGATATAAGAGGAGACAATCCCCCTCCCCCCCGATATAAGAGGAGACAATCCCCCCCCCCGATATAAGAGGAGACAATCCCCCCCCCGATATAAGAGGAGACAATCCCCCTCCCCCCCGATATAAGAGGAGACAATCCCCCCCCCCCCGATATAAGAGGAGACAATCCCCCTCCTCCCCGATATAAGAGGAGACAATCCCCCTCTCCCCCCGATATAAGAGGAGACAATCCCCCTCCCCCCGATATAAGAGGAGACAATCCCCCTCCTCCCCGATATAAGAGGAGACAATCCCCCTCTCCCCCCGATATAAGAGGAGACAATCCCCCCCCCCGATATAAGAGGAGACAATCCCCCTCCTCCCCGATATAAGAGGAGACAATCCCCCTCTCCCCCCGATATAAGAGGAGACAATCCCCCTCCTCCCCGATATAAGAGGAGACAATCCCCCTCTCCCCCCGATATAAGAGGAGACAATCCCCCCCCCCGATATAAGAGGAGACAATCCCCCTCCTCCCCCGATATAAGAGGAGACAATCCCCCTCCTCCCCCGATATAAGAGGAGACAATCCCCCCCCCCGATATAAGAGGAGACAATCCCCCTCCCCCCCCGATATAAGAGGAGACAATCCCCCTCCCCCCCGATATAAGAGGAGACAATCCCCCTCCCCCCCGATATAAGAGGAGACAATCCCCCCCATATACAGGTGGGTTCACCTTCCGACGCCGTTTTCCTCCGGTTCCAGGTGAGGATTTTACTTACCACTTCCGGTGACCCGGATGTGACGTCACTGCTCCGGCAGATTAGTCTCCGCCCTCCGGCTACAGCAGCTACCATGGCGGCCTCGGTGGTGCGGTGTTTGTCGGCTGCGGGCGGCGGAAGACTCCTTGTACTGTGCGGGCGGCAGCGGCGGCTCTGCGGTGAGAGGAAGCGGCGGGAACGGGGGGAGGAGGACGGGAAGGACGCGGCCAGAGGTCACAGCCACCCCGGGGGCGGGAACTCACCGACAGGCTCCGCCCCCATAAATGCTCCGCCCCCATAAATGCTCCGCCCCTTGACCCTGATCTTTTCCGTGTGCCTTTCCTGGTCTCTGGGCTGTGGAGGTGATTGGCTCCTCCCCCCCTGGTCTCTGGGCTGTGGAGGTGATTGGCTCCTCTCCCCCCTGGTCTCTGGGCTGTGGAGGTGATTGGCCCCTGGTCTCTGGGCTGTGGAGGTGATTGGCTCCTCCCCCCTGGTCTCTGGGCTGTGGAGGTGATTGGCTCCTCCCCCCCTGGTCTCTGGGCTGTGGAGGTGATTGGCTCCTCCCCCCCTGGTCTCTGGGCTGTGGAGGTGATTGGCCCCTGGTCTCTGGGCTGTGGAGGTGATTGGCTCCTCACCCCCTGGTCTCTGGGCTGTGGAGGTGATTGGCTCCTCCCCCCCTGGTCTCTGGGCTGTGGAGGTGATTGGCTCCTCCCCCCCTGGTCTCTGGGCTGTGGAGGTGATTGGCTCCTCCCCCCCTGGTCTCTGGGCTGTGGAGGTGATTGGCTCCTCAACCCCTGGTCTCTGGGCTGTGGAGGTGATTGGCTCCTCCCCCCTGGTCTCTGGGCTGTGGAGGTGATTGGCTCCTCCCCCCCTGGTCTCTGGGCTGTGGAGGTGATTGGCTCCTCCCCCCCTGGTCTCTGGGCTGTGGAGGTGATTGGCTCCTCCCCCCCTGGTCTCTGGGCTGTGGAGGTGATTGGCTCCTCCCCCCTGGTCTCTGGGCTGTGGAGGTGATTGGCTCCTCCCCCCCTGGTCTCTGGGCTGTGGAGGTGATTGGCTCCTCTCCCCCCTGGTCTCTGGGCTGTGGAGGTGATTGGCCCCTGGTCTCTGGGCTGTGGAGGTGATTGGCTCCTCCCCCCCTGGTCTCTGGGCTGTGGAGGTGACTGGCTCCTCACCCCCTGGTCTCTGGGCTGTGGAGGTGATTGGCTCCTCCCCCCTGGTCTCTGGGCTGTGGAGGTGATTGGCTCCTCTCCCCCCTGGTCTCTGGGCTGTGGAGGTGATTGGCTCCTCCCCCCTGGTCTCTTGGCTGTGGAGGTGATTGGCTCCTCCCCCCTGGTCTCTTGGCTGTGGAGGTGATTGGCTCCTCCCCCCTGGTCTCTTGGCTGTGGAGGTGATTGGCTCCTCCCCCCTGGTCTCTTGGCTGTGGAGGTGATTGGCTCCTCCCCCCTGGTCTCTTGGCTGTGGAGGTGATTGGCCCCTGGTCTCTGGGCTGTGGAGGTGATTGGCCCCTGGTCTCTGGGCTGTGGAGGTGATTGGCTCCTCCCCCCCTGGTCTCTGGGCTGTGGAGGTGATTGGCTCCTCCCCCCCTGGTCTCTGGGCTGTGGAGGTGACTGGCTCCTCACCCCCTGGTCTCTGGGCTGTGGAGGTGATTGGCCCCTGGTCTTTGGGCTGTGGAGGTGATTGGCTCCTCACCCCCTGGTCTCTGGGCTGTGGAGGTGATTGGCTCCTCACCCCCTGGTCTCTGGGCTGTGGAGGTGATTGGCTCCTCCCCCCCTGGTCTCTGGGCTGTGGAGGTGATTGGCTCCTCCCCCCTGGTCTCTGGGCTGTGGAGGTGATTGGCTCCTCCCCCCTGGTCTCTGGGCTGTGGAGGTGATTGGCTCCTCCCCCCTGGTCTCTGGGCTGTGGAGGTGATTGGCTCCTCCCCCCCCTGGTCTCTGGGCTGTGGAGGTGATTGGCCCCTGGTCTCTGGGCTGTGGAGGTGATTGGATCCTCACCCCCTGGTCTCTGGGCTGTGGAGGTGATTGGATCCTCACCCCCTGGTCTCTGGGCTGTGGAGGTGATTGGCTCCTCACCCCCTGGTCTCTGGGCTGTGGAGGTGATTGGCTCCTCACCCCCTGGTCTCTGGGCTGTGGAGGTGATTGGCTCCTCACCCCCTGGTCTCTGGGCTGTGGAGGTGATTGGCTCCTCCTCCCCTGGTCTCTGGGCTGTGGAGGTGATTGGCCCCTGGTCTCTGGGCTGTGGAGGTGATTGGCCCTCCCCCCTGGTCTCTGGGCTGTGGAGGTGATTGGCTCCTCCCCCCTGGTCTCTGGGCTGTGGAGGTGATTGGCTCCTCCCCCCCTGGTCTCTGGGTTGTGGAGGTGATTGGCTCCTCCCCCCTGGTCTCTGGGCTGTGGAGGTGATTGGCTCCTCCCCCCTCTGGTCTCTGGGCTGTGGAGGTGATTGGCTCCCCCCCCCCCTGGTCTCTGGGCTGTGGAGGTGATTGGCTCCTCACCCCCTGGTCTCTGGGCTGTGGAGGTGATTGGCTCCTCACCCCCTGGTCTCTGGGCTGTGGAGGTGATTGGCTCCTCACCCCCTGGTCTCTGGGCTGTGGAGGTGATTTGCTCCTCCCCCCCTGGTCTCTGGGTTGTGGAGGTGATTGGCTCCTCCCCCCCTGGTCTCTGGGCTGTGGAGGTGATTGGCTCCTCCCCCCCCTGGTCTCTGGGCTGTGGAGGTGATTGGCTCCTCACCCCCTGGTCTCTGGGCTGTGGAGGTGATTGGCTCCTCCCCCCCTGGTCTCTGGGCTGTGGAGGTGATTGGCTCCTCACCCCCTGGTCTCTGGGCTGTGGAGGTGATTGGCTCCTCCCACCTGGTCTCTGGTCTCTGGAGGTGATTGGCTCCTCACCCCCTGGTCTCTGGAGGTGATTGGCTCCTCACCCTCTGGGCTGTGGAGGTGATTGGCTCCTCACCCCCTGGTCTCTGGGCTGTGGAGGTGATTGGCTCCTCACCCCCTGGTCTCTGGGCTGTGGAGGTGATTGGCTCCTCACCCCCTGGTCTCTGGGCTGTGGAGGTGATTGGCTCCTCACCCCCTGGTCTCTGGGCTGTGGAGGTGATTGGCTCCTCCCCCCCTGGTCTCTGGGCTGTGGAGGTGATTGGCTCCTCACCCCCTGGTCTCTGGGCTGTGGAGGTGATTGGCTCCTCACCCCCTGGTCTCTGGGCTGTGGAGGTGATTGGCTCCTCACCCCCTGGTCTCTGGGCTGTGGAGGTGATTGGCTCCTCACCCCCTGGTCTCTGGGCTGTGGAGGTGATTGGCTCCTCCCCCCTGGTCTCTGGGCTGTGGAGGTGATTGGCTCCTCCCCCCTGGTCTCTGGGCTGTGGAGGTGATTGGCTCCTCACCCCCTGGTCTCTGGGCTGTGGAGGCGATTGGCTCCTCACCCCCTGGTCTCTGGGCTGTGGAGGTGATTGGCTCCTCACCCCCTGGTCTCTGGGCTGTGGAGGTGATTGGCTCCTCACCCCCTGGTCTCTGGGCTGTGGAGGTGATTGGCTCCTCCCCCCTGGTCTCTGGGCTGTGGAGGTGATTGGCTCCTCCCCCCTGGTCTCTGGGCTGTGGAGGTGATTGGCTCCTCCCCCCTGGTCTCTGGGCTGTGGAGGTGATTGTCTCCCCCCCCCCCTGGTCTCTGGGCTGTGGAGGTGATTGGCCCCTGGTCTCTGGGCTGTGGAGGTGATTGGCTCCTCCTCCCCTGGTCTCTGGGCTGTGGAGGTGATTGGCCCCTGGTCTCTGGGCTGTGGAGGTGATTGGCTCCTCACCCCCTGGTCTCTTTGCTGTGGAGGTGATTGGCTCCTCCCCCCTGGTCTCTGGGCTGTGGAGGTGATTGGCCTCCCCCCCCCCCTGGTCTCTGGGTTTGTGGAGGTGATTGGCTCCTCACCCCCTGGTCTCTGGGCTGTGGAGGTGATTGGCTCCTCACCCCCTGGTCTCTGGGCTGTGGAGGTGATTGGCTCCTCACCCCCTGGTCTCTGGGCTGTGGAGGTGATTGGCTCCTCACCCCCTGGTCTCTGGGCTGTGGAGGTGATTGGCTCCTCACCCCCTGGTCTCTGGGCTGTGGAGGTGATTGGCTCCTCACCCCCTGGTCTCTGGGCTGTGGAGGTGATTGGCTCCTCCTCCCCTGGTCTCTGGGCTGTGGAGGTGATTGGCCCCTGGTCTCTGGGCTGTGGAGGTGATTGGCCCTCCCCCCTGGTCTCTGGGCTGTGGAGGTGATTGGCTCCTCCCCCCCCTGGTCTCTGGGCTGTGGAGGTGATTGGCTCCTCCCCGCCTGGTCTCTGGGTTGTGGAGGTGATTGGCTCCTCCCCCCCGGTCTCTGGGCTGTGGAGGTGATTGGCTCCTCCCCCCTCTGGTCTCTGGGCTGTGGAGGTGATTGGCTCCTCCCCCCCTGGTCTCTGGGCTGTGGAGGTGATTGGCTCCTCCCCCCCCGGTCTCTGGGCTGTGGAGGTGATTGGCTCCTCACCCCCTGGTCTCTGGGCTGTGGAGGTGATTGGCTCCTCACCCCCTGGTCTCTGGGCTGTGGAGGTGATTGGCTCCTCAACCCCTGGTCTCTGGGTTGTGGAGGTGATTGGCTCCTCCCCCCCTGGTCTCTGGGTTGTGGAGGTGATTGGCTCCTCCCCCCCCTGGTCTCTGGGCTGTGGAGGTGATTGGCTCCTCACCCCCTGGTCTCTGGGCTGTAGAGGTGATTGGCTCCTCACCCCCTGGTCTCTGGGCTGTGGAGGTGATTGGCTCCTCACCCCCTGGTCTCTGGGCTGTGGAGGTGATTGGCTCCTCACCCCCTGGTCTCTGGGCTGTGGAGGTGATTGGCTCCTCCCACCTGGTCTCTGGTCTCTGGAGGTGATTGGCTCCTCACCCCCTGGTCTCTGGAGGTGATTGGCTCCTCACCCCCTGGTCTCTGGGCTGTGGAGGTGATTGGCTCCTCCCCCCTGGTCTCTGGGCTGTGGAGGTGATTGGCTCCTCACCCCCTGGTCTCTGGGCTGTGGAGGTGATTGGCTCCTCACCCCCTGGTCTCTGGGCTGTGGAGGTGATTGGCTCCTCACCCCCTGGTCTCTGGGCTGTGGAGGTGATTGGCTCCTCACCCCCTGGTCTCTGGGCTGTGGAGGTGATTGGCTCCTCACCCCCTGGTCTCTGGGCTGTGGAGGTGATTGGCTCCTCACCCCCTGGTCTCTGGGCTGTGGAGGTGATTGGCTCCTCACCCCCTGGTCTCTGGGCTGTGGAGGTGATTGGCTCCTCACCCCCTGGTCTCTGGGCTGTGGAGGTGATTGGCTCCTCACCCCCTGGTCTCTGGGCTGTGGAGGTGATTGGCTCCTCACCCCCTGGTCTCTGGGCTGTGGAGGTGATTGGCTCCTCACCCCCTGGTCTCTGGGCTGTGGAGGTGATTGGCTCCTCACCCCCTGGTCTCTGGGCTGTGGAGGTGATTGGCTCCTCACCCCCTGGTCTCTGGGCTGTGGAGGTGATTGGCTCCTCACCCCCTGATCTCTGGGCTGTGGAGGTGATTGGCTCCTCACCCCCTGGTCCCTGGGCTGTGGAGGTGATTGGCTCCTCACCCCCTGGTCTCTGGGCTGTGGAGGTGATTGGCTCCTCACCCCCTGGTCTCTGGGCTGTGGAGGTGATTGGCCCCTGGTCTCTGGGCTGTGGAGGTGATTGGCTCCTCCCCCCTGGTCTCTGGGCTGTGGAGGTGATTGGCTCCTCCCCCCTGGTCTCTGGGCTGTGGAGGTGATTGGCCCCTGGTCTCTGGGCTGTGGAGGTGATTGGCTCCTCCTCCCTGGTCTCTGGGCTGTGGAGGTGATTGGCACCTCCCCCCTGGTCTCTGGGCTGTGGAGGTGATTGGCTCCTCCTCCCCTGGCCTCTGGGCTATGGAGGTGATTGGCCTCTGGGCTGTGGAGGTGATTGGCCCTCCCCCCTGGTCTCTGGGCTGTGGAGGTGATTGGCTCCTCCCCCCTGGTCTCTTGGCTGTGGAGGTGATTGGCCCCTGGTCTCTGGGCTGTGGAGGTGATTGGCTCCTCCTCCCTGGTGTCTGGGCTGTGGAGGTGATTGGCTCCTCACCCCCTGGTGTCTGGGCTGTGGAGGTGATTGGCTCCTCACCCCCTGGTCTCTGGGCTGTGGAGGTGATTGGCTCCTCACCCCCTGGTCTCTGCGCTGTAAAGGTGATTGGCTCCTCCCCCCTGGTCTCTGGGCTGTGGAGGTGATTGGCTCCTCCCCCCTGGTCTCTTGGCTGTGGAGGTGATTGGCCCCTGGTCTCTGGGCTGTGGAGGTGATTGGCTCCTCCCCCCTGGTCTCTGGGCTGTGGAGGTGATTGGCTCCTCCTCCCCTGGTCTCTGGGCTGTGGAGGTGATTGGCCCCTGGTCTCTGGGCTGTGGAGGTGATTGGCCCTCCCCCCTGGTCTCTGGGCTGTGGAGGTGATTGGCTCCTCCCCCCTGGTCTCTTGGCTGTGGAGGTGATTGGCCCCTGGTCTCTGGGCTGTGGAGGTGATTGGCTCCTCACCCCCTGGTCTCTGGGCTGTGGAGGTGATTGGCTCCTCACCCCCTGGTCTCTGGGCTGTGGAGGTGATTGGCTCCTCACCCCCTGGTCTCTGGGCTGTGGAGGTGATTGGCTCCTCCTCCCCTGGTCTCTGGGCTGTGGAGGTGATTGGCCCCTGGTCTCTGGGCTGTGGAGGTGATTGGCTCCTCACCCCCTGGTCTCTGGGCTGTGGAGGTGATTGGCTCCTCACCCCCTGGTCTCTGGGCTGTGGAGGTGATTGGCTCCTCACCCCCTGGTCTCTGGGCTGTGGAGGTGATTGGCTCCTCACCCCCTGGTCTCTGGGCTGTGGAGGTGATTGGCTCCTCACCCCCTGGTCTCTGGGCTGTGGAGGTGATTGGCTCCTCACCCCCTGGTCTCTGGGCTGTGGAGGTGATTGGCTCCTCACCCCCTGGTCTCTGGGCTGTGGAGGTGATTGGCTCCTCATCCCCTGGTCTCTGGGCTGTGGAGGTGATTGGCTCCTCACCCCTTGGTCTCTGGGCTGTGGAGGTGATTGGCTCCTCACCCCCTGGTCTCTGGGCTGTGGAGGTGATTGGCTCCTCACCCCCTGGTCTTTGGGCTGTGGAGGTGATTGGCTCCTCACCCCCTGGTCTCTGGGCTGTGGAGGTGATTGGCTCCTCACCCCCTGGTCTCTGGGCTGTGGAGGTGATTGGCTCCTCACCCCCTGGTCTCTGCGCTGTGGAGGTGATTGGCTCCTCCTCCCTGGGCTGTGGAGGTGATTGGCTCCTCCCCCCTGGTCTCTGGGCTGTGGAGGTGATTGGCCCCTGGTCTCTGGGCTGTGGAGGTGATTGGCTCCTCCTCCCTGGTCTCTGGGCTGTGGAGGTGATTGGCACCTCCCCCCTGGTCTCTGGGCTGTGGAGGTGATTGGCTCCTCCTCCCCTGGTCTCTGGGCTGTGGAGGTGATTGGCCCTCCCCCCTGGTCTCTGGGCTGTGGAGGTGATTGGCTCCCCCCCCCTGGTCTCTTGGCTGTGGAGGTGATTGGCCCCTGGTCTCTGGGCTGTGGAGGTGATTGGCTCCTCCTCCCTGGTGTCTGGGCTGTGGAAGTGATTGGCTCCTCACCCCCTGGTCTCTGGGCTGTGGAGGTGATTGGCTCCTCACCCCCTGGTCTCTGGGCTGTGGAGGTGATTGGTTCCTCCCCCCTGGTCTCTGGGCTGTGGAGGTGATTGGCTCCTCCCCCCTGGTCTCTTGGCTGTGGAGGTGATTGGCCCCTGGTCTCTGGGCTGTGGAGGTGATTGGCTCCTCCTCCCTGGTCTCTGGGCTGTGGAGGTGATTGGCTCCTCCCCCCTAGTCTCTGGGCTGTGGAGGTGATTGGCTCCTGGTCTCTGGGCTGTGGAGGTGATTGGCTCCTCCTCCCTGGTCTCTGGGCTGTGGAGGTGATTGGCTCCTCACCCCCTGGTCTCTGGGCTGTGGAGGTGATTGGCTCCTCCTCCCCTGGTCTCTGGGCTGTGGAGGTGATTGGCCCCTGGTCTCTGGGCTGTGGAGGTGATTGGCCCTCCCCCCTGGTCTCTGGGCTGTGGAGGTGATTGGCTCCTCCCCCCTGGTCTCTTGGCTGTGGAGGTGATTGGCCCCTGGTCTCTGGGCTTTGGAGGTGATTGGCTCCTCCTCCCTGGTGTCTGGGCTGTGGAGGTGATTGGCTCCACACCCCCTGGTCTCTGGGCTGTGGAGGTGATTGGCTCCTCACCCCCTGGTCTCTGGGCTGTGGAGGTGATTGGCTCCTCACCCCCTGGTCTCTGGGCTGTGGAGGTGATTGGCTCCTCACCCCCTGGTCTCTGCGCTGTGGAGGTGATTGGCTCCTCCCCCCTGGTCTCTGGGCTGTGGAGGTGATTGGCCCCTCCCCCCTGGTCTCTGGGCTGTGGAGGTGATTGGCCCCTGGTCTCTGGGCTGTGGAGGTGATTGGCTCCTCCCCCCTGGTCTCTGGGCTGTGGAGGTGATTAGCTCCTCCCCCCTGGTCTCTGGGCTGTGGAGGTGATTGGCTCCTCCTCCCCTGGTCTCTGGGCTGTGGAGGTGATTGGCCCCTGGTCTCTGGGCTGTGGAGGTGATTGGCCCTCCCCCCTGGTCTCTGGGCTGTGGAGGTGATTGGCTCCTCCCCCCTGGTCTCTGGGCTGTGGAGGTGATTGGCTCCTCCTCCCTGGTCTCTGGGCTGTGGAGGTGATTGGCTCCTCCCCCCTGGTCTCTGGGCTGTGGAAGTGATTGGCCCCTCCCCCTGGTCTCTGGGCTGTGGAGGTGATTGGCCCCTGGTCTCTGGGCTGTGGAGGTGATTGGCTCCTCACCCCCTGGTCTCTGGGCTGTGGAGGTGATTGGCTCCTCCCCCCTGGTCTCTTGGCTGTGGAGGTGATTGGCCCCTGGTCTCTGGGCTGTGGAGGTGATTGGCTCCTCCCCCCCTGGTCTCTGGGCTGTGGAGGTGATTGGCTCCTCCCCCCCTGGTCTCTGGGCTGTGGAGGTGATTGGCTCCTCCCCCCCTGGTCTCTGGCCTGTGGAGGTGATTGGCTCCTCCCCCCCGGTCTCTGGGCTGTGGAGGTGATTGGCTCCTCACCCCCTGGTCTCTGGGCTGTGGAGGTGATTGGCTCCTCCCCCCCTGGTCTCTGGGCTGTGGAGGTGATTGGCTCCTCCCCCCCTGGTCTCTGGGCTGTGGAGGTGATTGGCTCCTCACCCCCTGGTCTCTGGGCTGTGGAGGTGATTGGCTCCTCCCCCCGGTCTCTGGGCTGTGGAGGTGATTGGCTCCTCACCCCCTGGTCTCTGGGCTGTGGAGGTGATTGGCTCCTCCCCCCCTGGTCTCTGGGCTGTGGAGGTGATTGGCTCCTCCCCCCCGGTCTCTGGGCTGTGGAGGTGATTGGCTCCTCCCCCCCGGTCTCTGGGCTGTGGAGGTGATTGGCTCCTCCCCCCTGGTCTCTGGGCTGTGGAGGTGATTGGCTCCTCCCCCCCTGGTCTCTGGGCTGTGGAGGTGATTGGCTCCTCCCCCCTGGTCTCTGGGCTGTGGAGGTGATTGGCTCCTCACCCCCTGGTCTCTGGGCTGTGGAGGTGATTGGCTCCTCACCCCCTGGTCTCTGGGCTGTGGAGGTGATTGGCTCCTCACCCCCTGGTCTCTGGGCTGTGGAGGTGATTGGCTCCTCACCCCCTGGTCTCTGGGCTGTGGAGGTGATTGGCTCCTCTCCCCCTGGTCTCTGGGCTGTGGAGGTGATTGGCTCCTTACCCCCTGGTCTCTGGGCTGTGGAGGTGATTGGCTCCTCACCCCCTGGTCTCTGGGCTGTGGAGGTGATTGGCTCCTCCCCCCCTGGTCTCTGGGCTGTGGAGGTGATTGGCTCCTCCCCCCCTGGTCTCTGGGCTGTGGAGGTGATTGGCTCCTCCCCCCTGGTCTCTGGGCTGTGGAGGTGATTGGCTCCTCCCCCCTCGTCTCTGGGCTGTGGAGGTGATTGGCCCCTGGTCTCTGGGCTGTGGAGGTGATTGGCTCCTCCCCCCCTGGTCTCTGGGCTGTGGAGGTGATTGGCCCCTCACCCCCTGGTCTCTGGGCTGTGGAGGTGATTGGCTCCTCCCCCCTGGTCTCTGGGCTGTGGAGGTGATTGGCTCCTCCCCCCCTGGTCTCTGGGCTGTGGAGGTGATTGGCTCCTCCCCCCCTGGTCTCTGGGCTGTGGAGGTGATTATCTCCTCCCCCCCTGGTCTCTGGAGGTGATTGGCTCCTCCCCCCCTGGTCTCTGGGCTGTGGAGGTGATTGGCTCCTCACCCCCTGGTCTCTGGGCTGTGCAGGTGATTGGCTCCTCCCCCCTGGTCTCTTGGCTGTGGAGGTGATTGGCCCCTGGTCTCTGGGCTGTGGAGGTGATTGGCTCCTCCCCCCCTGGTCTCTGGGCTGTGGAGGTGATTGGCTCCTCCCCCCCTGGTCTCTGGGCTGTGGAGGTGATTGGCTCCTCCCCCCCTGGTCTCTGGGCTGTGGAGGTGATTGGCTCCTCCCCCCCTGGTCTCTGGGCTGTGGAGGTGATTGGCTCCTCCCCCCTGGTCTCTGGGCTGTGGAGGTGATTGGCTCCTCCCCCCCTGGTCTCTGGGCTGTGGAGGTGATTGGCTCCTCACCCCCTGGTCTCTGGGCTGTGGAGGTGATTGGCTCCTCCCCCCCTGGTCTCTGGGCTGTGGAGGTGATTGGCTCCTCCCCCCTGGTCTCTTGGCTGTGGAGGTGATTGGCCCCTGGTCTCTGGGCTGTGGAGGTGATTGGCTCCTCCCCCCCTGGTCTCTGGGCTGTGGAGGTGATTGGCTCCTCCCCCCCTGGTCTCTGGGCTGTGGAGGTGATTGGCTCCTCCCCCCCTGGTCTCTGGGCTGTGGAGGTGATTGGCTCCTCACCCCCTGGTCTCTGGGCTGTGGAGGTGATTGGCTCCTCACCCCCTGGTCTCTGGGCTGTGGAGGTGATTGGCTCCTCACCCCCTGGTCTCTGGGCTGTGGAGGTGATTGGCTCCTCACCCCCTGGTCTCTGGGCTGTGGAGGTGATTGGCTCCTCACCCCCTGGTCTCTGGGCTGTGGAGGTGATTGGCTCCTCACCCCCTGGTCTCTGGGCTGTGGAGGTGATTGGCTCCTCACCCCCTGGTCTCTGGGCTGTGGAGGTGATTGGCTCCTCACCCCCTGGTCTCTGGGCTGTGGAGGTGATTGGCTCCTCACCCCCTGGTCTCTGGGCTGTGGAGGTGATTGGCTCCTCACCCCCTGGTCTCTGGGCTGTGGAGGTGATTGGCTCCTCACCCCCTGGTCTCTGGGCTGTGGAGGTGATTGGCTCCTCACCCCCTGGTCTCTGGGCTGTGGAGGTGATTGGCTCCTCACCCCCTGGTCTCTGGGCTGTGGAGGTGATTGGCTCCTCTCCCCCTGGTCTCTGGGCTGTGGAGGTGATTGGCTCCTCACCCCCTGGTCTCTGGGCTGTGGAGGTGATTGGCTCCTCACCCCCTGGTCTCTGGAGGTGATTGGCTCCTCACCCCCTGGTCTCTGGGCTGTGGAGGTGATTGGCTCCTCACCCCCTGGTCTCTGGGCTGTGGAGGTGATTGGCTCCTCTCCCCTGGTCTCTGGGCTGTGGAGGTGATTGGCTCCTCCCCCCTGGTCTCTTGGCTGTGGAGGCGATTGGCTCCTCCCCCCTGGTCTCTTGGCTGTGGAGGTGATTGGCCCCTGGTTTCTGGGCTGTGGAGGTGACTGGCTCCTCACCCCCTGGTCTCTGGGCTGTGGAGGTGATTGGCTCCTCACCCCCTGGTCTCTGGGCTGTGGAGGTGATTGGCTCCTCACCCCCTGGTCTCTGGGCTGTGGAGGTGATTGGCTCCTCCCCCCTGGTCTCTGGGCTGTGGAGGTGATTGGCTCCTCACCCCCTGGTCTCTGGGCTGTGGAGGTGATTGGCTCCTCCCCCCTGGTCTCTTGGCTGTGGAGGTGATTGGCCCCTGGTCTCTGGGCTGTGGAGGTGACTGGCTCCTCACCCCCTGGTCTCTGGGCTGTGGAGGTGATTGGCTCCTCACCCCCTGGTCTCTGGGCTGTGGAGGTGATTGGCTCCTCACCCCCTGGTCTCTGGGCTGTGGAGGTGATTGGCTCCTCCCCCCTGGTCTCTGGGCTGTGGAGGTGATTGGCTCCTCCCCCCTGGTCTCTGGGCTGTGGAGGTGATTGGCCCCTGGTCTCTGGGCTGTGGAGGTGATTGGCTCCTCCCCCCTGGTCTCTGGGCTGTGGAGGTGATTGGCTCCTCACCCCCTGGTCTCTGGGCTGTGGAGGTGATTGGCTCCTCACCCCCTGGTCTCTGGGCTGTGGAGGTGATTGGCTCCTCACCCCCTGGTCTCTGGGCTGTGGAGGTGATTGGCTCCTCACCCCCTGGTCTCTGGGCTGTGGAGGTGATTGGCTCCTCACCCCCTGGTCTCTGGGCTGTGGAGGTGATTGGCTCCTCACCCCCTGGTCTCTGGGCTGTGGAGGTGATTGGCTCCTCACCCCCTGGTCTCTGGGCTGTGGAGGTGATTGGCTCCTCACCCCCTGGTCTCTGGGCTGTGGAGGTGATTGGCTCCTCACCCCCTGGTCTCTGGGCTGTGGAGGTGATTGGCTCCTCACCCCCTGGTCTCTGGGCTGTGGAGGTGATTGGCTCCTCTCCCCCTGGTCTCTGGGCTGTGGAGGTGATTGGCTCCTCACCCCCTGGTCTTTGGGCTGTGGAGGTGATTGGCTCCTCACCCCCTGGTCTCTGGGCTGTGGAGGTGATTGGCTCCTCACCCCCTGGTCTCTGGAGGTGATTGGCTCCTCACCCCCTGGTCTCTGGAGGTGATTGGCTCCTCACCCCCTGGTCTCTGGGCTGTGGAGGTGATTGGCTCCTCTCCCCTGGTCTCTGGGCTGTGAAGGTGATTGGCTCCTCCCCCCTGGTCTCTTGGCTGAGGAGGTGATTGGCCCCTGGTCTCTGGGCTGTGGAGGTGACTGGCTCCTCACCCCCTGGTCTCTGGGCTGTGGAGGTGATTGGCTCCTCCCCCCTGGTCTCTTGGCTGTGGAGGTGATTGGCCCCTGGTCTCTGGGCTGTGGAGGTGACTGGCTCCTCACCCCCTGGTCTCTGGGCTGTGGAGGTGATTGGCTCCTCACCCCCTGGTCTCTGGGCTGTGGAGGTGATTGGCTCCTCACCCCCTGGTCTCTGGGCTGTGGAGGTGATTGGCTCCTCACCCCCTGGTCTCTGGGCTGTGGAGGTGATTGGCTCCTCACCCCCTGGTCTCTGGGCTGTGGAGGTGATTGGCTCCTCACCCCCTGGTCTCTGGGCTGTGGAGGTGATTGGCTCCTCTCCCCCTGGTCTCTGGGCTGTGGAGGTGATTGGCTCCTTACCCCCTGGTCTCTGGGCTGTGGAAGTGATTGGCTCCTCACCCCCTGGTCTCTGGGCTGTGGAGGTGATTGGCTCCTCCCCCCCTGGTCTCTGGGCTGTGGAGGTGATTGGCTCCTCCCCCCCTGGTCTCTGGGCTGTGGAGGTGATTGGCTCCTCCCCCCTGGTCTCTGGGCTGTGGAGGTGATTGGCTCCTCCCCCCTCGTCTCTGGGCTGTGGAGGTGATTGGCCCCTGGTCTCTGGGCTGTGGAGGTGATTGGCTCCTCCCCCCCTGGTCTCTGGGCTGTGGAGGTGATTGGCCCCTCACCCCCTGGTCTCTGGGCTGTGGAGGTGATTGGCTCCTCCCCCCTGGTCTCTGGGCTGTGGAGGTGATTGGCTCCTCCCCCCCTGGTCTCTGGGCTGTGGAGGTGATTGGCTCCTCCCCCCCTGGTCTCTGGGCTGTGGAGGTGATTATCTCCTCCCCCCCTGGTCTCTGGAGGTGATTGGCTCCTCCCCCCCTGGTCTCTGGGCTGTGGAGGTGATTGGCTCCTCACCCCCTGGTCTCTGGGCTGTGCAGGTGATTGGCTCCTCCCCCCTGGTCTCTTGGCTGTGGAGGTGATTGGCCCCTGGTCTCTGGGCTGTGGAGGTGATTGGCTCCTCCCCCCCTGGTCTCTGGGCTGTGGAGGTGATTGGCTCCTCCCCCCCTGGTCTCTGGGCTGTGGAGGTGATTGGCTCCTCCCCCCCCTATTCTCTGGGCTGTGGAGGTGATTGGCTCCTCCCCCCCTGGTCTCTGGGCTGTGGAGGTGATTGGCTCCTCCCCCCTGGTCTCTGGGCTGTGGAGGTGATTGGCTCCTCCCCCCCTGGTCTCTGGGCTGTGGAGGTGATTGGCTCCTCCCCCCCTGGTCTCTGGGCTGTGGAGGTGATTGGCTCCTCACCCCCTGGTCTCTGGGCTGTGGAGGTGATTGGCTCCTCCCCCCCTGGTCTCTGGGCTGTGGAGGTGATTGGCTCCTCCCCCCTGGTCTCTTGGCTGTGGAGGTGATTGGCCCCTGGTCTCTGGGCTGTGGAGGTGATTGGCTCCTCCCCCCCTGGTCTCTGGGCTGTGGAGGTGATTGGCTCCTCCCCCCCTGGTCTCTGGGCTGTGGAGGTGATTGTCTCCTCCCCCCCTGGTCTCTGGGCTGTGGAGGTGATTGGCTCCTCACCCCCTGGTCTCTGGGCTGTGGAGGTGATTGGCTCCTCACCCCCTGGTCTCTGGGCTGTGGAGGTGATTGGCTCCTCACCCCCTGGTCTCTGGGCTGTGGAGGTGATTGGCTCCTCACCCCCTGGTCTCTGGGCTGTGGAGGTGATTGGCTCCTCACCCCCTGGTCTCTGGGCTGTGGAGGTGATTGGCTCCTCACCCCCTGGTCTCTGGGCTGTGGAGGTGATTGGCTCCTCACCCCCTGGTCTCTGGGCTGTGGAGGTGATTGGCTCCTCACCCCCTGGTCTCTGGGCTGTGGAGGTGATTGGCTCCTCACCCCCTGGTCTCTGGGCTGTGGAGGTGATTGGCTCCTCACCCCCTGGTCTCTGGGCTGTGGAGGTGATTGGCTCCTCACCCCCTGGTCTCTGGGCTGTGGAGGTGATTGGCTCCTCACCCCCTGGTCTCTGGGCTGTGGAGGTGATTGGCTCCTCACCCCCTGGTCTCTGGGCTGTGGAGGTGATTGGCTCCTCACCCCCTGGTCTCTGGGCTGTGGAGGTGATTGGCTCCTCACCCCCTGGTCTCTGGGCTGTGGAGGTGATTGGCTCCTCTCCCCCTGGTCTTTGGGCTGTGGAGGTGATTGGCTCCTCACCCCCTGGTCTCTGGAGGTGATTGGCTCCTCACCCCCTGGTCTCTGGAGGTGATTGGCTCCTCACCCCCTGGTCTCTGAGCTGTGGAGGTGATTGGCTCCTCACCCCCTGGTCTCTGGGCTGTGGAGGTGATTGGCTCCTCTCCCCTGGTCTCTGGGCTGTGGAGGTGATTGGCTCCTCCCCCCTGGTCTCTTGGCTGTGGAGGCGATTGGCTCCTCCCCCCTGGTCTCTTGGCTGTGGAGGTGATTGGCCCCTGGTCTCTGGGCTGTGGAGGTGACTGGCTCCTCACCCCCTGGTCTCTGGGCTGTGGAGGTGATTGGCTCCTCACCCCCTGGTCTCTGGGCTGTGGAGGTGATTGGCTCCTCACCCCCTGGTCTCTGGGCTGTGGAGGTGATTGGCTCCTCCCCCCTGGTCTCTGGGCTGTGGAGGTGATTGGCTCCTCACCCCCTGGTCTCTGGGCTGTGGAGGTGATTGGCTCCTCCCCCCTGGTCTCTTGGCTGTGGAGGTGATTGGCCCCTGGTCTCTGGGCTGTGGAGGTGACTGGCTCCTCACCCCCTGGTCTCTGGGCTGTGGAGGTGATTGGCTCCTCACCCCCTGGTCTCTGGGCTGTGGAGGTGATTGGCTCCTCACCCCCTTGTCTCTGGGCTGTGGAGGTGATTGGCTCCTCCCCCCTGGTCTCTGGGCTGTGGAGGTGATTGGCTCCTCCCCCCTGGTCTCTGGGCTGTGGAGGTGATTGGCCCCTGGTCTCTGGGCTGTGGAGGTGATTGGCTCCTCCCCCCTGGTCTCTGGGCTGTGGAGGTGATTGGCTCCTCACCCCCTGGTCTCTGGGCTGTGGAGGTGATTGGCTCCTCACCCCCTGGTCTCTGGGCTGTGGAGGTGATTGGCTCCTCACCCCCTGGTCTCTGGGCTGTGGAGGTGATTGGCTCCTCACCCCCTGGTCTCTGGGCTGTGGAGGTGATTGGCTCCTCACCCCCTGGTCTCTGGGCTGTGGAGGTGATTGGCTCCTCACCCCCTGGTCTCTGGGCTGTGGAGGTGATTGGCTCCTCACCCCCTGGTCTCTGGGCTGTGGAGGTGATTGGCTCCTCACCCCCTGGTCTCTGGGCTGTGGAGGTGATTGGCTCCTCACCCCCTGGTCTCTGGGCTGTGGAGGTGATTGGCTCCTCACCCCCTGGTCTCTGGGCTGTGGAGGTGATTGGCTCCTCACCCCCTGGTCTCTGGGCTGTGGAGGTGATTGGCTCCTCACCCCCTGGTCTCTGGGCTGTGGAGGTGATTGGCTCCTCTCCCCCTGGTCTCTGGGCTGTGGAGGTGATTGGCTCCTCACCCCCTGGTCTTTGGGCTGTGGAGGTGATTGGCTCCTCACCCCCTGGTCTCTGGGCTGTGGAGGTGATTGGCTCCTCACCCCCTGGTCTCTGGAGGTGATTGGCTCCTCACCCCCTGGTCTCTGGAGGTGATTGGCTCCTCACCCCCTGGTCTCTGGGCTGTGGAGGTGATTGGCTCCTCTCCCCTGGTCTCTGGGCTGTGAAGGTGATTGGCTCCTCCCCCCTGGTCTCTTGGCTGAGGAGGTGATTGGCCCCTGGTCTCTGGGCTGTGGAGGTGACTGGCTCCTCACCCCCTGGTCTCTGGGCTGTGGAGGTGATTGGCTCCTCCCCCCTGGTCTCTTGGCTGTGGAGGTGATTGGCCCCTGGTCTCTGGGCTGTGGAGGTGACTGGCTCCTCACCCCCTGGTCTCTGGGCTGTGGAGGTGATTGGCTCCTCACCCCCTGGTCTCTGGGCTGTGGAGGTGATTGGCTCCTCCCCCCTGGTCTCTGGGCTGTGGAGGTGATTGGCTCCTCCCCCCTGGTCTCTTGGCTGTGGAGGTGATTGGCCCCTGGTCTCTGGGCTGTGCAGGTGATTGGCTCCTCCCCCCTGGTCTCTGGGCTGTGGAGGTGATTGGCTCCTCACCCCCTGGTCTCTGGACTGTGGAGGTGATTGGCTCCTCCCCCCTGGTCTCTGGGCTGTGGAGGTGATTGGTCCCTGGTCTCTGGAGGTGATTGGCTCCTCCCCCCCTGGTCTCTGGGCTGTGGAGGTGATTGGCCTCCCCCCCCCCTGGTCTCTGGGCTGTGGAGGTGATTGGCTCCTCCCCCCTGGTCTCTGGGCTGTGGAGGTGATTGGCCCCTCCCCCCTGGTCTCTGGGCTGTGGAGGTGATTGGCTCCTCCCCCCCTGGTCTCTGGACTGTGGAGGTGATTGGCTCCTCCCCCCCTGGTCTCTGGGCTGTGGAGGTGATTCGCTCCTCCCCCCCTGGTCTCTGGGCTGTGGAGGTGATTGGCTCCTCCCCCCCTGGTCTCTGGGCTGTGGAGGTGATTGGCCTCTCCCCCCCCTGGTCTCTGGGCTGTGGAGGTGATTGGCTCCTCACCCCCTGGTCTCTGGGCTGTGGAGGTGATTGGCTCCTCACCCCCTGGTCTCTGGGCTGTGGAGGTGATTGGCTCCTCACCCCTGGTCTCTGGGCTGTGGAGGTGATTGGCTCCTCACCCCCTGGTCTCTGGGCTGTGGAGGTGATTGGCTCCTCACCCCCTGGTCTCTGGGCTGTGGAGGTGATTGGCTCCTCACCCCCTGGTCTCTGGGCTGTGGAGGTGATTGGCTCCTCACCCCCTGGTCTCTGGGCTGTGGAGGTGATTGGCTCCTCCCCCCTGGTCTCTGGGCTGTGGAGGTGATTGGCTCCTCACCCCCTGGTCTCTGGGCTGTGGAGGTGATTGGCCCCTGGTCTCTGGGCTGTGGAGGTGATTGGCTCCTCACCCCCTGGTCTCTGGGCTGTGGAGGTGATTGGCTCCTCTCCCCCTGGTCTCTGGGCTGTGGAGGTGATTGGCTCCTCACCCCCTGGTCTCTGGGCTGTGGAGGTGATTGGCTCCTCCCCCCCTGGTCTCTGGGCTGTGGAGGTGATTGGCCCCTGGTCTCTGGGCTGTGGAGGTGATTGGCTCCTCCCCCCCTGGTCTCTGGGCTGTGGAGGTGATTGGCTCCTCCCCCCCTGGTCTCTGGGCTGTGGAGGTGATTGGCTCCTCCCCCCTGGTCTCTGGGCTGTGGAGGTGATTGGCCTCTCCCCCCCCCCCTGGTCTCTGAGCTGTGGAGGTGATTGGCTCCTCCCCCCTGGTCTCTGGGCTGTGAAGGTGATTGGCTCCTCCCCCTGGGCTGTGGAGGTGATTGGCTCCTCCCCCTGGGCTGTGGAGGTGATTGGCTCCTCCCCTTGGGCTGTGGAGGTGATTGGCTCCTCCCCCTGGTCTCGGGGGCTGTGGGGGGCGACCTGCGGTCCTTTGCCCCTGACATTGGTTGGGAGTTGTGTGACCATCGGAGATGATGACTACCCCCTTCATGGCCGTTCTCTCACTATGGCTTCTTTCTATGTTCTAGCCCTGACTCGCCCGGCGGGCTGCGGCGCCCGGACCCTGTGGGCGACCTCGGCCCTGAGATCCAGAGAAGAGAAATCCTCTCCACCGTTTTCTTTCCCATCAGAGGTGGCCGAGGAGCTGAGCTCTGCGCCTCCCAGGTATGATGGGGCTCCTCATGGTGCTTGAGGTGCCGGCTCCTGAGGGCCCGCTCTGATTACGGCTGTGGCTGCAGGTTTACTGACCAGGGAGGAGAGGAGTCCGAGGGCTACGAGAGCGAGGAGCAGCTGCAGCAGCGCATCCTCTCCGCCGCTCTGACATTTGTACCGGAGTACGGCTGGAGCTCAGAGGCCATTGCTGAGGGGGCAAAGGTAAGCAGTGCGGCCAGTCCTAGGGCCCACAGGGCCGGCCACATGTCACCTCTCCCCTTTCTCTCCAGTCCCTGGATCTGTCTGCTGCTGCTGCAGGAATCTTCCCCAATGGCGGCGGCGTTGAGCTCGTCCTGCACTTCATATCTGTGTGTAATAAGAACCTGACTGAGCTGCTGGAGCAGGAGCACAAACTGGTCCAACTGGGCAGCACGGAGTGAGTACGGGGAGTGGCGTGCGAGTGTGGGGAGCGAGTGCGGGGCGCCGGGAGTGAACAGGGGGAGCAAGTGTGGGGCGCCGGGAGTGAACAGGGGGAGCGAGTGTGGGGAGCAAGTGTGGGGCGGGGGGAGCAAGTGTGGGGCGCCGGGAGTGAACAGGGGGGAGCGAGTGTGGGGAGCAAGTGTGGGGCGAGGGGAGCGAGTGCGGGGCGCCGGGAGTGAACAGGGGGAGCGAGTGTGGGGCGCCGGGAGTGAACAGGGGGAGCTAGTGTGGGGAGCGAGTGTGGGGCGCCGGGAGTGAACAGGGGGATCGAGTGTGTGGAGCGAGTGTGGGGAGCGAGTGCAGGGCGAGGGGAGCGAGTGCGGGGCGCCGGGAGTGAACAGGGGGAGCAAGTGTGGGGAGCAAGTGTGGGGAGCGAGTGTGGGGCGCCGGGAGTGAACAGGGGGAGCGAGTGTGGGGAGCGAGTGTGGGGAGCAAGTGCGGGGCGAGGGGAGCGAGTGTGGGGCGCCGGGAGTGAACAGGGGGAGCGAGTGCGGGGCGAGGGGAGCGAGTGCGGGGCGAGGGGAGCGAGTGCGGGGCGCCGGGAGTGAACAGGGGGAGCGAGTGTGGGGAGCGAATGTGGGGATCAAGTGCGGGGCGAGGGGAGCGAGTGTGGGGCGCCGGGAGTAAACAGGGGGAGCGAGTGTGGGGAGCAAGTGCGGGGCGAGGGGAGCGAGTGTGGGGCGCCGGGAGTGAACAGGGGGAGCGAGTGTGGGGAGCGAGTGCGGGGCGAGGGGAGCGAGTGCGGGGTGCCGGGAGTGAACAGGAGGAGCGAGTGTGGGGAGCAAGTGCGGGGCGAGGGGAGCGAGTGTGGGGCGAGGGGAGCGAGTGCAGGGCGCCGGGAGTGAACAGGGGAAGCGAGTGTGGGGAGCAAGTGCGGGGCGAGGGGAGCGAGTGTGGGGCGCCGGGAGTGAACAGGGGGAGCGAGTGTGGGGAGCGAGTGCGGGGCGAGGGGAACGAGTGCGGGTTGTGGGGCCCGGGGAGTACGAGGTGCAGGAGCTGGTGCGAGGCGCAAGTACGAGACGTGGGGAGCGAGTACGGGCCACGGGGAGGAACCCAGCACATAGTTCACATTGTAAGGTGTTACCTCCTGTGCTTCAGGAAGAAGAAAACAGAGCAGTTCCTGAGAGACGCAGTGGAGACTCGGCTGAGGATGATCATCCCCTACATAGAGCGTTGGCCACAGGTAGCGGCGTCATCACATCCACTGTACAGTGCCCAGGACAGCGGTGATGTCACCACTGTATAATATAACTGATATCTGGAGAGCGGTGATGTCACTGCTGTATAATATAACTGATATCTGGAGAGCGGTGATGTCACCACTGTATAATATAACTGATATCTGGAGAGCGGTGATGTCACTGCTGTATAATATAACTGATATCTGAAGAGCGGTGATGCCACCTCTGTATAGTATAACTGATATCTGGAGAGTGGTGATGTCACTGCTGTATAATATAACTGATATCTGGAGAGCGGTGATGTCTCTGCTGTATAATATAACTGATATCTGGAGAGCGGTGATGTCACTGCTGTATAATATAACTGATATCTGGGGAGCGGTGATGTCTCTGCTGTATAATATAACTGATATCTGGAGAGCGGTGATGTCACCGCTGTATAATATAACTGATATCTGGAGAGCGGTGATGTCACTGCTGTATAATATAACTGATATCTGGAGAGCGGTGATGTCACTGCTGTATAATATAACTGATATCTGGAGAGCGGTGATGTCACTGCTGTAAAATATAACTGATATCTGGAGAGCGGTGATGTCACCGCTGTATAATATAACTGATATCTGCAGAGCGGTGATGTCACCGCTGTATAATATAACTGATATCTGGAGAGCGGTGATGTCACTGCTGTATAATATAACTGATATCTGGGGAGCGGTGATGTCACCGCTGTATAATATAACTGATATCTGGAGAGCGGTGATGTCACCACTGTATAATATAACTGATATCTGGAGAGCGGTGATGTCACCGCTGTATAATATAACTGATATCTGGGGAGCGGTGATGTCACCACTGTATAATATAACTGATATCTGGAGAGTGGTGATGTCACTGCTGTATAATATAACTGATATCTGGAGAGCGGTGATGTCACCGCTGTATAATATAACTGATATCTGGAGAGCGGTGATGTCTCTGCTGTATAATATAACTGGTATCTGGAGAGCGGTGATGTCACCTCTGTATAATATAACTGATATCTGGGGAGCGGTGATGTCACTGCTGTATAATATAACTGATATCTGGAGAGCGGTGATGTCACTGCTGTATAATATAACTGATATCTGGGGAGCGGTGATGTCTCTGCTGTATAATATAACTGATATCTGGAGAGCGGTGATGTCACTGCTGTATAATATAACTGATATCTGGAGAGCGGTGATGTCACCTCTGTATAATATAACTGATATCTGGAGAGCGGTGATGTCTCTGCTGTATAATATAACTGATATCTGGAGAGCGGTGATGTCTCTGCTGTATAATATAACTGATATCTGGAGAGCGGTGATGTCACCTCTGTATAATATAACTGATATCTGGAGAGCGGTGATGTCACTGCTGTATAATATAACTGATATCTGGGGAGCGGTGATGTCACTGCTGTATAATATAACTGATATCTGGGGAGCGGTGATGTCACTGCTGTGTAATATAACTGATATCTGGAGAGCGGTGATGTCACTGCTGTATAATATAACTGATATCTGGAGAGCGGTGATGTCACTGCTGTATAATATAACTGATATCTGGAGAGCGGTGATGTCACTGCTGTATAATATAACTGATATCTGGAGAGCAGTGATGTCTCTGCTGTATAATATAACTGATATCTGGAGAGCGGTGATGTCTCTGCTGTATAATATAACTGATATCTGGAGAGCGGTGATGTCACTGCTGTATAATATAACTGATATCTGGGGAGCGGTGATGTCTCTGCTGTATAATATAACTGATATCTGGGGAGCGGTGATGTCTCTGCTGTATAATATAACTGATATCTGGAGAGCGGTGATGTCACCGCTGTATAATATAACTGATATCTGGAGAGCGGTGATGTCACTGCTGTATAATATAACTGATATCTGGAGAGCGGTGATGTCACTGTTGTATAATATAACTGATATCTGGAGAGCGGTGATGTCACCGCTGTATAATATAACTGATATCTGGAGAGCGGTGATGTCACCGCTGTATAATATAACTGATATCTGGAGAGCGGTGATGTCACTGCTGTATAATATAACTGATATCTGGAGAGCGGTGATGTCACTGCTGTAAAATATAACTGATATCTGGAGAGCGGTGATGTCACCGCTGTATAATATAACTGATATCTGGAGAGCGGTGATGTCACTGCTGTATAATATAACTGATATCTGGGGAGCGGTGATGTCACCGCTGTATAATATAACTGATATCTGGAGAGCGGTGATGTCACCGCTGTATAATATAACTGATATCTGGGGAGCGGTGATGTCTCTGCTGTATAATATAACTGATATCTGGAGAGCGGTGATGTCACTGTTGTATAATATAACTGATATCTGTAGAGCGGTGATGTCACCGCTGTATAATATAACTGATATCTGGAGAGCGGTGATGTCACTGCTGTATAATATAACTGATATCTGGAGAGCGGTGATGTCACTGCTGTATAATATAACTGATATCTGGAGAGCGGTGATGTCACTGCTGTATAATATAACTGATATCTGAAGAGCGGTGATGTCACTGCTGTATAATATAACTGATATCTGGAGAGCGGTGATGTCACCGCTGTATAATATAACTGATATCTGGAGAGCGGTGATGTCACTGCTGTATAATATAACTGATATCTGGAGAGCGGTGATGTCACTGCTGTATAATATAACTGATATCTGGAGAGCGGTGATGTCACCGCTGTATAATATAACTGATATCTGGAGAGTGGTGATGTCACCGCTGTATAATATAACTGATATCTGGAGAGCGGTGATGTCACCGCTGTATAATATAACTGATATCTGGAGAGCGGTGATGTCACCGCTGTATAATATAACTGATATCTGGAGAGCGGTGATGTCACTGCTGTATAATATAACTGATATCTGGAGAGCGGTGATGTCACCGCTGTATAATATAACTGATATCTGGAGAGTGGTGATGTCACCGCTGTATAATATCACTGATATCTGGAGAGCGGTGATGTCACTGCTGTATAATATCACTGATATCTGGAGAGCGGTGATGTCACTGCTGTATAATATAACTGATATCTGGAGAGCGGTGATGTCACCGCTGTATAATATAACTGATATCTGGAGAGCGGTGATGTCACTGCTGTATAATATAACTGATATCTGGAGAGCGGTGATGTCACCGCTGTATAATATAACTGATATCTGGAGAGTGGTGATGTCACCGCTGTATAATATCACTGATATCTGGAGAGCGGTGATGTCACTGCTGTATAATATCACTGATATCTGGAGAGCGGTGATGTCACTGCTGTATAATATAACTGATATCTGGAGAGCGGTGATGTCACTGCTGTATAATATAACTGATATCTGGAGAGCGGTGATGTCACTGCTGTATAATATAACTGATATCTGGAGAGCGGTGATGTCACTGCTGTATAATATAACTGATATCTGGAGAGCGGTGATGTCACTGCTGTATAATATAACTGATATCTGGAGAGCGGTGATGTCACTGCTGTATAATATAACTGATATCTGGAGAGCGGTGATGTCACTGCTGTATAATATAACTGATATCTGGAGAGCGGTGATGTCACTGCTGTATAATATAACTGATATCTGGAGAGCGGTGATGTCACTGCTGTATAATATAACTGATATCTGGAGAGCGGTGATGTCACTGCTGTATAATATAACTGATATCTGGAGAGCGGTGATGTCACCGCTGTATAATATAACTGATATCTGGAGAGCGGTGATGTCACCGCTGTATAATATAACTGATATCTGGAGAGCGGTGATGTCACCGCTGTATAATATAACTGATATCTGGAGAGCGGTGATGTCACTGCTGTATAATATAACTGATATCTGGAGAGCGGTGATGTCACCGCTGTATAATATAACTGATATCTGGAGAGCGGTGATGTCACCGCTGTATAATATAACTGATATCTGGAGAGCGGTGATGTCACTGCTGTATAATATAACTGATATCTGGAGAGCGGTGATGTCACCGCTGTATAATATAACTGATATCTGGAGAGCGGTGATGTCACCGCTGTATAATATAACTGATATCTGGAGAGCGGTGATGTCACCGCTGTATAATATAACTGATATCTGGAGAGCGGTGATGTCACCGCTGTATAATATAACTGATATCTGGAGAGCGGTGATGTCACTGCTGTATAATATAACTGATATCTGGAGAGCGGTGATGTCACCGCTGTATAATATAACTGATATCTGGAGAGCGGTGATGTCACTGCTGTATAATATAACTGATATCTGGAGAGTGGTGATGTCACCGCTGTATAATATAACTGATATCTGGAGAGCGGTGATGTCACTGCTGTATAATATAACTGATATCTGGAGAGCGGTGATGTCACTGCTGTATAATATAACTGATATCTGGAGAGCGGTGATGTCACAGCTGTATAATATAACTGATATCTGGAGAGCGGTGATGTCACTGCTGTATAATATCACTGATATCTGGGGAGCGGTGATGTCACTGCTGTATAATATAACTGATATCTGGAGAGCGGTGATGTCACTGCTGTATAATATAACTGATATCTGGAGAGCGGTGATGTCACTGCTGTATAATATCACTGATATCTGGAGAGCGGTGATGTCACTGCTGTATAATATCACTGATATCTGGAGAGCGGTGTTGTCACTGCTGTATAATATAACTGATATCTGGAGAGCGGTGATGTCACCGCTGTATAATATAACTGATATCTGGAGAGCGGTGATGTCACTGCTGTATAATATAACTGATATCTGGAGAGCGGTGATGTCACTGCTGTATAATATAACTGATATCTGGAGAGTGGTGATGTCACCGCTGTATAATATAACTGATATCTGGAGAGCGGTGATGTCACAGCTGTATAATATAACTGATATCTGGAGAGCGGTGATGTCACTGCTGTATAATATAACTGATATCTGGAGAGCGGTGATGTCACAGCTGTATAATATAACTGATATCTGGAGAGTGGTGATGTCACCGCTGTATAATATAACTGATATCTGGAGAGCGGTGATGTCACAGCTGTATAATATAACTGATATCTGGAGAGCGGTGATGTCACTGCTGTATAATATAACTGATATCTGGAGAGTGGTGATGTCACTGCTGTATAATATAACTGATATCTGGGGAGCGGTGATGTCACTGCTGTATAATATAACTGATATCTGGAGAGCGGTGATGTCACTGCTGTATAATATAACTGATATCTGGGTAGCGGTGATGTCACTGCTGTATAATATAACTGATATCTGGAGAGCGGTGATGTCACCTCTGTATAATATAACTGATATCTGGAGAGCGGTGATGTCACCTCTGTATAATATAACTGATATCTGGAGAGCGGTGATGTCACTGCTGTATAATATAACTGATATCTGGAGAGCGGTGATGTCACTGCTGTATAATATAACTGATATCTGGAGAGCGGTGATGTCACTGCTGTATAATATAACTGATATCTGGAGAGTGGTGATGTCACTGCTGTATAATATAACTGATATATGGAGAGCGGTGATGTCACTGCTGTATAATATAACTGATATCTGGGGAGCGGTGATGTCACTGCTGTATAATATAACTGATATCTGGAGAGCGGTGATGTCACCGCTGTATAATATAACTGATATCTGGAGAGCGGTGATGTCACTGCTGTATAATATAACTGATATCTGGAGAGCGGTGATGTCACTGCTGTATAATATAACTGATATCTGGAGAGCGGTGATGTCACTGCTGTATAATATAACTGATATCTGGAGAGTGGTGATGTCACCTCTGTATAATATAACTGATATCTGGAGAGCGGTGATGTCACTGCTGTATAATATAACTGATATCTGGAGAGCGGTGATGTCACTGCTGTATAATATAACTGATATCTGGAGAGTGGTGATGTCACCTCTGTATAATATAACTGATATCTGGAGAGCGGTGATGTCACCGCTGTATAATATAACTGATATCTGGAGAGCGGTGATGTCACTGCTGTATAATATAACTGATATCTGGAGAGCGGTGATGTCACTGCTGTATAATATAACTGATATCTGGAGAGCGGTGATGTCACTGCTGTATAATATAACTGATATCTGGAGAGCGGTGATGTTACTGCTGTATAATATAACTGATATCTGGAGAGCGGTGATGTCACTGCTGTATAATATAACTGATATCTGGGGAGCGGTGATGTCACTGCTGTATAATATAACTGATATCTGGAGAGCGGTGATGTCACTGCTGTATAATATAACTGATATCTGGAGAGCGGTGATGTCACTGCTGTATAATATAACTGATATCTGGGGAGCGGTGATGTCTCTGCTGTATAATATAACTGATATCTGGGGAGCGGTGATGTCACTGCTGTATAATATAACTGATATCTGGGGAGCGGTGATGTCACCGCTGTATAATATAACTGATATCTGGAGAGCGGTGATGTCACCTCTGTATAATATAACTGATATCTGGAGAGCGGTGATGTCACTGCTGTATAATATAACTGATATCTGGAGAGCGGTGATGTCACTGCTGTATAATATAACTGATATCTGGAGAATGGTGATGTCACTGCTGTATAATATAACTGATATCTGGAGAGCGGTGATGTCACTGCTGTATAATATAACTGATATATGGAGAGTGGTGATGTCACTGCTGTATAATATAACTGATATATGGAGAGCGGTGATGTCACTGCTGTATAATATAACTGATGTCACTGCTGTATAATATAACTGATATCTGGAGAGCGGTGATGTCACCGCTGTATAATATAACTGATATCTGGAGAGCGGTGATGTCACTGCTGTATAATATAACTGATATATGGAGAGTGGTGATGTCACTGCTGTATAATATAACTGATGTCACTGCTGTATAATATAACTGATATCTGGAGAGCGGTGATGTCACTGCTGTATAATATAACTGATATCTGGAGAGCGGTGATGTCACTGCTGTATAATATAACTGATATCTGGGGAGCGGTGATGTCACTGCTGTATAATATAACTGATATCTGGAGAGCGGTGATGTCACTGCTGTATAATATAACTGATATCTGGGGAGCGGTGATGTCACCGCTGTATAATATAACTGATATCTGGAGAGCGGTGATGTCACTGCTGTATAATATAACTGATATCTGGAGAGCGGTGATGTCACTGCTGTATAATATAACTGATATCTGGAGAGCGGTGATGTCACTGCTGTATAATATAACTGATATCTGGAGAGTGGTGATGTCACCGCTGTATAATATAACTGATATCTGGAGAGCGGTGATGTCACTGCTGTATAATATAACTGATATCTGGAGAGCGGTGATGTCACTGCTGTATAATATAACTGATATCTTGGGAGCGGTGATGTCACTGCTGTATAATATAACTGATATCTGGAGAGCGGTGATGTCTCTGCTGTATAATATAACTGATATCTGGAGAGCGGTGATGTCACTGCTGTATAATATAACTGATATCTGGAGAGCGGTGATGTCACTGCTGTATAATATAACTGATATCTGGAGAGCAGTGATGTCTCCGCTGTATAATATAACTGATATCTGGGGAGCGGTGATGTCACCGCTGTATAATATAACTGATATCTGGAGAGCGGTGATGTCACCTCTGTATAATATAACTGATATCTGGAGAGCGGTGATGTCACTGCTGTATAATATAACTGATATCTGGAGAGCGGTGATGTCACTGCTGTATAATATAACTGATATCTGGAGAGCGGTGATGTCACTGCTGTATAATATAACTGATATCTGGAGAGCGGTGATGTCACTGCTGTATAATATAACTGATATCTGGAGAGCAGTGATGTCTCCGCTGTATAATATAACTGATATCTGGAGAGAGGTGATGTCACTGCTGTATAATATAACTGATATCTGGAGAGCGCTGATGTCACTGCTGTATAATATAACTGATATCTGGAGAGCGGTGATGTCACTGCTGTATAATATAACTGATATCTGGAGAGCGGTGATGTCACTGCTGTATAATATAACTGATATCTGGAGAGCGCTGATGTCACTGCTGTATAATATAACTGATATCTGGAGAGCGGTGATGTCACTGCTGTATAATATAACTGATATCAGGAGAGCGGTGATGTCACTGCTGTATAATATAACTGATATCTGGAGAGCGGTGATGTCACTGCTGTATAATATAACTGATATCTGGAGAGCGGTGATGTCACTGCTGTATAATATAACTGATATCTGGAGAATGGTGATGTCACTGCTGTATAATATAACTGATATCTGGAGAGCGGTGATGTCACTGCTGTATAATATAACTGATATCTGGAGAGCGGTGATGTCACCGCTGTATAATATAACTGATATCTGGAGAGCGGTGATGTCACTGCTGTATAATATAACTGATATCTGGAGAGCGGTGATGTCACTGCTGTATAATATCACTGATATCTGGGGAGCGGTGATGTCTCTGCTGTATAATATCACTGATATCTGGGGAGCGGTGATGTCACCGCTGTATAATATAACTGATATCTGGAGAGCGGTGATGTCACCTCTGTATAATATAACTGATATCTGGAGAGTGGTGATGTCACTGCTGTATAATATAACTGATATCTGGAGAGCGGTGATGTCACTGCTGTATAATATAACTGATATCTGGAGAGCGGTAATGTCACTGCTGTATAATATAACTGATATCTGGAGAGCGGTGATGTCACTGCTGTATAATATAACTGATATCTGGAGAGCGGTGATGTCACTGCTGTATAATATAACTGATATCTGGAGAGCGGTGATGTCACTGCTGTATAATATAACTGATATCTGGAGAGCGGTGATGTCACTGCTGTATAATATAACTGATATCTGGAGAGCGGTGATGTCACTGCTGTATAATATAACTGATATCTGGAGAGCGGTGATGTCACTGCTGTATAATATAACTGATGTCACTGCTGTATAATATAACTGATATCTGGAGAGCGGTGATGTCACTGCTGTATAATATAACTGATGTCACTGCTGTATAATATAACTGATATCTGGAGAGCGGTGATGTCACTGCTGTATAATATAACTGATATCTGGGGAGCGGTGATGTCACTGCTGTATAATATAACTGATATCTGGAGAGCGGTGATGTCTCTGCTGTATAATATAACTGATATCTGGGGAGCGGTGATGTCACTGCTGTATAATATAACTGATATCTGGAGAGCGGTGATGTCACTGCTGTATAATATAACTGATATCTGGAGAGCGGTGATGTCACTGCTGTATAATATAACTGATATCTGGAGAGCGGTGATGTCACTGCTGTATAATATAACTGATATCTGGAGAGCGGTGATGTCACTGCTGTATAATATAACTGATATCTGGAGAGTGGTGATGTCACTGCTGTATAATATAACTGATATCTGGAGAGCGGTGATGTCACTGTTGTATAATATAACTGATATCTGGAGAGCGGTGATGTCACCTCTGTATAATATAACTGATATCTAGAGAGCGGTGATGTCACTGCTGTATAATATAACTGATATCTGGAGAGTGGTGATGTCACCTCTGTATAATATAACTGATATCTGGAGAGCGGTGATGTCACTGTTGTATAATATAACTGATATCTGGAGAATGGTGATGTCACCGCTGTATAATATAACTGATATCTGGGGAGCGGTGATGTCACCGCTGTATAATATAACTGATATCTGGAGAATGGTGATGTCACTGCTGTGTAATATCACTGATATCTGGAGAGCGGTGATGTCACCTCTGTATAATATAACTGATATCTGGAGAATGGTGATGTCACTGCTGTGTAATATCACTGATATCTGGAGAGCGGTGATGTCACTGCTGTATAATATAACTGATATCTGGAGAGCGGTGATGTCACCGCTGTATAATATAACTGATATCTGGGGAGCGGTGATGTCTCTGCTGTATAATATCACTGATATCTGGAGAGCGGTGATGTCACTGCTGTATAATATAACTGATATCTGGAGAGCGGTGATGTCACTGCTGTATAATATAACTGATATCTGGAGAGCGGTGATGTCACTGCTGTATAATATAACTGATATCTGGAGAGCGGTGATGTCTCTGCTGTATAATATAACTGATATCTGGAGAATGGTGATGTCACTGCTGTGTAATATCACTGATATCTGGAGAGCGGTGATGTCACTGCTGTATAATATAACTGATATCTGGAGAGCGGTGATGTCACCGCTGTATAATATAACTGATATCTGGGGAGCGGTGATGTCACCTCTGTATAATATAACTGATATCTGGAGAGCGGTGATGTCACCTCTGTATAATATAACTGATATCTGGGGAGCGGTGATGTCACCGCTGTATAATATCACTGATATCTGGAGAGCGGTGATGTCACTGCTGTATAATATAACTGATATCTGGAGAGCGGTGATGTCACCGCTGTATAATATAACTGATATCTGGAGAGCGGTGATGTCACTGCTGTATAATATAACTGATATCTGGAGAGCGGTGATGTCTCTGCTGTATAATATAACTGATATCTGGAGAGCGGTGATGTCACTGCTGTATAATATAACTGATATCTGGAGAGCGGTGATGTCACCGCTGTATAATATAACTGATATCTGGAGAGCGGTGATGTCACTGCTGTATAATATAACTGATATCTGGAGAGCGGTGATGTCTCTGCTGTATAATATAACTGATATCTGGAGAGCGGTGATGTCACCGCTGTATAATATAACTGATATCTGGAGAGCGGTGATGTCACCGCTGTATAATATAACTGATATCTGGAGAGTGGTGATGTCACTGCTGTATAATATAACTGATATCTGGGGAGCGGTGATGTCTCTGCTGTATAATATCACTGATATCTGGAGAGCGGTGATGTCACTGCTGTATAATATAACTGATATCTGGAGAGCGGTGATGTCACTGCTGTATAATATAACTGATATCTGGAGAGCGGTGATGTCACTGCTGTATAATATAACTGATATCTGGAGAGCGGTGATGTCACTGCTGTATAATATAACTGATATCTGGAGAGCGGTGATGTCACCTCTGTATAATATAACTGATATCTGGAGAGCGGTGATGTCTCTGCTGTATAATATAACTGATATCTGGAGAGCGGTGATGTCACTGCTGTATAATATAACTGATATCTGGAGAGCGGTGATGTCACTGCTGTATAATATAACTGATATCTGGAGAGCGGTGATGTCACCTCTGTATAATATAACTGATATCTGGAGAGCGGTGATGTCACCTCTGTATAATATAACTGATATCTGGAGAGCGGTGATGTCACCACTGTATAATATAACTGATATCTTGAGAGCGGTGATGTCACTGCTGTATAATATAACTGATATCTGGGGAGCGGTGATGTCACTGCTGTATAATATAACTGATATCTGGAGAGCGGTGATGTCACCGCTGTATAATATAACTGATATCTGGAGAGCGGTGATGTCACTGCTGTATAATATAACTGATATCTGGAGAGCGGTGATGTCACTGCTGTATAATATAACTGATATCTGGAGAGCGGTGATGTCACTGCTGTATAATATAACTGATATCTGGAGAGCGGTGATGTCACTGCTGTATAATATAACTGATATCTGGAGAGCGGTGATGTCACTGCTGTATAATATAACTGATATCTGGAGAGCGGTGATGTCACTGCTGTATAATATAACTGATATCTGGAGAGCGGTGATGTCACTGCTGTATAATATATCTGATATCTGGAGAGCGGTGATGTCACTGCTGTATAATATAACTGATATCTGGAGAGCGGTGATGTCACCTCTGTATAATATAACTGATATCTGGAGAGCGGTGATGTCACTGCTGTATAATATAACTGATATCTGGAGAGCGGTGATGTCACTGCTGTATAATATAACTGATATCTGGAGAGCGGTGATGTCACCGCTGTATAATATAACTGATATCTGGAGAGCGGTGATGTCTCTGCTGTATAATATAACTGATATCAGGAGAGCGGTGATGTCACTGCTGTATAATATAACTGATATCTGGAGAGCGGTGATGTCACTGCTGTATAATATAACTGATATCTGGAGAGCGGTGATGTCACTGCTGTATAATATAACTGATATCTGGAGAGCGGTGATGTCACCGCTGTATAATATAACTGATATCTGGAGAGCGGTGATGTCTCTGCTGTATAATATAACTGATATCTGGAGAGCGGTGATGTCACTGCTGTATAATATAACTGATATCTGGAGAGCGGTGATGTCTCTGCTGTATAATATAACTGATATCTGGAGAGCGGTGATGTCACTGCTGTATAATATAACTGATATCTGGAGAGCGGTGATGTCACTGCTGTATAATATAACTGATATCTGGGGAGCGGTGATGTCACTGCTGTATAATATAACTGATATCTGGAGAGCGGTGATGTCACTGCTGTATAATATAACTGATATCTGGAGAGCGGTGATGTCACTGCTGTATAATATAACTGATATCTGGAGAGCGGTGATGTCTCTGCTGTATAATATAACTGATATCTGGAGAGCGGTGATGTCACCGCTGTATAATATAACTGATATCTGGAGAGCGGTGATGTCACTGCTGTATAATATAACTGATATCTGGGGAGCGGTGATGTCACCGCTGTATAATATAACTGATATCTGGGGAGCGGTGATGTCACCGCTGTATAATATAACTGATATCTGGAGAGCGGTGATGTCTCTGCTGTATAATATAACTGATATCTGGAGAGTGGTGATGTCACTGCTGTATAATATAACTGATATCTGGAGAGCGGTGATGTCACTGCTGTATAATATAACTGATATCTGGAGAGCGGTGATGTCACCGCTGTATAATATAACTGATATCTGGAGAGCGGTGATGTCACTGCTGTATAATATAACTGATATCTGGAGAGCGGTGATGTCACTGCTGTATAATATAACTGATATCTGGAGAGCGGTGATGTCACCGCTGTATAATATAACTGATATCTGGAGAGCGGTGATGTCACCGCTGTATAATATAACTGATATCTGGGGAGCGGTGATGTCACCGCTGTATAATATAACTGATATCTGGGGAGCGGTGATGTCACTGCTGTATAATATAACTGATATCTGGGGAGCGGTGATGTCACTGCTGTATAATATAACTGATATCTGGAGAGCGGTGATGTCACTGCTGTATAATATAACTGATATCTGGAGAGCGGTGATGTCACCGCTGTATAATATAACTGATATCTGGGGAGCGGTGATGTCACTGCTGTATAATATAACTGATATCTGGAGAGCGGTGATGTCACTGCTGTATAATATAACTGATATCTGGAGAGCGGTGATGTCACCGCTGTATAATATAACTGATATCTGGGGAGCGGTGATGTCACTGCTGTATAATATAACTGATATCTGGAGAGCGGTGATGTCACTGCTGTATAATATAACTGATATCTGGAGAGCGGTGATGTCACTGCTGTATAATATAACTGATATCTGGAGAGCGGTGATGTCACCGCTGTATAATATAACTGATATCTGGAGAGTGGTGATGTCACCGCTGTATAATATAACTGATATCTGGAGAGTGGTGATGTCACTGCTATATAATATAACTGATATCTGGAGAGCGGTGATGTCACTGCTGTATAATATAACTGATATCTGGAGAGCGGTGATGTCACCGCTGTATAATATAACTGATATCTGGAGAGCGGTGATGTCACTGCTGTATAATATAACTGATATCTGGAGAGCGGTGATGTCACTGCTGTATAATATAACTGATATCTGGAGAGCGGTGATGTCACCGCTGTATAATATAACTGATATCTGGAGAGCGGTGATGTCACCGCTGTATAATATAACTGATATCTGGGGAGCGGTGATGTCACCGCTGTATAATATAACTGATATCTGGGGAGCGGTGATGTCACTGCTGTATAATATAACTGATATCTGGAGAGCGGTGATGTCACTGCTGTATAATATAACTGATATCTGGAGAGCGGTGATGTCACTGCTGTATAATATAACTGATATCTGGAGAGCGCTGATGTCACTGCTGTATAATATAACTGATATCTGGAGAGCGGTGATGTCACTGCTGTATAATATAACTGATATCTGGAGAATGGTGATGTCACTGCTGTATAATATCACTGATATCTGGAGAGCGGTGATGTCACTGCTGTATAATATAACTGATATCTGGAGAGCGGTGATGTCACTGCTGTATAATATCACTGATATCTGGGGAGCGGTGATGTCACTGCTGTATAATATAACTGATATCTGGAGAGCGGTGATGTCACTGCTGTATAATATAACTGATATCTGGAGAGCGGTGATGTCACCGCTGTATAATATAACTGATATCTGGAGAGCGGTGATGTCACCGCTGTATAATATAACTGATATCTGGAGAGCGGTGATGTCTCTGCTGTATAATATAACTGATATCTGGAGAGCGGTGATGTCACCGCTGTATAATATAACTGATATCTGGGGAGCGGTGATGTCACTGCTGTATAATATAACTGATATCTGGAGAGCGGTGATGTCACTGCTGTATAATATAACTGATATCTGGAGAGCGGTGATGTCACTGCTGTTTAATATAACTGATATCTGGAGAGCGCTGATGTCACTGCTGTATAATATAACTGATATCTGGAGAGCGGTGATGTCACTGCTGTATAATATAACTGATATCTGGAGAGCGGTGATGTCACTGCTGTATAATATAACTGATATCTGGAGAGCGGTGATGTCACCGCTGTATAATATAACTGATATCTGGAGAGCGGTGATGTCACCGCTGTATAATATAACTGATATCTGGAGAGCGGTGATGTCACCGCTGTATAATATAACTGATATCTGGAGAGCGGTGATGTCACTGCTGTATAATATAACTGATATCTGTAGAGCGGTGATGTCATTGCTGTATAATATAACTGATATCTGGAGAATGGTGATGTCACTGCTGTATAATATAACTGATATCTGTAGAGCGGTGATGTCATTGCTGTATAATATAACTGATATCTGGAGAATGGTGATGTCACTGCTGTATAATATCACTGATATCTGGAGAGCGGTGATGTCACTGCTGTATAATATAACTGATATCTGGAGAGCGGTGATGTCACTGCTGTATAATATAACTGATATCTGGAGAATGGTGATGTCACTGCTGTATAATATCACTGATATCTGGAGAGTGGTGATGTCACCGCTGTATAATATAACTGATATCTGGAGAGCGGTGATGTCACCGCTGTATAATATAACTGATATCTGGAGAGCGGTGATGTCACTGCTGTATAATATAACTGATATCTGGAGAGCGGTGATGTCACTGCTGTATAATATAACTGATATCTGGAGAGCGGTGATGTCACTGCTGTATAATATAACTGATATCTGGAGAGCGGTGATGTCACTGCTGTATAATATACCTGATATCTGGAGAGCGGTGATGTCTCTGCTGTATAATATCACTGATATCTGGAGAGCGGTGATGTCACTGCTGTATAATATAACTGATATCTGGAGAGCGGTGATGTCACTGCTGTATAATATAACTGATATCTGGAGAGCGGTGATGTCACTGCTGTATAATATAACTGATATCTGGAGAGCGGTGATGTCACTGCTGTATAATATAACTGATATCTGGAGAGCGGTGATGTCTCTGCTGTATAATATAACTGATATCTGGAGAGCGGTGATGTCACTGCTGTATAATATAACTGATATCTGGAGAGCGGTGATGTCTCTGCTGTATAATATAACTGATATCTGGAGAGCGGTGATGTCACTGCTGTATAATATAACTGATATCTGGAGAGCGGTGATGTCTCTGCTGTATAATATAACTGATATCTGGGGAGCGGTGATGTCTCTGCTGTATAATATAACTGATATCTGGAGAGTGGTGATGTCACTGCTGTATAATATAACTGATATCTGGGGAGCTGTGATGTCACTGCTGTATAATATCACTGATATCTGGAGAGCGGTGATGTCACTGCTGTATAATATCACTGATATCTGGAGAGCGGTGATGTCACCGCTGTATAATATAACTGATATCTGGGGAGCGGTGATGTCTCTGCTGTATAATATAACTGATATCTGGAGAGTGGTGATGTCACCGCTGTATAATATAACTGATATCTGGGGAGCGGTGATGTCTCTGCTGTATAATATAACTGATATCTGGAGAGCGGTGATGTCACCGCTGTATAATATAACTGATATCTGGGGAGTGGTGATGTCACCGCTGTATAATATAACTGATATCTGGAGAGCGGTGATGTCACCGCTGTATAATATAACTGATATCTGGGGAGCGGTGATGTCTCTGCTGTATAATATAACTGATATCTGGAGAGCGGTGATGTCACTGCTGTATAATATAACTGATATCTGGGGAGCGGTGATGTCTCTGCTGTATAATATAACTGATATCTGGAGAGCGGTGATGTCTCTGCTGTATAATATAACTGATATCTGGAGAGCGGTGATGTCACTGCTGTATAATATAACTGATATCTGGAGAGTGGTGATGTCTCTGCTGTATAATATAACTGATATCTGGAGAGTGGTGATGTCTCTGCTGTATAATATAACTGATATCTGGAGAGTGGTGATGTCACCACTGTATAATATAACTGATATCTGGAGAGTGGTGATGTCACTGCTGTATAATATAACTGATATCTGGAGAGCGGTGATGTCACTGCTGTATAATATAACTGATATCTGGAGAGTGGTGATGTCTCTGCTGTATAATATAACTGATATCTGGAGAGTGGTGATGTCACCGCTGTATAATATAACTGATATCTGGAGAGCGGTGATGTCTCTGCTGTATAATATAACTGATATCTGGAGAGCGGTGATGTCACTGCTGTATAATATCACTGATATCTGGGGAGCGGTGATGTCACTGCTGTATAATATAACTGATATCTGGAGAGCGGTGATGTCACCGCTGTATAATATAACTGATATCTGGAGAGCGGTGATGTCACTGCTGTATAATATAACTGATATCTGGAGAGCGGTGATGTCACCACTGTATAATATAACTGATATCTGGAGAGCGGTGATGTCTCTGCTGTATAATATAACTGATATCTGGAGAGTGGTGATGTCACTGCTGTATAATATAACTGATATCTGGAGAGTGGTGATGTCTCTGCTGTATAATATAACTGATATCTGGAGAGCGGTGATGTCACCACTGTATAATATAACTGATATCTGGAGAGCGGTGATGTCTCTGCTGTATAATATAACTGATATCTGGAGAGTGGTGATGTCACTGCTGTATAATATAACTGATATCTGGAGAGTGGTGATGTCACTGCTGTATAATATAACTGATATCTGGGGAGCGGTGATGTCTCTGCTGTATAATATAACTGATATCTGGAGAGTGGTGATGTCTCTGCTGTATAATATAACTGATATCTGGGGAGCGGTGATGTCACCGCTGTATAATATAACTGATATCTGGAGAGTGGTGATGTCACTGCTGTATAATATAACTGATATCTGGAGAGTGGTGATGTCACTGCTGTATAATATAACTGATATCTGGAGAGTGGTGATGTCACTGCTGTATAATATAACTGATATCTGGGGAGCGGTGATGTCTCTGCTGTATAATATAACTGATATCTGGAGAGTGGTGATGTCTCTGCTGTATAATATAACTGATATCTGGGGAGCGGTGATGTCACCTCTATATAATATAACTGATATCTGGAGGGTGGTGATGTCACTGCTGTATAATATAACTGATATGTGGGGAGCGGTGATGTCTCTGCTGTATAATATAACTGATATCTGGAGAGTGGTGATGTCTCTGCTGTATAATATAACTGATATCTGGAGAGTGGTGATGTCACCGCTGTATAATATAACTGATATCTGGAGGGTGGTGATGTCACTGCTGTATAATATAACTGATATGTGGGGAGCGGTGATGTCTCTGCTGTATAATATAACTGATATCTGGAGAGTGGTGATGTCTCTGCTGTATAATATAACTGATATCTGGGGAGTGGTGATGTCACTGCTGTATAATATAACTGATATCTGGAGAGTGGTGATGTCTCTGCTGTATAATATAACTGATATCTGGGGAGCGGTGATGTCACCGCTGTATAATATAACTGATATCTGGAGGGTGGTGATGTCACTGCTGTATAATATAACTGATATCTGGGGAGCGCTGATGTCACTGCTGTATAATATAACTGATATCTGGGGAGCGGTGATGTCACCTCTGTATAATATAACTGATATCTGGAGAGCGGTGATGTCACTGCTGTATAATATAACTGATATCTGGAGAGCGGTGATGTCACTGCTGTATAATATAACTGATATCTGGGGAGCGGTGATGTCACCGCTGTATAATATAACTGATATCTGGGGAGCGGTGATGTCTCTGCTGTATAATATAACTGATATCTGGGGAGCGGTGATGTCACTGCTGTATAATATAACTGATATCTGGAGAGCGGTGATGTCACTGCTGTATAATATAACTGATATCTGGGGAGCGGTGATGTCACCGCTGTATAATATAACTGATATCTGGGGAGCGGTGATGTCTCTGCTGTATAATATAACTGATATCTGGAGAGTGGTGATGTCACCGCTGTATAATATAACTGATATCTGGAGAGCGGTGATGTCACTGCTGTATAATATAACTGATATCTGGGGAGCGGTGATGTCGCTGCTGTATAATATAACTGATATCTGGAGAGCGGTGATGTCACTGCTGTATAATATAACTGATATCTGGAGAGCGGTGATGTCACTGCTGTATAATATAACTGATATCTGGGGAGCGGTGATGTCACTGCTGTATAATATAACTGATATCTGGGGAGCGGTGATGTCACTGCTGTATAATATAACTGATATCTGGGGAGCGGTGATGTCACTGCTGTATAATATAACTGATATCTGGAGAGCGGTGATGTCACTGCTGTATAATATAACTGATATCTGGGGAGCGGTGATGTCACTGCTGTATAATATAACTGATATCTGGAGAGCGGTGATGTCACTGCTGTATAATATAACTGATATCTGGGGAGCGGTGATGTCACTGCTGTATAATATAACTGATATCTGGAGAGCGGTGATGTCACTGCTGTATAATATAACTGATATCTGGAGAGCGGTGATGTCTCTGCTGTATAATATAACTGATATCTGGAGAGCGGTGATGTCGCTGCTGTATAATATAACTGATATCTGGAGAGCGGTGATGTCACCGCTGTATAATATAACTGATATCTGGAGAGCGGTGATGTCACCGCTGTATAATATAACTGATATCTGGAGAGCGGTGATGTCACTGCTGTATAATATAACTGATATCTGGAGAGCGGTGATGTCACTGCTGTATAATATAACTGATATCTGGAGAGCGGTGATGTCACTGCTGTATAATATAACTGATATCTGGAGAGCGGTGATGTCACTGCTGTATAATATAACTGATATCTGGAGAGCGGTGATGTCACTGCTGTATAATATAACTGATATCTGGAGAGCGGTGATGTCACTGCTGTATAATATAACTGATATCTGGGGAGCGGTGATGTCACTGCTGTATAATATAACTGATATCTGGAGAGCGGTGATGTCACTGCTGTATAATATAACTGATATCTATATATACATGGCAGCAGGTGTAGCGCCCCCTAGTGATGTCTCTCTCTTCTAGGCGATGGGGATTCTCCTTTTGCCGTACAATCTTCCCTCGGGTCTGACGCTCCTGACGACGATGGTAGATGACATTTGTCACTATGCCAGCGACCAGTCTACAGACGTGAGTGCCCTCTGCAGTGTGGGTGGTCCTGTGACGGTGGGGTGGGGTGGGGTTGGGGCTGCCTCTGGTTAGTCCCTCTCCCACGTGTTGCTCCTGCAGGTGGGCTGGTACACGCGGCGGGCGGTGCTGGCTGGGATCTACAATACCACGGAGCTGGTTATGATGCAGGACACGTCGCCGGACTACGAGGACACCTGGAACTTCCTGCACAACCGGATCTCTGAGGCCATGACCATGGGAGATTCTGTCACACAGGTATTAACTTCACTGCTCCATCCCCAGAGAAGGTGGTGGTCTCCCGCTCTCGCGTCGTCCTCGGCCGCGTCCCCCGACCTCCCGCTCTCGCGTCGTCCTCGGCCGCGTCCCCCGACCTCCCGCTCTCGCGTCGTCCTCGGCCGCGTCCCCCGACCTCCCGCTCTCGCGTCGTCCTCGGCCGCGTCCCCCGACCTCCCGCTCTCGCGTCGGCCGCGTCCCCCGACCTCCCGCTCTCGCGTCGGCCGTGTCCCCCGACCTCCCGCTCTCGCGTCGGCCGCGTCCCCCGACCTCCCGCTCTCGCGTCGTCCTCGGCCGCGTCCCCCGACCTCCCGCTCTCGCATTGTATTCTCTGTTGTAGGTGACCAGCACTGGAGAAGCCGTGATCCAGGGGCTGATGGGCGCCGCTGTCACTGTGAGTATCCAACAGCCGGTCCGGTCAGCAGCCATTATGGTGGCTATTCTTTCCTTGTCAGAGTGATGATGATGATGGATTTGGGGGTGAGGATGGAGGTGACATAACGGCAGTACATGGTGGTGGTATAGGGGGAGTTCATGCATTTTTCTGCTTCCATCCTATAACGGGCAGATCACTGAGTCTTTTCCTCTTTTCCAGTTGAAGAACCTGACGGGTCTGAACCAGCGCCGGTGAACATCGCCCCCTGTATCCCCCATTAAACGATTGTGTAGCACAGCTGTGTCCAGTGACTGTGTGAGGGGAGCCGAGCTCTATATATACCGAGGATAAGCCATAGGTTCACATTTATATACTGCCATGTGGGGTATCAGCATGCCCCCGCTATATAGCCTCATATACCATCCTGTGGGGTATCGGCGTGCCCCCGCTATATAGCCTCATATACCATCCTGTGGGGTATCGGCGTGCCCCCGCTATATAGCCTCATATACCGCCATGTGGGGTATCAGCGTGCCCCCGCTATATAGCCTCATATACCGCCATGTGGGGTATTGTTTTGTCCCCGGTTATTAGGTGCAGATATCTTTGGACGGTGACACAGGTTTTGGTATCTTGTCCGTATACCAGATCATAGTCCGGATTCGTTCCTCTCACCCATCTGGATGTAACGTGCCACCTCCCAGCTTTAGGGCAGAGACAGACTGCTGGATAACTCGTGCGAGGATCGCTGCACGGACAGCTCCTCAGCACGATGGATTTTCTAAGCAGCTGTTAAAACTTACAGGAGCATCTCAGTAAATTAGAATATCATCAAAAAGTGAATTTATTTCAGTTCAATACAAAAAGTGACACCCCCCTATATTATATCAAAAATAACCTCCACGGCGCAGGTCCACTGGGGTGGGAGAATTAGTAGACGGGAGGTGGAAACTGGATGGTCAAAGGGTCTCCTCAAGGGGAGCTGTGCCGAGGTGGCTGGAACTGGACGGTCAAAGGGTTTCCTCAAGGAGCTGTGCCGGGGTGGCTGGGACTGGAAGGTCAAAGAGTCTCCTCAAGGAGCTGTGCCAGGTTGGCTGGGAGTGGACGGTCAAAGGGTCTCATCAAGGAGCTGTGCCGGGGTGGCTGGGACTGGACGGTCAAAGGGTCTCCTCAAGGAGCTGAGCTGGGGTGGCTGGGACTGGACCGTCAAAGGGTGTCATCAAGGAGCTGTGCCAGGGTGGGTGGGACTGGACGGTAAAAGGGTCTCATCAAGGAGCTGTGCTGGGGTGGCTGGGACTGGACGGTCAAAGGGTCTCCTCAAGGAGCTGAGCTGGGGTGGCTGGGACTGGACCGTCAAAGGGTGTCATCAAGGAGCTGTGCCGGGGTGGGTGGGACTGGACGGTAAAAGGTTCTCATCAAGGAGCTGTGCTGGGGTGGCTGGAACTGGACGGTCAAAGGGACTCCTCAAGGAGCTGAGCCAGTGGGGGGGGGGCTGCGACTGGAAGGTCAAACGGTCTCAAGTAGCTGGGTCAGGGTGGCTGGAACAGGACCGTCAAAGGGTCTCCTCAAGGAGCTGTGGCTGGAACTGGACGGTCAGAGGGGCTCATAAAGGAGCTGTGCTGGGGTGGCTGGGACTGCACGGTCAAAGGATCTCCTCAAGGAGCTGAGCCGGGGGGGTGCAGGGACTGGACGGTCCAAGGGGCTCCTCAAAGAGCTGAGCCGGGTTGGCTGGGACTGCACGGTCAAAGGGTCTCCTCAAGGAGCTGTGTCAGGGTGGCTGGAACTGGACGGTTAAAGGGTCTCCTCAAGGAGCTGAGCTGGGGGGGTGCTGGGACTGGACGGTCAAAGGATCTCCTCAAGGAGCTGGGTCAGGGTGGCTGGAACTGGACCGTCAAAGGGTCTCCTCAAAGAGCTGAGCCGGGGTGGCTGGGACTGGATGGTCGAAGGGGCTCATCAAGGAGCTGAGCCAGGGTGGCTGGGACTGCACGGTCAAAGGGTCTCCTCAAGGAGCTGAGCCAGGGGGGCTGGGACTGGACGGTCAAAGGGTCTCCTCAAGGAGCTGGGTCAGGGTGGCTGGAACTGGACGGGCAAAGGGTCTCCTCAAGAAGCTGAACTAGGGGGGGGGGGCTGGGACTGGACGTTCAAATGGTCTCCTCAAGGAGCTGTGGCTGGAACTGGACGGTCAAAGGGGCTCAAGGAGATGTGCCGGGGTGGCTGGAACTGGACGGTCAAAGGGTCTCCTCAAGGAGCTGTGCCGGGGTGGCTGGAACTAGTCGGTCAAACGATGTCATCAAGGAGCTGTGCCGGGGTGGCTGGCACTGGACTGTCAAAGGGTCTCCTCAAGGATCTGTTCCGGGGTGGCTGGGACTGGACGGTCAAAGGGTCTCATCAAGGAGCTGTGCCGGGGTGGCTGGAACTGGACCGTCAAAGGGTCTCCTCAAGGAGCTGAGCTGGGGTGGCTGGGACTGGACGGTCAAAGGGTCTCATCAAGGAGATGTGCCGGGATGGCTGGAACTGGACGGTTAAAGGGTCTCATCAAGGAGATGTGCTGGGATGGCTGGAACTGGAAGGTCAAAGGGTCTCCTCAAGGAGATGTGCTGGGATGGCTGGAACTGGAAGGTCAAAGGGTCTCCTCAAGGAGATGTGCTGGGATGGCTGGAACTGGAAGGTCAAAGGGTCTCCTCAAGGAGATGTGCTGGGATGGCTGGAACTGGAAGGTCAAAGGGTCTCCTCAAGGAGCTGTGCCAGGGGGTGGCTGGGACTGGACGGTCCAAGGGGCTCATCAAGGAGCTGTGCCAGGGTGGCTGGGACTGTACGGTCAAAGGGTCTCATCAAGGAGCTGAGCCGGGGTGGCTGGGACTGGAGGGTCAAAGGGTCTCCTCAAGGAGCTGTGCCGGGGTGGCTGGGACTAGTCCTTCAAAGGGTGTCATCAAGGAGCTGTGCCGGGGTGGCTGGGACTGGACCTGTCAAAGGGTCTCCTCAAGGAGCTGTGCCGGGGTGGGTGGGACTGGACCGTCAAAGGGTGTCATCAAGGAGCTGTGCCGGGGTGGGTGGGACTGGACGGTAAAAGGTTCTCATCAAGGAGCTGTGCTGGGGTGGCTGGAACTGGACGGTCAAAGGGACTCCTCAAGGAGCTGAGCCAGTGGGGGGGGGGGCTGCGACTGGAAGGTCAAACGGTCTCAAGTAGCTGGGTCAGGGTGGCTGGAACAGGACCGTCAAAGGGTCTCCTCAAGGAGCTGTGGCTGGAACTGGACGGTCAGAGGGGCTCATAAAGGAGCTGTGCTGGGGTGGCTGGGACTGCACGGTCAAAGGATCTCCTCAAGGAGCTGAGCCGGGGGGGTGCAGGGACTGGACGGTCCAAGGGGCTCCTCAAAGAGCTGAGCCGGGTTGGCTGGGACTGCACGGTCAAAGGGTCTCCTCAAGGAGCTGTGTCAGGGTGGCTGGAACTGGACGGTTAAAGGGTCTCCTCAAGGAGCTGAGCTGGGGGGGTGCTGGGACTGGACGGTCAAAGGATCTCCTCAAGGAGCTGGGTCAGGGTGGCTGGAACTGGACCGTCAAAGGGTCTCCTCAAAGAGCTGAGCCGGGGTGGCTGGGACTGGATGGTCGAAGGGGCTCATCAAGGAGCTGAGCCGGGGTGGCTGGGACTGCACGGTCAAAGGGTCTCCTCAAGGAGCTGAGCCAGGGGGGCTGGGACTGGACGGTCAAAGGGTCTCCTCAAGGAGCTGGGTCAGGGTGGCTGGAACTGGACGGGCAAAGGGTCTCCTCAAGAAGCTGAACTAGGGGGGGGGGCTGGGACTGGACGTTCAAATGGTCTCCTCAAGGAGCTGTGGCTGGAACTGGACGGTCAAAGGGGCTCAAGGAGATGTGCCGGGGTGGCTGGAACTGGACGGTCAAAGGGTCTCCTCAAGGAGCTGTGCCGGGGTGGCTGGAACTAGTCGGTCAAACGATGTCATCAAGGAGCTGTGCCGGGGTGGCTGGCACTGGACTGTCAAAGGGTCTCCTCAAGGATCTGTTCCGGGGTGGCTGGGACTGGACGGTCAAAGGGTCTCATCAAGGAGCTGTGCCGGGGTGGCTGGAACTGGACCGTCAAAGGGTCTCCTCAAGGAGCTGAGCTGGGGTGGCTGGGACTGGACGGTCAAAGGGTCTCATCAAGGAGATGTGCCGGGATGGCTGGAACTGGACGGTTAAAGGGTCTCATCAAGGAGATGTGCTGGGATGGCTGGAACTGGAAGGTCAAAGGGTCTCCTCAAGGAGATGTGCTGGGATGGCTGGAACTGGAAGGTCAAAGGGTCTCCTCAAGGAGATGTGCTGGGATGGCTGGAACTGGAAGGTCAAAGGGTCTCCTCAAGGAGATGTGCTGGGATGGCTGGAACTGGAAGGTCAAAGGGTCTCCTCAAGGAGATGTGCTGGGATGGCTGGAACTGGAAGGTCAAAGGGTCTCCTCAAGGAGATGTGCTGGGATGGCTGGAACTGGAAGGTCAAAGGGTCTCCTCAAGGAGATGTGCTGGGATGGCTGGAACTGGAAGGTCAAAGGGTCTCCTCAAGGAGCTGTGCCGGGGTGGCTGGGACTGGACGGTCAAAGGGTGTCGTCAAGGAGCTGTGCCGGGGTGGCTGGGACTGGACGGTCAAAGGGTCTCATCAAGGAGCTGTGCCAGGATGGCTGGGACTGGACGGTCAAAGGGTCTCATCAAGGAGCTGTGCCGGGGTGGCTGGGACTGGACGGTCAAAGGGTCTCTTCAATGAGCTGTGCCGGGGTGGCTGGTACTGCACGGTCAAAGGGTCTCCTCAAGGAGCTGAGCTGGGGTGGCTGGAACTGGACGGTCAAAGGGTATCCTCAAGGAGCTGAGCCAGTGGGGGGTGGCTGGAACTGGACGGTCAAAGGGTCTCCTCAAGTAGCTGTGCCGGGGTGGCTGGAACTGGACGGTCAAAGGGTCTCCTCAAGGAGCTGTGCCGGGGTGGCTGGAACTGGACGGTCAAAGGGTGTCGTCAAGGAGCTGTGCCGGGGTGGCTGGGACTGGACGGTCAAAGGGTCTCATCAAGGAGCTGTGCCGGGGTGGCTGGGACTGGACGGTCAAAGGGTCTCATCAAGGAGCTGTGCCAGGATGGCTGGGACTGGACGGTCAAAGGGTCTCATCAAGGAGCTGTGCCGGGGTGGCTGGGACTGGACGGTCAAAGGGTCTCTTCAATGAGCTGTGCCGGGGTGGATGGTACTGCACGGTCAAAGGGTCTCCTCAAGGACCTGAGCCGGGGTGGCTGGGACTCGACCGTCCAAGGGGCTCATCAATTAGCTGTGCCGGGGTGGCTGGGACTGGACGGTCCAAGGGGCTCCTCAAGGAGCTGAGCCGGGTTGGCTGGGACTGCACGGTCAAAGGGTCTCCTCAAGGAGCTGTGTCAGGGTGGCTGGAACTGGACGGTTAAAGGGTCTCATCAAGGAGCTGAGCAGTGGGGGGGGGGGTGCTGGGACTGGACTCAAACCGTCTCCTCAAGGAGCTGAGCCGGGGTGGCTGGGACTGGATGGTCGAAGGGGCTCATCAAGGAGCTGAGCTGGGGTGGCTGGGACTGGAGGGTCAAAGGGTCTCCTCAAGGAGCTGTGCCGGGGTGGCTGGAACTAGTCGGTCAAAAGGTGTCATCAAGGAGCTGTGCCGGGGTGGCTGGGACTAGATGGTCAAAGTGTCTCCTCAAGGAGCTGTGCCGGGGTGGCTGGAACTGGATGGTAAAAGGGTCTCATCAAGGAGCTGTGCCGAGGTGGCTGGAACTGGACGGTCAAAGGGTCTCCTCAAGGAGCTGTGCCGGGGTGGCTGGGACTGGAAGGTCAAAGGGTCTCCTCAAGGAGATGTGCCGGGGTGGCGGGAACTGGACGGTCAAAGGGGCTCATGAAGGAGCTGTGCTGGGGTGGCTGGGACTGGAGGGTCAAAGGGTATCCTCAAGGAGCTGTGCCAGGGTGGCTGGGACTGGACCGTCAAAGGGTCTCCTCAAGGAGATGTGCCGGGATGGCTGGAACTGGATGGTTAAAGGGTCTCATCAAGGAGCTGTGCCGGGGTGGCTGGGACTGGGCGGTCAAAGGGTCTCCTCAAGGAGATGTGCTAGGATGGCTGGAACTGGACGGTCAAAGGGTCTCCTCAAGGAGATGTGCTGGGATGGCTGGAACTGGAAGGTCAAAGGGTCTCCTCAAGGAACTGTGGCTGGGACTGGACGGTCAAAGGGTCTCATCAAGGAGCTGTGCCAGGATGGCTGGGACTGGACGGTCAAACGGTCTCTTCAAGGAGCTGTGCCGGGGTGGCTGGTACTGCACGGTCAAAGGGTCTCCTCAAGGACCTGAGCCGAAGAAGCTGGGACTGGACGGTCAAAGGGTCTCCTCAAAGAGCTGTGTCGGGGTGGCTGGAACTGGACGGTCAAAGGGTCTCATCAAGGAGCTGTGCCAGGGTGGCTGGGACTGGACGGTCCAAGGGGCTCCTCAAAGAGCTGTGCCAGGGACTGGACGGTCCAAGGGGCTGCTCAAAGAGCTGAGCCGGGTTGGCTGGGACTGGACGGTCAAAGGGTCTCCTCAAGGAGCTGGGTCAGGGTGGCTGGAACTGGACGGGCAAAGGGTCTCCTCAAGAAGCTGAACTAGGGGGGGGGCTGGGACTGGGACTGGACGTTCAAATGGTATCCTCAAGGAGCTGTGGCTGGAACTGGACGGTCAAAGGGTCTCCTCAAGGAGCTGTGCTGGGGTGGCTGGGACTGGAGGGTCAAAGGGTCTCCTCAAGGAGCTGTGCCGGGGTGGCTGGAACTAGTCGGTCAAACGATGTCATCAAGGAGCTGTACCGGGGTGGCTGGGACTGGACGGTCAAAGGGTCTCATCAAGGAGCTGTGCCGGGGTGGCTGGAACTGGGCGGTCAAAGGGTCTCATCAAGGAGCTGTGCCGGGGTGGCTGGAACTGGACCGTCAAAGGGTCTCTTCAAGGAGCTGAGCTGGGGTGGCTGGGACTGGACGGTCAAAGGGTCTCCTCAAGGAGCTGTGCCGGGGTGGCTGGGACTGGACGGTCAAAGGGTGTCATCAAGGAGCTGTGCCGGGGTGGCTGGGACTGGATGGTCAAAGGGTCTCATCAAGGAGCTGTGCCAGGGTGGCTGGAACTGGACGGTCAAAGGGCCTCATGAAGGAGATGTGCCGGGATGGCTGGAACTGGACGGTTAAAGGGTCTCATCAAGGAGATGTGCTGGGATGGCTGGAACTGGAAGGTCAAAGGGTCTCCTCAAGGAGATGTGCTGGGATGGCTGGGACTGGAAGGTCAAAGGGTCTCCTCAAGGAGATGTGCCGGGGTGGCGGGAACTGGACGGTCAAAGGGGCTCATGAAGGAGCTGTGCTGGGGTGGCTGGGACTGGAGGGTCAAAGGGTATCCTCAAGGAGCTGTGCCAGGGTGGCTGGGACTGGACCGTCAAAGGGTGTCATCAAGGAGCTGTGCTGGGGGGGCTGGGACTGGACGGTCAAAAGGAGTCATCAAGGAGCTGTGCCGGGGTGGCTGGGACTGGGCGGTCAAAGGGTCTCCTCAAGGAGATGTGCCTGGATGGCTGGAACTGGATGGTTAAAGGGTCTCATCAAGGAGCTGTGCCGGGGTGGCTGGGACTGGGCGGTCAAAGGGTCTCCTCAAGGAGATGTGCTGGGATGGCTGGGACTGGGCGGTCAAAGGGTCTCCTCCAGGAGATGTGCTGGGATGGCTGGAACTGGACGGTCAAAGGGTCTCCTCAAGGAGATGTGCTGGGATGGCTGGAACTGGAAGGTCAAAGGGTCTCCTCAAGGAACTGTGGCTGGGACTGGATGGTCAAAGGGTCTCATCAAGGAGCTGTGCCGGGGTGGCTGGTACTGCACGGTCAAAGGGTCTCCTCAAGGAGCTGAGCCGAAGAAGCTGGGACTGGACGGTCAAAGGGTCTCCTCAAGGTGCTGTGTCGGGGTGGCTGGAACTGGACGATCAAAGGGTCTCCTCAAGGAGCTGAGCCAGTGGGGGGGGGGGTGGAACAGGACTGTCAAAGAGTCTCCTCAAGGAGATGTGCCGGGGTGGCGGGAACTGGACGGTCAAAGGGGCTCATGAAGGAGCTGGGCTGGGGTGGCTGGGACTGGAGGGTCAAAGGGTCTCCTCAAGGAGCTGTGCCGGGGTGGCTGGGACTGGACCGTCAATGGGTGTCATCAAGGAGCTGTGCCGGGGTGGCTGGGACTGGACCGTCAAAGGGTGTCATCAAGGAGCTGTGCCGGGGTGGCTGGGACTGGACGGTAAAAGGGTCTCATCAAGGAGCTGTGTCGGGGTGGCTGGAACTGGACAGTTAAGGGGTCTCCTCAAGGAGATGTTCCGTGATGGCTGGAACTGGACGGTTAAAGGGTCTCATCAAGGAGCTGTGCCGGGGTGGCTGGGACTGGGCGGTCAAAGGGTCTCCTCAAGGAGATGTGCTGGGATGGCTGGAACTGGACGGTTAAAGGGTCTCCTCAAGGAGCTGTGCCGGGGTGGCTGGGACTGGGCGGTCAAAGGGTCTCCTCAAGGAGATGTGCTGGGATGGCTGGAACTGGACGGTCAAAGGGTCTCCTCAAGGAACTGTGGCTGGGACTGGACCGTCAAAGGGGCTCATCAAGGAGCTGAGCCGAGGAAGCTGGGACTGGACGGTCAAAGGGTCTCCTTAAGGTGCTGTGTCGGGGTGGCTGGAACTGGACGGTCAAAGGGTCTCCTCAAGGAGCTGGGTCAGGGTGGCTGGAACTGGACGGTCAAATGGTCTCCTCAAGGAGCTGTGGCTGGAACTGGACGGTCAGAGGGGCTCATAAAGGAGCTGTGCTGGGGTGGCTGGGACTGGACGGTCAAAGGGTCTCATCAAGGAGCTGTGCCGGGGTGGCTGGGAGTGGACGGTCAAAGGGTCTCCTCAAGGAGCTGTGCCGGGGTGGCTGGAACTGGACGGTCAAAGGGTCTCATCATGGAGCTGTGCCGGGGTGGCTGGGACTGGACAGTCAAAGGGTCTCATCAAGGAGCTGTGCCGGGGTGGCTGGAACTGGACGGTCAAAGGGTCTCCTCAAGGAGCTGTGCCGGGGTGGCTGGGACTGGACGGTCAAAGGGTGTCATCAAGGAGCTGTGCCAGGGTGGCTGGGACTGGACGGTCAAAGGATCGCCTCAAGGAGCTGTGTCAGGGTGGCTGGGACTGGACGGTCAAAGGGTGTCATCAAGGAGCTGTCCTAGGGTGGCAGGGACTGGACGGTCCAAGGGGCTCATCAAGGAGCTGTGCCAGGGTGGCAGGGACTGGACGGTCAAAGGGTCTCCTCAAGTAGCTGAGCCGGGGTGGCTGGACTGAACGGTCCAAGGGGCTCCTGAAGGAGCTGAGCCGGGGTGGCTGGGACTGCATGGTCCAAGGGGCTCCTCAAGGAGCTGTGTCAGGGTGGCTGGAACTGCACGGTTAAAGGGTCTCTTCAAGGAGCTGAGCTGGGGTGGCTGAGACTGGACGGTCAAAGGGTCTTCTCAAGGAGCTGAGCCGGGGGGGTGCAGGAACTGGACGGTCAAAGGGTCTTCTCAAGGAGCTGAGCCGGGGGGGTGCAGGGACTGGACGGTCAAAGGGTCTCCTCAAGGAGCTGTGGCTGGGACTGGATGGTCAAAGGGTCTCCTCAAGGAGCTGTGCCAGGGGGTGGCTGGGACTGGACGGTCAAAGGGTCTCCTCAAGGAGCTGTGCCGGGGTGGCTGGGACTGGGCGGTCAAAGGGTCTCCTCAAGGAGATGTGCTGGGATGGCTGGAACTGGACGGTCAAAGGGTCTCCTCAAGGAACTGTGGCTGGGACTGGACCGTCAAAGGGGCTCATCAAGGAGCTGTGCCAGGGGGTGGCTGGGACTGGACGGTCCAAGGGGCTCATCAAGGCGCTGTGCCAGGGTGGCTGGGACTGTACGGTCAAAGGGTCTCATCAAGGAGCTGAGCTGGGGTGGCTGGGACTGGACGGTCAAAGGGTCTCCTCAAGTAGCTGAGCCGAAGAAGCTGGGACTGGACGGTCAAAGGGTCTCCTCAAGGTGCTGTGTCGGGGTGGCTGGAACTGGACGATCAAAGGGTCTCCTCAAGGAGCTGAGCCAGTGCGGGGGGGGCTGGGACTGGACCGTCAAAGGGTCTCAAGTAGCTGGGTCAGGGTGGCTGGAACAGGACCGTCAAAGGGGCTCATCAAGGAGCTGAGCCGTGGAAGCTGGGAGTGGACGGTCAAAGGGTCTCCTCAAGGTGCTGTGTCGGGGTGGCTGGAACTGGACGGTCAAAGGGTCTCCTCAAGGAGCTGAGCCAGTGGGGGGGGGGCTGCTACTGGACGGTCAAAGGGTCTCAAGTAGCTGGGTCAGGGTGGCTGGAACAGGACTGTCAAAGGGTGTCAACAAGGAGCTGAGCCGGGGTGGCTGGAACTGGACGGTCAAAGGGTCTCCTCAAGGAGCTGTGTCAGGGTGGCTGGAACTAGACGGTCAAAGGGTCTCCTCAAGGAGCTGTGGCTGGAACTGGACGGTCAGAGGGTCTCCTCAAGGAGCTGTGCTGGGGTGGCTAGGACTGGACAGTCAAAGGGTCTCCTCAAGGAGCTGTGCCGGGGTGGCTGGAACTGGACGGTCAAAGGGTCTCATCAAGGAGCTGTGCCGGGGTGGCTGGGACTGGATAGTCAAAGGGTCTCATCAAGGAGCTGTGCCGGGGTGGCTGGAACTGGACGGTCAAAGGGTCTCCTCAAGGAGCTGTGCTGGGGTGGCTGGGACTGGACGGTCAAAGGGTGTCATCAAGGAGCTGTGCCAGGGTGGCTGGGACTGTACGGTCAAAGGATCTCCTCAAGGAGCTGTGCCAGGGTGGCTGTGACTGGACGGTCAAAGGGTGTCATCAAGGAGCTGTGCCAGGGTGGCAGGGACTGGACGGTCCAAGGGGCTCATCAAGGAGCTGTGCCAGGGTGGCAGGGACTGGACGGTCCAAGGGGCTCCTGAAGAAGCTGAGCCGGGGTGGCTGGGACTGCACGGTCAAAGGGTCTTCTCAAGGAGCTGAGCTGGGGTGGCTGAGACTGGACGGTCAAAGGGTCTTCTCAAGGAGCTGAGCCGGGGGGGTGCAGGGACTGGACGGTCAAAGGGTCTTCTCAAGGAGCTGAGCCGGGGGGGTGCAGGGACTGGACGGTCAAAGGGTCTCCTCAAGGAGCTGTGGCTGGGACTGGACGGTCAAAGGGTCTCCTCAAGGAGCTGTGCCAGGGGGTGGCTGGGACTGGACGGTCCAAGGGTCTCTTCAAGGATCTGTTCCGGGGTGGATGGGACTGGACTGTCAAAGGGTCTCTTCAAGGATCTGTTCCGGGGTGGCTGGGACTGGACCGTCAAAGGGTCTCATCAAGGATCTGTTCCGGGGTGGCTGGGACTGGACCGTCAAAGGGTCTCATCAAGGAGCTGTGCCGGGGTGGCTGGAACAGGACGGTCAAAGGGTCTCATCAAGGAGCTGTGCCGGGGTGGCTGGAACTGGACCGTCAAAGGGTCTGCTCAAGGAGCTGAGCTGGGGTGGCTGGGACTGGACGGTCAAAGGGTGTCATCAAGGAGCTGTGCCGGGGTGGCTGGGACTGGATGGTCAAAGGGTCTCCTCAAGGAGCTGTGCCGGGGTGGCTGGAACTGGATGGTAAAAGGGTCTCATCAAGGAGCTGTGCCGGGGTGGCTGGAACAGGATGGTCAAAGGGTCTCATCAAGGAGCTGTGCCGGGGTGGCTGGAACTGGACCGTCAAAGGGTCTGCTCAAGGAGCTGTGCCGGGGTGGCTGGGACTGGATGGTCAAAGGGTCTCCTCAAGGAGCTGTGCCGGGGTGGCTGGAACTGGATGGTAAAAGGGTCTCATCAAGGAGCTGTGCTGGGGTGGCTGGGACTGGAGGGTCAAAGGGTATCCTCAAGGAGCTGTGCCAGGGTGGCTGGGACTGGACCGTCAAAGGGTGTCATCAAGGAGCTGTGCCGGGGGGGCTGGGACTGGACGGTCAAAGGGAGTCATTAAGGAGATGTTCCGGGATGGCTGGAACTGGACGGTTAAAGGGTCTCATCAAGGAGCTGTGCCGGGGTGGCTGGGACTGGGCGGTCAAAGGGTCTCCTCAAGGAGATGTGCTGGGATGGCTGGAACTGGAAGGTCAAAGGGTCTCCTCAAGGAACTGTGGCTGGGACTGGACGGTCAAAGGGTCTCATCAAGGAGCTGTGCCAGGATGGCTGGGACTGGACGGTCAAAGGGTCTCATCAAGGAGCTGTGCCGGGGTGGCTGGGACTGGACGGTCAAACGGTCTCTTCAAGGAGCTGTGCCGGGGTAGCTGGTACTGCACGGTTAAAGGGTCTCCTCAAGGAGCTGAGCTGGGGTGGCTGGGACTGGACGGTCAAAGGGTCTCCTCAAGGTGCTGTGTCGGGGTGGCTGGATCTGGACGGTCAAAGGGTCTCAAGTAGCTGGGTCAGGATGGCTGGAACAGGACCGTCAAAGGGTGTCATCAAGGAGTTGAGCCGGGGTGGCTGGAACTGGACGGTCAAAGGGTCTCCTCAAGGAGCTGTGTCAGGGTGGCTGGGACTGGAAGGTCAAAGGGTCTCCTCAAGGAGATGTGCCGGGGTGGCTGGGACTGGAGCGTCAAAGGGTCTCCTCAAGGAGCTGTGCCGGGGTGTCTGGGACTGGACCGTCAAAGGGTGTCATCAAGGAGCTGTGCCGGGGTGGCTGGGACTGGACGGTAAAAGGGTCTCATCAAGGAGCTGGGCCGGGGTGGCTGGAACTGGACGGTTAAAGGGTCTCATCAAGGAGCTGTGCCGGGGTGGCTGGGACTGGGCGGTCAAAGGGTCTCCTCAAGTAGATGTGCTGGGATGGCTGGAACTGGACGGTCAAAGGGTCTCCTCAAGGAACTGTGGCTGGGACTGGACCGTCAAAGGGGCTCATCAAGGAGCTGTGCCGGGGTGGCTGGGACTGGACGGTAAAAGGGTCTCCTCAAGGAGCTGTGCCGGGGTGGCTGGAATTGGACGGTCCAAGGGGCTCATCAAGGAGCTGTGCCGGGGTGGCTGGGACTGGAGGGTTAAAGGGTGTCGTCAAGGAGCTGTGGCTGGGACTGGACGGTCAAAGGGTCTCATCAAGGAGCTGTGCCGGGGTGGCTGGGACTGGACGGTCAAAGGGTCTCTTCAATGAGCTGTGCCGGGGTGGCTGGTACTGCACAGTCAAAGGGTCTCCTCAAGGAGCTGAGCCGAGGAAGCTGGGACTGGACGGTCAAAGGGTCTCCTCAAGGTGCTGTGTCGGGGTGGCTGGAACTGGACGGTCAAAGGGTCTCCTCAAGGAGCTGAGCCAGTGGGGGGGGGGCTGGGACTGGAAGGTCAAAGGGTCTCAAGTAGCTGGGTCAGGGTGGCTGGAACTGGACGGTCAAAGGGTCTCCTCAAGGAGCTGTGTCAGGGTGGCTGGAACTGGACGGTCAAAGGGTCTCCTCAAGGAGCTGTGGCTGGAACTGGACGGTCAGAGGGGCTCATAAAGGAGCTGGGGTGGCTGGGACTGGACAGTCAAAGGGTCTCCTGAAGGAGATGTGCTGGGGTGGCTGGGAGTGGACGGTCAAAGGGTCTCCTCAAGGAGCTGTGCCGGGGTGGCTGGAACTAGACGGTCAAAGGGTCTCATCAAGGAGCTGTGCCGGGGTGGCTGGAACTGGACGGTCAAAGGGTGTCGTCAAGGAGCTGTGCCAGGGTGGCTGGGACTGGACGGTCAAAGGGTGTCATCAAGGAGCTGTGCCAGGTTGGCTGGGACTGGACGGTCAAAGGATCTCCTCAAGGAGCTGTGCCGGGGAGGCTGGGACTGGACGGTCAAAGGGCGTCATCAAGAAGCTGTGCCGGGGTGGCTGGGACTGGACGGTCAAAGGGTCTCCTCAAGTAGCTGAGCCGGGGTGGCTGGACTGAACGGTCCAAGGGGCTCCTCAAGGAGCTGAGCCGGGGGGGTGCAGGGACTGGACGGTCAAAGGGTCTCCTCAAGGAGCTGAGCTGGGGTGGCTGGGACTGGACGGTAAAAGGGTCTTCTCAAGGAGCTGAGCCGGGGGCGTGCAGGGACTGGACGGTCAAAGGGTCGTCTTCTCAAGGAGCTGAGCCAGGGGGATGCAGGGACTGGACGGTCAAAGGGTCTCCTCAAGGAGCTGGGTCAGGGTGGCTGGAACTGGACCGTCAAAGGGTCTCGTCAAGGAGCTGAGCCGGGGTGGCTGGGACTGCACGGTCAAAGGGTCTCCTCAAGGAGCTGTGTCGGGGTGGCTGGAACTGGACGGTCAAAGGGTCTCCTCAAGGAGCTGAGCCGGGGGGGGCTGGGACTGGACGGTCAAAGGGTCTCCTCAAGGAGCTGGGTCAGGGTGGCTGGAACTGGATGGTCAAAGGGTCTCCTCAAGGAGCTGTGGCTGGGACTGGACGGTCAAAGGGTCTCCTCAAGGAGCTGTGCCAGGGGGTGGCTGGGACTGGACGGTCCAAGGGGCTCATCAAGGAGCTGTGCCAGGGTGGCTGGGACTGTACGGTCAAAGGGTCTCATCAAGGAGCTGAGCCGGGGTGGCTGGGACTGGAGGGTCAAAGGGTCTCCTCAAGGAGCTGTGCCGGGGTGGCTGGGACTAGTCCTTCAAAGGGTGTCATCAAGGAGCTGTGCCGGGGTGGCTGGGACTGGACCTGTCAAAGGGTCTCCTCAAGGAGCTGTGCCGGGGTGGCTGGGACTGGACGGTCAAAGGGTCTCATCAAGGAGCTGTGCCAGGGTGGCTGGGACTGGACGGTCAAAGGGTCTCATCAAGGAGCTGTGCCGGGGTAGCTGGAACTGGACCGTCAAAGCGTCTCAAGGAGCTGTGGCGGGGTGGCTGGAACTGGACGGTCAAAGGGTGTCATCAAGATGCTGTGCCGGGGTGGCTGGGACTGGACGGTCAAAGGGTCTCATCAAGGAGCTGTGCCGGGGTGGCAGGAACTGGACGGTCAAAGGGTCTCCTCAAGGAGCTGAGCCGGGGTGGCTGGGACTGGACGGTCAAAGGGGCTCATGTAGGAGCTGTGCCGGGGTGGCTGGAACTGGACGGTCAAAGGGTGTCAACAAGGAGCTGTGCCGGCGTGGCTGGGAATGGACAGTCAAAGGGTGTCCTCAAGGAGCTGAGCCAGGGGGATGCAGGGACTGGACGGTCAAAGGGTCTCCTCAAGGAGCTGGGTCAGGGTGGCTGGAACTGGACCGTCAAAGGGTCTCCTCAAAGAGCTGAGCCGGGGTGGCTGGGACTGGATGGTCGAAGGGGCTCATCAAGGAGCTGAGCCGGGGTGGCTGGGACTGCACGGTCAAAGGGTCTCCTCAAGGAGCTGTGTCGGGGTGGCTGGAACTGGACGGTCAAAGGGTCTCCTCAAGGAGCTGAGCCGGGGGGGGCTGGGACTGGACGGTCAAAGGGTCTCCTCAAGGAGCTGGGTCAGGGTGGCTGGAACTGGATGATCAAAGGGTCTCCTCAAGGAGCTGTGGCTGGGACTGGACGGTCAAAGGGTCTCCTCAAGGAGCTGTGCCAGGGGGTGGCTGGGACTGGACGGTCCAAGGGGCTCATCAAGGAGCTGTGCCAGGGTGGCTGGGACTGTACGGTCAAAGGGTCTCATCAAGGAGCTGAGCCGGGGTGGCTGGGACTGGAGGGTCAAAGGGTCTCCTCAAGGAGCTGTGCCGGGGTGGCTGGGACTAGTCCTTCAAAGGGTGTCATCAAGGAGCTGTGCCGGGGTGGCTGGGACTGGACCTGTCAAAGGGTCTCCTCAAAGAGCTGTGCCGGGGTGGCTGGGACTGGACGGTCAAAGGGTCTCATCAAGGAGCTGTGCCAGGGTGGCTGGGACTGGACGGTCAAAGGGTCTCATCAAGGAGCTGTGCCGGGGTAGCTGGAACTGGACCGTCAATGCGTCTCAAGGAGCTGTGGCGGGGTGGCTGGAACTGGACGGTCAAAGGGTGTCATCAAGATGCTGTGCCGGGGTGGCTGGGACTGGACGGTCAAAGGGTCTCATCAAGGAGCTGTGCCGGGGTGGCTGGGACTGGACGGTCAAAGGGGCTCATGTAGGAGCTGTGCCGGGGTGGCTGGAACTGGACGGTCAAAGGGTGTCAAGAAGGAGCTGTGCCGGCGTGGCTGGGAATGGACAGTCAAAGGGTGTCCTCAAGGAGCAGTGCCGGGGTGGCTGGGACTGGACGGTCAAAGGGTCTCATCAAGGAGCTGTGCCGGGGTGGCTGGAACTGGAAGGTCAAAGGGTGTCTTCAAGGAGCTCTGCCGGGATGGCTGGGACTGGAGGGTCTCCTCAAGGAGCTGTGCCGGGGTGGCTGGGACTGGACAGTCAAAGGGTCTCATCAAGGAGCTGTGCCGGGGTGGCTGGGACTGGACGGTCAAAGGGTCTCATCAAGGAGCTGTGCCGGAGTGGCTGGTACTGGACGGTCAAAGGGTCTCATCAAGGAGCTGTGCCGGAGTGGCTGGTACTGGATGGTCAAAGGGTCTCATCAAGGAGCTGTGCCGGGGTGGCTGGAACTGGACCGTCAAAGGGTCTCCTCAAGTAGCTGTGCCGGGGTGGCTGGAACTGGACGGTCAAAGGGTGTCGTCAAGGAGCTGTGCCGGGGTGGCTGGAACTGGACGGTCAAAGGGTCTCATCAAGGAGCTGTGCCGGGGTGGCTGGGACTGGACGGTCAAAGGGGCTCATCAAGGAGCTGAGCCGGGGTGGCTGGGACTCGACCGTCCAAGGGGCTCATCAAGGAGCTGAGCCGGGGTGGCTGGGACTCGACCGTCCAAGGGACTCATCAAGGCGCTGTGTCGGGGTGGCTGGGACTGGACGGTCGAAGGGGCTCATCAGGGAGCTGTGCCGGGGTGGCTGGGACTGGATGGTCCAAGGGTCTCCTCAAGGAGCTGTGCCGGGGTGGCTGGGACTGGATGCTCATTGGGTCTCATCAAGGAGCTGAGCCGGGGTGGCTGGGACTGGACGGACAAAGGGTCTCCTCAAGGAGCTGAACCGAGGAAGCTGGGACTGGACGGTCAAAGGGTCTCCTCACGGAGCTGAGCCAGTGGGGGGGGGGCTGGGACTGGACGGTCAAAGGGTCTCATCAAGGAGCTGAGCCGGGGTGGCTGGGACTGGACGGTCAAAGGGTGTCATGAAGGAGCTGTGCTGGGGTGGCTGGGACTGGAGGGTCAAAGGGTCTCCTCAAGGAGCTGTGCCGGAGTGGCTGGAACTGGACAGTCAAAGGGTCTCCTCAAGGAGCTGTTGCGGAGTGGCTGGAACTGGACGGTCAAAGGGTCTCCTCAAGGAGCTGTGCCGGGGTGGCTGGGACTGCACGGTCAAAGGGTCTCCTCAAAGAGCTGTGTCAGGGTGGCTGGAACTGTACAGTTAAAGGGTCTCCTCAATGAGCTGAGCCGAGGAAGCTGGGACTGAACAGTCAAAGGGTCTCCTCAAGGAGCTGTGTCGGGGTGGCTGGAACTGGACGGTCAAAGGGGCTCATTAAGGAGCTGTGCCGGGGTGGCTGGGACTGGACGGTCAAAGAGTCTCCTCAAGGAGATGTGCCGGGGTGGCTGGGAGTGGACGGTCAAAGGGTCTCCTTAAGGAGCTGTGCCGGGGTGGCTGGAACTGGACGGTCAAAGGGTCTCCTCAAGGAGCTGTGCCGGGGTGGCTGGGACTGGACAGTCAAAGGGTCTCCTTAAGGAGCTGAGCCTGGGTGGATGGGACTGAACGGTAAAAGGGTGTCATCAAGGAGCTGGGCCGGGGTGGCTGGGACTGGACGGTCAAAGGGTCTCATCAAGGAGCTGAGCCGGGGTGGATGGGACTGAACGGTCAAAGGGTCTCATCAAGGAGCTGAGCCGGGATGGCTGGGACTGGACGGTCCAAGGGGCTCCTCAAGGAGCTGAGCCGGGGTGGCTAGGACTGCACGGTTAAAGGGTCTCCTCAAGGAGCTGTGCCGGGGTGGCTGGAACTGGACCGTCAAAGGGTCTGCTCAAGGAGCTGAGCTGGGGTGGCTGGGACTGGACGGTCAAAGGGTGTCATCAAGGAGCTGTGCCGGGGTGGCTGGGACTGGATGGTCAAAGGGTCTCCTCAAGGAGCTGTGCCGGGGTGGCTGGAACTGGATGGTAAAAGGGTCTCATCAATGAGCTGTGCCGGGGTGGCTGGGACTGGAGGGTCAAAGGGTATCCTCAAGGAGCTGTGCCAGGGTGGCTGGGACTGGACCGTCAAAGGGTGTCATCAAGGAGCTGTGCCGGGGGGGCTGGGACTGGACGGTCAAAGGGAGTCATTAAGGAGATGTGCCGGGATGGCTGGAACTGGACGGTTAAAGGGTCTCATCAAGGAGCTGTGCCGGGGTGGCTGGGACTGGGCGGTCAAAGGGTCTCCTCAAGGAGATGTGCTGGGATGGCTGGAACTGGAAGGTCAAAGGGTCTCCTCAAGGAACTGTGGCTGGGACTGGACGGTCAAAGGGTCTCATCAAGGAGCTGTGCCAGGATGGCTGGGACTGGACGGTCAAAGGGTCTCATCAAGGAGCTGTGCCGGGGTGGCTGGGACTGGACGGTCAAACGGTCTCTTCAAGGAGCTGTGCCGGGGTGGCTGGTACTGCACGGTTAAAGGGTCTCCTCAAGGAGCTGAGCTGGGGTGGCTGGGACTGGACGGTCAAAGGGTCTCCTCAAGGTGCTGTGTCGGGGTGGCTGGATCTGGACGGTCAAAGGGTCTCCTCAAGGAGCTGAGCCAGTGGGGGGGGTGGCTGGAACTAGTCGGTCAAAGGGTGTCATCAAGGAGCTGTGCCGGGGTGGCTGGGACTGGACTGTCAAAGGGTCTCCTCAAGGAGCTGTGCCGGGGTGGCTGGGACTGGACGGTCAAAGGGTCTCATCAAGGAGCTGTGCCGGGGTGGCTGGAACTGGACCGTCAAAGGGTCTCCTCAAGGAGCTGTGACGGGGTGGCTGGAGCTGGACGGTCAAAGGGTGTCCTCAAGGAGCAGTGCCGGGGTGGCTGGGACTGGACGGTCAAAGGGTCTACTCAAGGAGCTGTGCCGGGGTGGCTGGAACTGGAAGGTCAAAGGGTGTCATCAAGGAGCTCTGCCGGGATGGCTGGGACTGGAGGGTCAAAGGGTCTCTTCAAGGAGCTGTGCCGGGGTGGCTGGGACTGGACGGTCAAAGGGTCTCATCAAGCAGCTGTGCCAGAGTGGCTGGGACTGGATGTTCAAAGGGTCTCATCAAGGAGCTGTGCCGGGGTGGCTGGAACTGGACCGTCAAAGGGTCTCCTCAAGTAGCTGTGCCGGGGTGGCTGGAACTGGACGGTCAAAGGGTCTCAAGGAGCTGTGCCGGGGTGGCTGGAACTGGTGGTCAAAGGGTGTCGTCAAGGAGCTGTGCCGGAGTGGCTGGGACTGGACGGTCAAAGGGTCTCATCAAGGAGCTGTGCCGGGGTGGCTGGAACTGGATGGTCAAAGGGTCTCAAGGAGCTGTGCCGGGGTGGCTGGAACTGGCGGTCAAAGGGTGTCGTCAAGGAGCTGTGCCTGGACGGTCAAAGGGTCTCATCAAGGAGCTGTGCCGGGGTGGCTGGGACTGCACGGTCAAAGGGTCTCATCAAGGAGCTGAGCCGGGGTGGCTGGGACTGGACGGTCAAAGGGTCTCATCAAGGAGCTGTGCCGGGGTGGCTGGGACTGGACGGTCAAAGGGTCTCATCAAGGAGCTGAGCCGGGGTGGCTGGGACTGGACGGTCAAAGGGTCTCATCAAGGAGCTGAGCCGGGGTGGCTGGGACTGGACGGTCAAAGGGTCTCATCAAGGAGCTGTGCTGGGGTGGCTGGAACTGGACGGTCAAAGGGTCTCCTCAAGGAGCTGTGGCTGGGACTGGACGGTCAAAGGGGCTCATCAAGGAGCTGAGCCGGGGTGGCTGGGACTCGACCGTCCAAGGGGCTCATCAAGGAGCTGAGCCAGGGTGGCTGGGACTCGACCGTCCAAGGGGCTCATCAAGGAGCTGTGTCGGGGTGGCTGGGACTGGACGGTCGAAGGGGCTCATCAGGGAGCTGTGCTGGGGTGGCTGGGACTGGATGGTCCAAGGGTCTCATCAAGGAGCTGAGCCGGGGTGGCTGGTACTGCACGGTCAAAGGGTCTCCTCAAGGAGTTGTGTCAGGATGGCTGGAACTGGACGGTCAAAGGGTCTCCTCAAGGAGCTGAGCCGAGGAAGCTGGGACTGGACGGTCAAAGGGTCTCCTCAAGGTGCTGTGTCGGGGTGGCTGGAACTAGACGGTCAAAGGGTCTCCTCAAGGAGCTGAGCCAGTGGGGGGGGGCTGGGACTGGACGGTCAAAGGGTCTCCTCAAGGAGCTGTGCCGGAGTGGCTGGAACTGCACGGTCAAAGGGTGTCCTCAAGGAGCTGTGTCAGGGTGGCTGGAACTGGACAGTTAAAGGGTCTCCTCATGGAGCTGAGCCGAGGAAGCTGGGACTGAACGGTCAAAAGGTCTCCTCAAGGAGCTGTGTTGGGGTGGCTGGGACTGGACGGTCAAAGAGTCTCCTCAAGGAGATGTGCCGGGGTGGCTGGGAGTGGACGGTCACAGGGTCTCCTCAAGGAGCTGTGCCGGGGTGGCTGGAACTGGACGGTCAAAGGGTCTCCTCAAGTAGCTGTGCCGGGGTGGCTGGGACTGGACGGTGAAAGGGTATCATCAAGGAGCTGTGCCAGAGTGGCAGGGATTGGACGGTCCAAGGGGCTCCTCCAGGAGCTGTGTCAGGGTGGCTGGAACTGGACCGTCAAAGGGTCTCCTCAAGGAGCTGTGACGGGGTGGCTGGAGCTGGACGGTCAAAGGGTGTCCTCAAGGAGCAGTGCCGGGGTGGCTGGGACTGGACGGTCAAAGGGTCTACTCAAGGAGCTGTGTCGGGGTGGCTGGAACTGGAAGGTCAAAGGGTGTCATCAAGGAGCTCTGCCGGGATGGCTGGGACTGGAGGGTCAAAGGGTCTCTTCAAGGAGCTGTGCCGGGGTGGCTGGGACTGGACGGTCAAAGGGTCTCATCAAGCAGCTGTGCCAGAGTGGCTGGGACTGGATGTTCAAAGGGTCTCATCAAGGAGCTGTGCCGGGGTGGCTGGAACTGGACCGTCAAAGGGTCTCCTCAAGTAGCTGTGCCGGGGTGGCTGGAACTGGACGGTCAAAGGGTCTCATCAAGGAGCTGTGCTGGGGTGGCTGGGACTGGAGGGTCAAAGGGTCTCCTCAAGGAGCTGTGCCGGGGTGGCTGGGACTGGACGGTCAAAGGGTCTCATCAAGGAGCTGTGCCAGGGTGGCTGGAACTGGACGGTCAAAGGGTCTCATCAAGGAGCTGTGCCGGGGTGGCTGGAACTGGACCGTCAAAGGGTCTCCTCAAGGAGCTGTGCCGGGTGGCTGGAACTGGACCGTCAAAGGGTCTCCTCAAGGAGCTGTGCCGGGGTGGCTGGAACTGGACAGTCAAAGGGTCTCCTCAAGGAGCTGTGTCGGGGTGGCTGGGACTGGACGGTCAAAGGGTCTCATAAAGGAGCTGTGCTGGGGTGGCTGGGACTGGACGGTCAAAGAGTCTCCTCAAGGAGATGTGCCGGGGTGGCTGGGAGTGGACGGTCACAGGGTCTCCTCAAGGAGCTGTGCCGGGGTGGCTGGAACTGGACAGTCAAAGGGTCTCCTCAAGGAGCTGTGTCGGGGTGGCTGGGACTGGACGGTCAAAGGGTCTCCTCAAGGAGCTGTGCCGGGGTGGCTGGGACTGGACGGTCAAAGGGTCTCCTCAAGGAGCTGTGCCGGGGTGGCTGGAACTGGACGGTCAAAGGGTGTCATCAAGGATCTCTGCCGGGATGGCTGGGACTGGAGGGTCAAAGGGTCTCCTCAAGGAGCTGTGCCGGGGTGGCTGGAACTGGACGGTCAAAGGGTCTCCTCAAGGAGCTGTGCCGGGGTGGCTGGAACTGGACCGTCAAAGGGTCTCCTCAAGGAGCTGTGCCGGGGTGGCTGGAACTGGACCGTCAAAGGGTCTCCTCAAGGAGCTGTGCCGGGGTGGCTGGAACTGGACAGTCAAAGGGTCTCCTCAAGGAGCTGTGTCGGGGTGGCTGGGACTGGACGGTCAAAGGGTCTCATAAAGGAGCTGTCCTGGGGTGGCTGGGACTGGACGGTCAAAGAGTCTCCTCAAGGAGATGTGCCGGGGTGGCTGGGAGTGGACGGTCACAGGGTCTCCTCAAGGAGCTGTGCCGGGGTGGCTGGAACTGGACAGTCAAAGGGTCTCCTCAAGGAGCTGTGTCGGGGTGGCTGGGACTGGACGGTCAAAGGGTCTCCTCAAGGAGCTGTGCCGGGGTGGCTGGAACTGGACGGTCAAAGGGTGTCATCAAGGAGCTGTGTCGGGGTGGCTGAAACTGGACCGTCAAAGGGTCTCCTCAAGGAGCTGTGCCGGGGTGGCTGGGACTGGACGGTCAAAGGGTCTCATCAAGGAGCTGTGCCGGGGTGGCTGGAACTGGACCGTCAAAGGGTCTCCTCAAGGACCTGTGCCGGGGTGGCTGGGACTGGACGGTCAAAGGGTCTCCTCAAGGAGCTGTGCCGGGGTGGCTGGGACTGGACGGTCAAAGGGTCTCCTCAAGGAGCTGTGCCGGGGTGGCTGGAACTGGACCGTCAAAGGGTCTCCTCAAGTTGCTGTGCCCGGAGGGCTGGATGTACAATTCATAAGTGAAGGGATTTGGGCCACTGATTTGATGGAGCCGGAGTTATATAGGGATTTACCTCATGGATTCATTTGGATGTTCCCTATCTGTGGTCCAGATGTGGACCTTGTAGTGGGGGCCCGTAGAGCATCGGCCTGCGGGAGGGGAACCGTAGAGCGTCGGCCTGTGAGGGGGGGGGGTGGGATCTCGCAGAGCGTCGGCCTGCGGGTGGGGGGCTCGCAGAGCGTCGGCCTACGGGGGGGGGGGCTCGCAGAGCGTCGGCCTGCGGGAGGGGGGCTCGCAGAGCGTCGGCCTGCGGGGGGGGGCTCGCAGAGCGTCAGCCTGCGGGGGGGGGGGGGGGGGCTCGCAGAGCGTCGGCCCGCGGGTATTAGGATAATTAGTTATAATTAGACGCTGGAGTAATAATGGTGCTGGGGATGAAGAGGGATAATCAGAGGGACACAAGTCAGGTGCGATTGCGGCTTCAGGTCTTGGGTGTTGGACCCCCGAGTCTTGTGTACTTTGACCTTTAGTTTAGCTCTTCTTGAGTAATATATGGCTACTCTGACTCAAGGTTTATAGTCCTCCTTGGTTATCAGCCCAGTTTTTATAGGTTGATTTAGCTAATATACCAGAAGAAGAAGCAGCAGTGCTGGATGAGCATGTACAATGCTGGATAATATCCACATACTCAGACACTTCAGTCCGCATGGTGTAGAGCGAGTGTTGGCGATACAGAGGTAGCTGTAGGTTGAGCTGGAGCCCCGTGCCGGCAGCGGGGAGGCCGCGTCCTGCGCTGGTTCCGGTGGAGGAGATCGGCAGCCGCCGCGTGGGGTACGGTGCAAGGGAGCGGTAACGTCAGGGGAAAAGAGAGCGGAGGTGGGTGCCGGAGTCCGGTCTGGAAAGCGGGCTTCAGATACAAGGACCTGCGCGACATCAGACACCGGTGTGGACGGACGGCAGAGAGGACCAAGATTAGGATCCTACGCGTTTCAGATACCACAGTATCCCTGATGGAGTAATCGACAAATGCTAATTCTGAGCAATTGCATCTAAGTTGTGTCCCTCTGATTATTCCTCTTCATCCCCTGCACCATTATTACTCCAGTGTCTAATTATAACTAATTATCCTAGTCCCCACAGGACCACACTCTGCAAGCCGCCCCCCCTGGAGTACGATGCTCTACCAGCACCCCCTCCCCGCAGGACGACGCCCTACGAGCACACAACACCCCCCCCCCCCACCGCAGGACGACGCCCTACAAGCACACAACCCCCCTCCCCCCACGGTTGTCACTTTTTTTTATTGAACTGAAATAAATTCACTTTTTGATGATATTCTAATTTACTGAGATGCAGCTGTAGGTCAGGAGATCAGACAGCCATTAAGAGGTTTATGGTGCGATCCTCACACAAGAAATACAGCAGTCTGCTCTTACTGTGAGGTAATTCACATTCTGATTGGTGGAAGGGTTTAGGAATTACAGTTCTGTACTATGGAGCTGCATCTTATTGAAGGGACCCGAAGTATTTGTTTCAGAAGCTCATTAATGGGCGGGATGGGCTTTTCCCTCATTATTCCATCATCAATTAAGCAGGTAGACGGTCTAGAACCGATTCTAGGTGTGGTATTTGCATTTGGAAGCTGTTGCTGTGAACCCACAACATGCGGTCAGAGAAGCTCTCGCCGGAGGAGAAACCGACCATCAATAGGCTGAAAAAGGCAGAAATGTTAGAAGAGGCCAAATCAACATTTTGTACATTATACAAAAACAGAGCGCCCGGGTGAGCTGGACGTGGAAAGGGGCTGGATGTCCCCAGAAGACAACAGTGGTGTATGATCACAAACCCCTTCACAGCAATCCTCCAAGGAAAGACCACTCTCCAGGAAGTCGCTGTCTCAGTATCTAAGTCCACCATAAAAAGAAGATGTAATGAGAGCAAATACCGAGGGATCACCACAAGGTGCAAACCATTAATCATCCGGAAAACAGAAAGGCCGAATTAGACTCTACCAAAAATATCTAAAGAAGCCGCCCAGGTCTGGAAAAGCAAAACTGCACTCAACCTGCACCAGAATGATGGAAGAGGAAAGTCTGGAGAAGGCTCGGAGCGGCTCCTGGTCCTCGGCACGTCCTGTGTAACACATGGTGGAGGCGGTGTGATGGTGCGGGCATGCATGGCGTCCAATGGCCCAGGGTCACTAGTGATTACGGATTATGTGACTGAAGACAGAAGCCACCGGATGAATCCTGTGTGTACAGGGTGAGACTGTCTGCTCAGATCCAACCAAATGCAGCAAGAATGATTGGACGACGCTTCACAGGACAGACGGACAATGACTAGTGATGATCGAGTACGTATCATTAACCCTTTCAGCAAGTATTTTGGCGTGCTCAGCGTTTTTCACTGTCGCTGCACATGCAAGTGTCATGGCTGTTAGTCATTCTCTGTATGTGTCACGGCTGTCTAACAGGCGAGGCGACAGTGAAAAACGCTGAGCAAGCCAAAATACTCGGAGTACCCGAGCGTGCTCGCCGGAAAGGGTTAATGATACTCGATCAACATTAACAATGACCCAAAACATCCTGCAAAAGCAAAGAAGTGGAATATTGTGCAATGGCCGCGTCCTCACCAGATCTCAGCTGATCGAGCCGCATTTCACAGGATGAAGAAAAAAGGCAGAAAGAGCCGCAAACAAGCGAGAACTGAAGTCACTGCAGTAAAGGCAGCAAAGCCTCACGCTGGAGACCAGCGATGGTGACGTCCATGGCCTCCAGACTTCAGGCCATCATTGCTGCAAAGCCTCACACCAGAGGAGACCAGCGATGGTGACAGCCATGGCCTCCAGACTTCAGGCCGTCATTGCTGCAAAGCCTCACTCCAGAGGAGACCAGCGATGGTGACAGCCATGGCCTCCAGACTTCAGGCCATCATTGCTGCAAAGCCTCACACTGGAGGAGACCAGCGATGGTGACATCCATGGCCGCCAGACTTCAGGCCATCATTGCTGCAAAGCCTCACACCGGAGGAGACCAGTGATGGTGACAGCCATGACCTCCAGACTTCAGGCCATCATTACTGCAAAGCCTCACACCGGAGGAGACCAGCGATGGTGACGGCCATGACCTCCAGACTTCAGGTCGTCATTGCTGCAAAGCCTCACGCTGGAGACCAGCGATGGTGATGTCCATGGCCTCCAGACTTCAGGCCATCATTGCTGCAAAGCCTCACACTGGAGGAGACCAGCGATGGTGACGGCCATGACCTCCAGACTTCAGGCCATCATTGCAGCAAAGCCTCACACAGGAGACCAGCGATGGTGACAGCCATGACCTCCAGACTTCAGGCCATCATTACTGCAAAGCCTCACACCAGAGGAGACCAGCGATGGTGACGTCCATGGCCTCCAGACTTCAGGCCGTCATTACTGCAAAGCCTCACACTGGAGGAGACCAGCGATGGTGACAGCCATGGTCTCCAGACTTCAGACCATCATTGCTGCAAAGCCTCACGCTGGAGACCAGCGATGGTGATGTCCATGGCCTCCAGACTTCAGGCCATCATTGCTACAAAGCCTCACACCAGAGGAGACCAGCGATGGAGAAGTCCATGGCCTCCAGACTTCAGGCCGTCATTGCTGCAAAGCCTCACACCAGAGGAGACCAGCGATGGTGACAGCCATGGCCTCCAGACTTCAGGCCATCATTGCTGCAAAGCCTCACACCAGAGGAGACCAGCGATGGTGACGGCCATGACCTCCAGACTTCAGGCCATCATTACTGCAAAGCCTCACACCAGAGGAGACCAGCGATGGTGACGTCCATGGCCTCCAGACTTCAGGCCGTCATTACTGCAAAGCCTCACACTGGAGGAGACCAGCGATGGTGACGGCCATGACCTCCAGACTTCAGGCCATCATTGCAGCAAAGCCTCACACAGGAGACCAGCGATGGTGACAGCCATGACCTCCAGACTTCAGGCCATCATTACTGCAAAGCCTCACACCAGAGGAGACCAGCGATGGTGACATCCATGGCCTCCAGACTTCAGACCGTCATTGCTGCAAAGCCTCACACCGGAGGAGACCAGTGATGGTGACATCCATGGCCGCCAGACTTCAGGCCATCATTGCTGCAAAGCCTCACACCGGAGGAGACCAGTGATGGTGACAGCCATGACCTCCAGACTTCAGGCCATCATTACTGCAAAGCCTCACACCGGAGGAGACCAGCGATGGTGACGGCCATGACCTCCAGACTTCAGGTCGTCATTGCTGCAAAGCCTCATGCTGGAGACCAGCGATGGTGATGTCCATGGCCTCCAGACTTCAGGCCATCATTGCTGCAAAGCCTCACACTGGAGGAGACCAGCGATGGTGACGGCCATGACCTCCAGACTTCAGGCCATCATTGCAGCAAAGCCTCACACAGGAGACCAGCGATGGTGACAGCCATGACCTCCAGACTTCAGGCCATCATTACTGCAAAGCCTCACACCAGAGGAGACCAGCGATGGTGACGTCCATGGCCTCCAGACTTCAGGCCGTCATTACTGCAAAGCCTCACACTGGAGGAGACCAGCGATGGTGACAGCCATGGTCTCCAGACTTCAGACCATCATTGCTGCAAAGCCTCACGCTGGAGACCAGCGATGGTGATGTCCATGGCCTCCAGACTTCAGGCCATCATTGCTACAAAGCCTCACACCAGAGGAGACCAGCGATGGAGAAGTCCATGGCCTCCAGACTTCAGGCCGTCATTGCTGCAAAGCCTCACACCAGAGGAGACCAGCGATGGTGACAGCCATGGCCTCCAGACTTCAGGCCATCATTGCTGCAAAGCCTCACACCAGAGGAGACCAGCGATGGTGACGGCCATGACCTCCAGACTTCAGGCCATCATTACTGCAAAGCCTCACACCAGAGGAGACCAGCGATGGTGACGTCCATGGCCTCCAGACTTCAGGCCGTCATTACTGCAAAGCCTCACACTGGAGGAGACCAGCGATGGTGACAGCCATGGTCTCCAGACTTCAGACCATCATTGCTGCAAAGCCTCACGCTGGAGACCAGCGATGGTGATGTCCATGGCCTCCAGACTTCAGGCCATCATTGCTGCAAAGCCTCACACCAGAGGAGACCAGCGATGGTGACGTCCATGGCCTCCAGACTTCAGGCCGTCATTACTGCAAAGCCTCACACTGGAGGAGACCAGCGATGGTGACAGCCATGGTCTCCAGACTTCAGACCATCATTGCTGCAAAGCCTCACGCTGGAGACCAGCGATGGTGATGTCCATGGCCTCCAGACTTCAGGCCATCATTGCTGCAAAGCCTCACACCGGAGGAGACCAGCGATGGTGACGTCCATGGCCTCCAGACTTCAGGCCGTCATTACTGCAAAGCCTCACACTGGAGGACACCAGCGATGGTGACGTCCATGGCCGCCAGACTTCAGACCATCATTGCTGTAAAGATGCACAAAAACCTCTACTGAAATAGAGGTAACTAGAATATGTGTAAACATGAAAAAAACTCTAAAATAAATTTTTTTCTGATTCTTTTTTAAAAAACATCAAAAAAACCCCTGTGATATGCGAATAAGAAGATCCATGATTATATCAAGATCCGTCCAATATCCCTTAGGGACTATTTAACATTGAGTCAAAAAATGGAAGTAGATGACCACACATGGGCCAGTGAAGTCTTCGACATGATAAACATTCATATACAATACAGACTTAAAACTGCCCCATCTCAAAAAGCCTCAACTGATACAGCCTGTCATAGAGGTTGGCACCCTAGTATACGAGTCTGGCGCACCCATTCACCGGCGGCCGTCCCTCACTTTCCCTGCTAGACCCTGATAATGTGCGTTATAAACAGGTGATGATTGAGTGCCGGCTCTAATACATTTTTCATACTATACTAATCAATAGATAAAGAGATTGCAGCATGATGGCCGACGTATGTCATATTCCGGAAATCACCCCAACGCGTTTCCCCTTCCTGTGGGTTCATCAGGAGGTGAAATGTACAGGACCCCAGAACGGCATGAGTAGAGATGCAGCTCGATGGAGGATGTGGCAGGCGGTGCCGGTGTGTGCGCCACGGCGGTGCCGGTGTGTGTCACGGCGGTGCATTAATATTGTGCTCAGTCATGGCCCCGTGAATCTCGTACACCTACACTGTGTTCCAAATTATTATGCAAATAATATTTTCTCAGATTTTCCTACATTCCCTCTATGAATTCCAGTCATTGTAATTTTCCAGTCTAATAACTATTCGAGTACAATTGAAAGGTTTTTGTATAAACTGCCGATGATAACAGGAGATTTATAAAAAAATAAACTCAAAATGCCCTCAAAATGCATGTTCCACATTATTCTGCACAGCAGAGTTTTCAACCTTTTCATTTTAATAAAGAACAAAAAAATGGTCATTTGTGAAATTCTAAGCATTAGCCGGTTATTACACACTGAAATCAAACAGTTTTCACCTCAAAACTTTATTCTAGGTGATGTTACATTTTCACATAGGACCGCTTGTTGGAAAGGAGCTTCTGAACTCTCTCGTCCATTGAATTTGTCAGGTTTTGGATGGTTTCTGCTTCAATTGTTTTGCATGAGGACAGAATACCCTCCCAGAGCTGTTGCTTAGATGTGAACTGCCTCCCGCCATCATAGACACTCCTTTTGATGATGCTCCAGAGGTTCTGAATGGGGTTGAGGTCAGGGGAGCATGGGGGTCACACCATAAGTTTGTCCCCTTTTATGCCCATATCAGCCAGAGATGCAGATGTGTTATGTGCAGCATGAGACGGGGCATTATCATGCATGAAATGATCTCGATGGTCCAGATGGATGGAGTGGAGGATGGCTGGTTGATGGACACCCCATGCAAACACGGCTACAGCGCCAACAAGGAGGAGGTGGAGTAATGTTTTGGGCTGGAATCATGGGGAGAGAGATTGTCGGCCCTTTTAGGATCCCTGAAGGGGTAAAGATGAACTCCATAATGTATGTTGAGTTTCTCAAACAGCACTTCCTTCCATGGTTCAAGAAGAAGAACCGTGTATTTCACAGCAAGATCATTTCATGCCTGATAATGCCCCGTCTCATGCTGCACATAACACATCTGCATCTCTGGCTGATATGGGCATAAAAGGGGACAAACTTATGGTGTGACCCCCATGCTCCCCTGACCTCTACCCCATTCAGAACCTTTGGAGCATCATTAAAAGGAGTGTCTATGATGGCGGGAGGCAGTTCACATCTAAGCAACAGCTCTGGGAGGGTATTCTGTCCTCATGCAAAACAATTGAAGCAGAAACCATCCAAAACCTGACAAATTCAATGGACGAGAGAGTTCAGAAGCTCCTTTCGAACAAGGGGTCCTATGTGAAAATGTAACATCACCTAGAATAAAGTTTTGAGGTGAAAACTGTTTGATTTCAGTGTGTAATAACCTGCTAATGCTTAGAATTTCACAAATGACCATTTTTTTGTTCTTTATTAAAATGAAAAGGTTGAAACCTCTGCTGTGCAGAATAATGTGGAACATGCATTTTGAGGGCAGATTGAGTGTTTTATTTTTTATAAATCTCCTGTTATCAGCAGTTTATACAAAAACCTTTCAATTGTACTCGAATAGTTATTTGACTGGAAAATTACAATGACTGCAATTCATAGAGGGAATGTGGGAAAATCTGAGAAAATATTATTTGCATAATAATTTGGAACACAGTGTACTTCAGATACCGTCCTCCCCACCTTATGTTGTCTCCTGTCTGCAGATTGAGACTGTGCACGCCCAGGTCCCTGGACGCTAGAGGTTGCGTCGTCAGCGAGCGGCACGCGTCGCTATCTATACCGGAAATGACGTTTGCGTTCCACGATGACTCGCAAAGAGGGGTCGGCTAAGCTCACGCCTGCGTCCCACCGTCACTTCCGGGAACGTCTCCATACTTGCGTTCCAGGGTGAGGCGCAGAGGGGGTTGGGTAAGCTCACGCCTGCGTCCCACCGTCACTTCCGGGAACGTCTCCATACTTGCGTTCCAGGGTGAGGCGCAGAGGGGGTTGGGTAAGCTCACGCCTGCGTCCCACCGTCACTTCCGGGAACGTCTCCATACTTGCGTTCCAGGGTGAGGCGCAGAGGGGGTTGGGTAAGCTCACGCCTGCATCCCACCGTCACTTCCGGGAACGTCTCCATACTTGCGTTCCAGGGTGAGGCGCTGTTAAATGGTTAATTATGGAAATTCATTTGGAATGTTAATTAATAATCGATAATCATTTTTCTTAAATTTGAGTTCTATACAAGGATTGTATCAGCCATCGTGTCTAGTTGACATGCGCTATTTGTGTGTGTATTTTTAGTTCACTACCATATGTAGAACAGGTGTCCATACGACTGGCTATAAAAGCCCATGGTACAGAAAGGGGGGCTCTCTTGCTCTTCCCACCGCACAAGACGCAGAAGAAGAATCTTCATGCTGAGAAGCAGATGACATGTAGGCCTGGACACGTGCTGGACAAAGACATGATTTACCAGCCAGGATCCAAGGAAAGATGGGTGAATCTCAACAATTAAGCTAATTATGGACAATTACTTTATAACTAATTATTGTATGTACCTGCTGCAATCTGATTCTTTTTAATGGACAATCCAAGAATAAATAGATACATTTTTTTATAAGAATATCGTGATATTGATACTTTGAGAAGTCCTCAGTAGAAAAAATAATACAGAGAAGAGTATTATTTTACAGGCGCAGAGGGGGTTGGGTAAGCTCACGCCTGCGTCCCACCGTCACTTCCGGGAAAGTCTCCATACTTGCGTTCCAGGGTGAGGCGCAGAGGGGGTTGGGTAAGCTCATGCCTGCGTCCCACCGTCACTTCCGGGAACGTCTCCATACTTGCGTTCCAGGGTGAGGCGCAGAGGGGGTTGGGTAAGCTCATGCCTGCGTCCCACCGTCACTTCCGGGAACGTCTCCATACTTGCGTTCCAGGGTGAGGCGCAGAGGGGGTTGGGTAAGCTCACGCCTGCGTCCCACCGTCACTTCCGGGAACGTCTCCATACTTGCGTTCCAGGGTGAGGCGCAGGAGATAGAACAGATTACTGCACACACGTCACCCTCGGGTGTCTGCCTTCAACATTGCGGCAATGGAATAGACTTCCCTGCCTGTATTCATTCCAGGCTTAATAGTTATGATAAGAAGTAGCTCCTCATGGTCCAATTATAGGAAAATAATGTATATTATTCAAGTATAATTATATATATAGACATAGAGATCAAGCCCACTATGGCCCAGGGAAGTTCTAGCCCCTATGGAGACCATATACGTGAAAGGGAAGGGAGGGTAGGTGTTTTAGATCCACTCAAGGAGACTGAAGTTGATTGAAGTTGATATATGTAGATTTAATGTATAGATAGTCATCTCCCACTGGGGGACCTCCAGCTTGGAGGTATAGAGAAGACATCCTCTCAGCAATAAATCCTCATAACAGGACATGGGTGGAGGTAGACCAAACAAGTATCAGGCCAGGCAATACATGCGGGCATAGAGAGAAACGCGCGGTGGGGGTCTACAGGAAGCATGTGTAGGAAAGCAGCTCATTTAGCCCCTTAGGGGCCACAGATTTTAATCTGAAAATCCATTGTTTCTTTTCTGAGGATTATCTTATTCATGTCACCCCCCCCCTTGTTTTTGGTCTTAGGCGTTCAATCATAGTGAATGATATTTCTTTAAGTCGTCCGCCATGTGTCTCATTCATGTGAGGTGCGATGGGGGTGTCACACTGAATCCTAATGTCTCCTAGATGCTCGCCCACCCGCACTCGTAACTCTCTAGTGGTTTTACCCACATAGTCCTTTGGACAAGTACATGTCACTTTATACACCAACCCCTGACGACCTGCAGCTGCCAAAATCTCTCAAAGAGAAATGCCTGCCGGTAGTGGAGCTGGTGAAGGCGTTACAGACATCCATCCACTCGCACCTACTACAGCTGCCACATCTGTAACACCCACAAGGCTTTCTGTCCAGCCAGGTGCCAGGTTTGGTTGGTTTCTGTACCAGGTGGTCACCAATGGATTTACCCCTTCTATATGTAATACGTGGGACAGGTGGGAATAAGTCCTATACGTTTGGGTCTGCTAACAAGTCCCCCCAATCTTTTCTAAGAATTCCAGACACCCTCTCTGATTATCAAAGGTGCCTCTTATTCTCAGAATGTCCTTTACCTGGGGTTTATCTTTTTTAGAGTTTACAAGAAGTGACCGTCTGTTCCTACCCAAGGCCTCCGAATAGGATCTATCCAGGACTTGGGACGGAGATCCCCTTTCATGAAACCTATTGTATAGATCTGTGGCCTGATCTCTGAAGGTGCCGATATTACTGCAATTTCTCCTCACAGGTAAGAATTGGCTTTTTGGAATGCCGCGCTTTAGAGCCTCGGGATGGTGGCTATCCCACTTCAGAAGGTTGTTTGTTGCGGTTGGTTTGCGATATGTACATGTACTGATCCATCCATCCTTCTCCTTTCCTTATCCTCAAGTCCAGGAAGGCTATATCATCAATCTGGCATTCATAGGTGAAGCTCAGTCCCAGTCCATTGATATTGATGGTACCAATGAACCGTTTGAACTCAACCTCTGTTCCCGACCAGAATACCAAAATATCATCAATGTATCCGGCCCAGAGGCCGATGTGTGGATGCCATGATTGACCCTCCTCTCCAAAAATTATTGTTTCCTCCCACCAGCACAGGAACAGATTGGCCTACGTGGGGGCACAGGGACTCCCCATGGCCGTGCCCCTGAGCTGGTGGAAGTACTGGTCATTAGAGAAAGTAGTTGTGAGTGAGAGTAAAGCGCAGCAAGTCCTCTACCAGTCTATTATGGTCATCGCATTCTACTGACCTCGTTCTTAGGAAGTGTCCCACCGCCTGAATTCCTGCTTCATGAGGGATGGTGCGGTAGAGGGCCTCCACATCAATGGAGGCCAGATAGGGGGTCTCCTCCACAGCAATGGAGGCCAGATAGGGGGTCTCCTCCACAGCAATGGAGGCCAGATAGGGGGTCTCCTCCACAGCAATGGAGGCCAGATAGGGGGTCTCCTCCCCAGCAACACCCTCTAATTGGGTCAAGAGATGTGATGTATCCCGGACATAGGATGGCAGAGATACAACAAATGGGCGCAAAACTTTATCAATATAGAAACCAATATTTTGAGACGGAGAATCAATGGCAGCAACTATGGGGCGGCCTTTTAGCAGGTTAACTCTTTTATGGATCTTAGGAAGAGCGTAAAAAGTGGTATTGTTGGTACTTTGGGCTTCAGGTATAAGAATTCATTATATGAAATTAGACCTTTTTCTTTCGCCTCATCCAGAATATCGATCACTTGAGGTATAGGTTGTGGTGGATTCTTTGGGAGGACTTCATATGTGTCTTTATCCTTCAATATCGTCTGGCACAATGTGAGATATTTGGTGTGATCCGTCAGTAGTAGGTTACCGCCTTATCCGATGCTTTTATTATCAGATGTTTCTTATTCTCCAGTTTTCTCAGAGCTTGTGAGTCCTCAGTGGATAGATTAGAGCGTTGTCTATTGTCTCTTGCAATTTTACATCTTGTTCGATCAGATCCATAAAGATATCAATACTGGTCATCTCATTGTTCGGAGGAATCCTTGTACTCCTGTTTTTTAGGTCCATAAATATTGATATGGGTCTACCTCCACCCATGTCCTGTTATGAGGATCTATTGCTGAGAGGATGTCTTCTCTAGTTCTCTATACCTCCAAGCTGGAGGTCCCCCAGTGGGAGATGACTATCTATACATTAAATCTACATATATCAACTTCAATCAACTTCAATCAACTTTAATCTCCTTGAATGGATCTAAAACACCTACCCTCCCTTCCCTTCCCCGTATATGGTCTCCATAGGGGCTAGAACTTCCCTGGGCCGTAGTGGGCTTGATCTCTATGTCTATATATATATATATATATATATATATATATATATATATATATATATATATATATATATATATATATATATATATATATATATATATATATATATATATATATATATATATAATTATACCTGATAAAGACATTATTTTCCTATATTTGGACCATGAGGAGCTACTTCTTATCATAACTATTAAGCTGTGGCGCGCACACCGGCACCGCCTGCCACATCCTCCATCGAGCTGCATCTCTACTCATGCCGTTCTGGGGTCCTGTACATTTCACCTCCTGATGAACCCACAGGAAGGGGAAACGCGTTGGGGTGATTTCCGGAATATGACATACGTCGGCCATCATGCTGCAATCTCTTTATCTATTGATTAGTATAGTATGAGAATTGTATTAGAGCCGGCAGTCACTCATTACCTGTTTATAACGCACATTATCAGGGTCTAGCAGGGAAAGTGAGGGACGGCCGCCGGTGAATGGGTGCGCCAGACTCGTATACTAGGGTGCCAACCTCTATGACAGGCTGTATCAGTTGAGGCTTTTTAAGATGGGGCAGTTTTAAGTCTGTATTGTATATTAATACTTATGTTTAAGACTTCACTGACCCATGTGTGGTCATCTACTTCCATTTTTGACTCAATGTTAAATAGTCCCTAAGGGATATTGGACGGATCTTGATATAATCATGGATCTTCTTACTCGCATATCACAGCGTTTTTTGGTGTTTTTTAAAAAAGAATCAGAATAAAATTATTATTTTAGAGGTTTTTTCATGTTTACACGTCATTGCTGTAAAGCCTCACACCAGGAGACCAGCGATGGTGACAGCCATGACCTCCAGACTTCAGGCCGTCATTGCTGTAAAGCCTCACACCGGAGGAGACCAGCGATGGTGACGTCCATGGCCTCCAGACTTCAGGCCGTCATTGCTGCAAAGCCTCACACCAGAGGAGACCAGTGATGGTGACGTCCATGGCCGCCAGACTTCAGGCCATCATTACTGCAAAGCCTCACACCGGAGGAGACCAGCGATGGTGACGGCCATGACCTCCAGACTTCAGGTCGTCATTGCTGCAAAGCCTCACACTGGAGACCAGCGATGGTGATGTCCATGGCCTCCAGACTTCAGGCCGTCATTGCTGCAAAGCCTCACACTGGAGGAGACCAGTGATGGTGACAACCATGGCCTCCAGACTTCAGACCATCATTGCTGCAAAGTCTCACACAGGAGACCAGCGATGGTGACATCCATGGCCTCCAGACCGTCATTGCTGCAAAGCCTCACACCGGAGGAGACCAGTGATGGTGACAGCCATGGCCTCCAGACTTCAGGCCGTCATTGCTGCAAAGCCTCACACCGGCGGAAACCAGCGATGGTGAAGGCCATGACCTCCAGATTTCAGGTAATCATTGCTGCAGAGCCTCACACCAGAGGAGACCAGCGATGGTGACGTCCATGGCCTCCAGACTTCAGGCAGTCATTGCTTCAGAGCCTCACACCAGAGAAGACCAGCGATTGTGACGGCCATGGCCTCCAGACTTCAGGCCGTCATTGCTGCAAAGCCTCACACTGGAGACCAGCGATGGTGATGTCCATGGCCTCCAGACTTCAGGCCGTCATTGCTGCAAAGCCTCACACTGGAGACCAGCGATGGTGATGTCCATGGCCTCCAGACTTCAGGCCGTCATTGCTGCAAAGCCTCACACCGGAGGAGACCAGTGATGGTGACAGCCATGGCCTCCAGACTTCAGGCCGTCATTGCTGCAAAGCCTCACACCGGCGGAAACCAGCGATGGTGACGGCCATGACCTCCAGACTTCAGGCCATCATTGCTGCAGAGCCTCACACCGAAGGAGACCAGCGATGGTGACGGCCATGGCCTCCAGACTTCAGACCATCATTGCAGCAAAGCCTCACACCTGAGGAGACCAGCGATGGTGACGTCCATGGCCTCCAGACTTCAGGCCGTCATTGCTGCAAAGCCTCACACCAGAGGAGACCAGCGATGGTGACAGCCATGACCTCCAGACTTCAGGCCATCATTGCTGCAAAGCCTCACACCGGAGGAGACCAGTGATGGTGGCAGCCATGGCCTCCAGACTTCAGGCCGTCATTGCTGCAAAGGCTCACACCAGAGGAGACCAGCGATGGTGACGGCCATGACCTCCAGACTTCAGGCCATCATTACTGCAAAGTCTCACACCGGAGGAGACCAGCGATGGTGGCAGCCATGGCCTCCAGACTTCAGGCCGTCATTGCTGTAAAGCCTCACACCAGAGGAGACCAGCGATGGTGACGTCCATGGCCTCCAGACTTCAGGCCGTCATTACTGCAAAGCCTCACACTGGAGGAGACCAGCGATGGTGACGGCCATGACCTCCAGACTTCAGGCCATCATTACTGCAAAGCCTCACACCGGAGGAGACCAGCGATGGTGGCAGCCATGGCCTCCAGACTTCAGGCAGTCATTGCTGTAAAGCCTCACACCAGAGGAGACCAGCGATGGTGACGGCCATGACCTCCAGACTTCAGGCCGTCATTGCTGCAAAGCCTCACACCGGAGACCAGCGATGGTGGCAGCCATGGCCTCCAGACTTCAGGCCGTCATTGCTGTAAAGCCTCACACCAGAGGAGACCAGCGATGGTGACGTCCATGGCCTCCAGACTTCAGGCCGTCATTACTGCAAAGCCTCACACTGGAGGAGACCAGCGATGGTGACGGCCATGACCTCCAGACTTCAGGCCGTCATTGCTGTAAAGCCTCACACCGGAGGAGACCAGCGATGGTGACGTCCATGGCCTCCAGACTTCAGGCCGTCATTGCTGTAAAGCCTCACACCAGAGACCAGCGATGGTGACAGCCATGACCTCCAGACTTCAGGCCGTCATTGCTGTAAAGCCTCACACCGGAGGAGACCAGCGATGGTGACGTCCATGGCCTCCAGACTTCAGGCCGTCATTGCTGTAAAGCCTCACACCGGAGGAGACCAGCGATGGTGACGTCCATGGCCTCCAGACTTCAGGCCGTCATTGCTGCAAAGCCTCACACCAGAGGAGACCAGTGATGGTGACGTCCATGGCCGCCAGACTTCAGGCCATCATTACTGCAAAGCCTCACACCGGAGGAGACCAGCGATGGTGACGGCCATGACCTCCAGACTTCAGGTCGTCATTGCTGCAAAGCCTCACACTGGAGACCAGCGATGGTGATGTCCATGGCCTCCAGACTTCAGGCCGTCATTGCTGCAAAGCCTCACACTGGAGGAGACCAGTGATGGTGACAACCATGGCCTCCAGACTTCAGGCCATCATTGCTGCAAAGTCTCACACAGGAGACCAGCGATGGTGACATCCATGGCCTCCAGACCGTCATTGCTGCAAAGCCTCACACCGGAGGAGACCAGTGATGGTGACAGCCATGGCCTCCAGACTTCAGGCCGTCATTGCTGCAAAGCCTCACACCGGCGGAAACCAGCGATGGTGACGGCCATGACCTCCAGACTTCAGGCCGTCATTGCTGCAAAGCCTCACACTGGAGACCAGCGATGGTGATGTCCATGGCCTCCAGACTTCAGGCCGTCATTGCTGCAAAGCCTCACACTGGAGACCAGCGATGGTGATGTCCATGGCCTCCAGACTTCAGGCCGTCATTGCTGCAAAGCCTCACACCGGAGGAGACCAGTGATGGTGACAGCCATGGCCTCCAGACTTCAGGCCGTCATTGCTGCAAAGCCTCACACCGGCGGAAACCAGCGATGGTGACGGCCATGACCTCCAGACTTCAGGCCATCATTGCTTCAGAGCCTCACACCAGAGAAGACCAGCGATGGTGACGGCCATGGCCTCCAGACTTCAGACCGTCATTGCTGCAGAGCCTCACACCGAAGGAGACCAGCGATGGTGACGGCCATGGCCTCCAGACTTCAGACCATCATTGCAGCAAAGCCTCACACCTGAGGAGACCAGCGATGGTGACGTCCATGGCCTCCAGACTTCAGGCCGTCATTGCTGCAAAGCCTCACACCAGAGGAGACCAGCGATGGTGACGGCCATGACCTCCAGACTTCAGGCCATCATTGCTGCAAAGCCTCACACCGGAGGAGACCAGTGATGGTGGCAGCCATGGCCTCCAGACTTCAGGCCGTCATTGCTGCAAAGGCTCACACCAGAGGAGACCAGCGATGGTGACGGCCATGACCTCCAGACTTCAGGCCGTCATTGCTGCAAAGCCTCACACTGGTGGAGACCAGCGATGGTGACGGCCATGACCTCCAGACTTCAGGCCGTCATTGCTGCAAAGCCTCACACCGGAGACCAGCGATGGTGGCAGCCATGGCCTCCAGACTTCAGGCCGTCATTGCTGTAAAGCCTCACACCAGAGGAGACCAGCGATGGTGACGTCCATGGCCTCCAGACTTCAGGCCGTCATTACTGCAAAGCCTCACACTGGAGGAGACCAGCGATGGTGACGGCCATGACCTCCAGACTTCAGGCCGTCATTGCTGTAAAGCCTCACACCGGAGACCAGCGATGGTGGCAGCCATGGCCTCCAGACTTCAGGCCGTCATTGCTGTAAAGCCTCACACCAGAGGAGACCAGCGATGGTGACGTCCATGGCCTCCAGACTTCAGGCCGTCATTACTGCAAAGCCTCACACTGGAGGAGACCAGCGATGGTGACGGCCATGACCTCCAGACTTCAGGCCGTCATTGCTGTAAAGCCTCACACCGGAGACCAGCGATGGTGACGTCCATGACCTCCAGACTTCAGGCCGTCATTGCTGCAAAGCCTCACACCGGAGGAGACCAGCGATGGTGACAGTCATGACCTCCAGACTTCAGGCCGTCATTACTGCAAAGCCTCACACTGGAGGAGACCAGCGATGGTGACGGCCATGACCTCCAGACTTCAGGCCGTCATTGCTGTAAAGCCTCACACCGGTGGAGACCAGCGATGGTGATGTCCATGGCCTCCAGACTTCAGGCCGTCATTGCTGCAAAGCCTCACACTGGAGACCAGCGATGGTGATGTCCATGGCCTCCAGACTTCAGGCCGTCATTGCTGCAAAGCCTCACACCGGAGGAGACCAGTGATGGTGATGTCCATGGCCTCCAGACTTCAGGCCGTCATTGCTGCAAAGCCTCACACCGGAGGAGACCAGTGATGGTGACAGCCATGGCCTCCAGACTTCAGGCCGTCATTGCTGCAAAGCCTCACACCGGCGGAAACCAGCGATGGTGACGGCCATGACCTCCAGACTTCAGGCCATCATTGCTGCAGAGCCTCACACCGAAGGAGACCAGCGATGGTGACGGCCATGGCCTCCAGACCATCATTGCAGCAAAGCCTCACACCTGAGGAGACCAGCGATGGTGACGTCCATGGCCTCCAGACTTCAGGCCGTCATTGCTGCAAAGCCTCACACCAGAGGAGACCAGCGATGGTGACAGCCATGACCTCCAGACTTCAGGCCATCATTGCTGCAAAGCCTCACACCGGAGGAGACCAGTGATGGTGGCAGCCATGGCCTCCAGACTTCAGGCCGTCATTGCTGCAAAGGCTCACACCAGAGGAGACCAGCGATGGTGACGGCCATGACCTCCAGACTTCAGGCCATCATTACTGCAAAGTCTCACACCGGAGGAGACCAGCGATGGTGGCAGCCATGGCCTCCAGACTTCAGGCCGTCATTGCTGTAAAGCCTCACACCAGAGGAGACCAGCGATGGTGACGGCCATGACCTCCAGACTTCAGGCCGTCATTGCTGTAAAGCCTCACACCAGAGGAGACCAGCGATGGTGACGTCCATGGCCTCCAGACTTCAGGCCGTCATTACTGCAAAGCCTCACACCGGAGGAGACCAGCGATGGTGACGGCCATGACCTCCAGACTTCAGGCCGTCATTGCTGTAAAGCCTCACACCAGAGGAGACCAGCGATGGTGACGGCCATGACCTCCAGACTTCAGGCCGTCATTGCTGCAAAGCCTCACACCGGAGGAGACCAGCGATGGTGGCAGCCATGGCCTCCAGACTTCAGGCCGTCATTGCTGTAAAGCCTCACACCAGAGGAGACCAGCGATGGTGACGGCCATGACCTCCAGACTTCAGGCCGTCATTGCTGCAAAGCCTCACACCGGAGACCAGCGATGGTGGCAGCCATGGCCTCCAGACTTCAGGCCGTCATTGCTGTAAAGCCTCACACCAGAGGAGACCAGCGATGGTGACGTCCATGGCCTCCAGACTTCAGGCCGTCATTACTGCAAAGCCTCACACTGGAGGAGACCAGCGATGGTGACGGCCATGACCTCCAGACTTCAGGCCGTCATTGCTGTAAAGCCTCACACCGGAGGAGACCAGCGATGGTGACGTCCATGGCCTCCAGACTTCAGGCCGTCATTGCTGTAAAGCCTCACACCAGAGACCAGCGATTGTGACAGCCATGACCTCCAGACTTCAGGCCGTCATTGCTGTAAAGCCTCACACCGGAGGAGACCAGCGATGGTGACGTCCATGGCCTCCAGACTTCAGGCCGTCATTGCTGTAAAGCCTCACACCGGAGGAGACCAGCGATGGTGACGTCCATGGCCTCCAGACTTCAGGCCGTCATTGCTGCAAAGCCTCACACCAGAGGAGACCAGTGATGGTGACGTCCATGGCCGCCAGACTTCAGGCCATCATTACTGCAAAGCCTCACACCGGAGGAGACCAGCGATGGTGACGGCCATGACCTCCAGACTTCAGGTCGTCATTGCTGCAAAGCCTCACACTGGAGACCAGCGATGGTGATGTCCATGGCCTCCAGACTTCAGGCCGTCATTGCTGCAAAGCCTCACACTGGAGGAGACCAGTGATGGTGACAACCATGGCCTCCAGACTTCAGGCCATCATTGCTGCAAAGTCTCACACAGGAGACCAGCGATGGTGACATCCATGGCCTCCAGACCGTCATTGCTGCAAAGCCTCACACCGGAGGAGACCAGTGATGGTGACAGCCATGGCCTCCAGACTTCAGGCCGTCATTGCTGCAAAGCCTCACACCGGCGGAAACCAGCGATGGTGAAGGCCATGACCTCCAGATTTCAGGTAATCATTGCTGCAGAGCCTCACACCAGAGGAGACCAGCGATGGTGACGTCCATGGCCTCCAGACTTCAGGCAGTCATTGCTTCAGAGCCTCACACCAGAGAAGACCAGCGATTGTGACGGCCATGGCCTCCAGACTTCAGGCCGTCATTGCTGCAAAGCCTCACACTGGAGACCAGCGATGGTGATGTCCATGGCCTCCAGACTTCAGGCCGTCATTGCTGCAAAGCCTCACACTGGAGACCAGCGATGGTGATGTCCATGGCCTCCAGACTTCAGGCCGTCATTGCTGCAAAGCCTCACACCGGCGGAAACCAGCGATGGTGACGGCCATGACCTCCAGACTTCAGGCCATCATTGCTTCAGAGCCTCACACCAGAGAAGACCAGCGATGGTGACGGCCATGGCCTCCAGACTTCAGACCGTCATTGCTGCAGAGCCTCACACCGAAGGAGACCAGCGATGGTGACGGCCATGGCCTCCAGACTTCAGACCATCATTGCAGCAAAGCCTCACACCTGAGGAGACCAGCGATGGTGACGTCCATGGCCTCCAGACTTCAGGCCGTCATTGCTGCAAAGCCTCACACCAGAGGAGACCAGCGATGGTGACGGCCATGACCTCCAGACTTCAGGCCATCATTGCTGCAAAGCCTCACACCGGAGGAGACCAGTGATGGTGGCAGCCATGGCCTCCAGACTTCAGGCCGTCATTGCTGCAAAGGCTCACACCAGAGGAGACCAGCGATGGTGACGGCCATGACCTCCAGACTTCAGGCCATCATTACTGCAAAGTCTCACACCGGAGGAGACCAGCGATGGTGGCAGCCATGGCCTCCAGACTTCAGGCCGTCATTGCTGTAAAGCCTCACACCAGAGGAGACCAGCGATGGTGACGGCCATGACCTCCAGACTTCAGGCCGTCATTGCTGTAAAGCCTCACACCAGAGGAGACCAGCGATGGTGACGTCCATGGCCTCCAGACTTCAGGCCGTCATTACTGCAAAGCCTCACACTGGAGGAGACCAGCGATGGTGACGGCCATGACCTCCAGACTTCAGGCCATCATTACTGCAAAGCCTCACACCGGAGGAGACCAGCGATGGTGGCAGCCATGGCCTCCAGACTTCAGGCCGTCATTGCTGTAAAGCCTCACACCAGAGGAGACCAGCGATGGTGACGGCCATGACCTCCAGACTTCAGGCCGTCATTGCTGCAAAGCCTCACACCGGAGACCAGCGATGGTGGCAGCCATGGCCTCCAGACTTCAGGCCGTCATTGCTGTAAAGCCTCACACCAGAGGAGACCAGCGATGGTGACGTCCATGGCCTCCAGACTTCAGGCCGTCATTACTGCAAAGCCTCACACTGGAGGAGACCAGCGATGGTGACGGCCATGACCTCCAGACTTCAGGCCGTCATTGCTGTAAAGCCTCACACCGGAGACCAGCGATGGTGGCAGCCATGGCCTCCAGACTTCAGGCCGTCATTGCTGTAAAGCCTCACACCAGAGGAGACCAGCGATGGTGACGTCCATGGCCTCCAGACTTCAGGCCGTCATTACTGCAAAGCCTCACACTGGAGGAGACCAGCGATGGTGACGGCCATGACCTCCAGACTTCAGGCCGTCATTGCTGTAAAGCCTCACACCGGAGACCAGCGATGGTGACGTCCATGACCTCCAGACTTCAGGCCGTCATTGCTGCAAAGCCTCACACCGGAGGAGACCAGCGATGGTGACAGTCATGACCTCCAGACTTCAGGCCGTCATTACTGCAAAGCCTCACACTGGAGGAGACCAGCGATGGTGACAGTCATGACCTCCAGACTTCAGGCCGTCATTACTGCAAAGCCTCACACCGGAGGAGACCAGCGATGGTGACAGTCATGACCTCCAGACTTCAGGCCATCATTGCTGCAAAGGATTCTCTACAAAGGGTTAAACATGAACATTTTATTTATGTGAAAGTGAGTTTGTCCAATTATATCGGAGCCCGAAATGAGGATTTGTAGGAAAATGGCTGCAATTCCTGAACGTTTCACAGGAGATTTCTGTACAACCCCTTTAATTAACCCTAAAAGTCTCCACTTCAACTGCAAAATAGCATCCTGCAGAGCTGAAATCACGAGGATTCCTCACTGGACAAAGATTTCTGGTGATAATTGTATATACCGCCATTCTGGGTATCGGTGCGCCCCTGGTATATATCTGTATACGACAGCCAAGATACAGGTATACTGGGTTTACAATCGTGTGGAGCGGCCACCATAGTAGCACTCAGGTGATTATCCAGTCTCCATGTTACTTGTACCCGAGGTTTCTTCTTCAGATGGTGGTCCGCCCGCCCTCCAGTCATTAGCCCCCCCCCCCCCCAACATGTACGGGGGGAGGGTCTCACTTGTGTGGTCCCCCATATATTGGAGGGGTTTCTATGGGTCCCAGGAACGTTTGCGATTCTCTCCAGGAGTGGACCCCTGCTGATCTTGATCCCATGCCCTACCCCATTCTGGACACTTTTGGTTGTGGATCTTCGAGTGGTCCGCAGGTACTTGTATGGCTACATTGTCTGAGGACCGGGGTTGTGGTGTTCAGAGTGGGGGGGTCCAGCATTACTGCAATAATATAAACCCATATGGAAGTGTCGGAGGAGGGGACACTGCAGGACCTCTGTTTTTTGGAGTCCATTATCATGGCTGACAGCAATATGAATGCTCCACTCACTGAGCACAAGTAGCGGCTCCCGGCCCTCCTCCGGTCTCTGTCCCACCATTGCTGCTCTAGCTGAGGAGTCGAGGCCGAGTCCTGACCTCAGCTTACTGATGGTGGCAGCCGGTCACGGGCGGCCAGGCGGGCCGGTCACAGGCGGCCGCTCTGCAGCAGAGCGTGTTTCTTCACAAACTCCTCCACGGCCGCTCCCTCCAATGCTTTCATGGCTCTCCAGTGCAGGGCGCCGCTGTTCTCCGCTTTTCCTTCCTCGTGGCTCAGCTCTTCTTTGATGTAAGACAGCCAGAGATCTGGAGACGAAAAACAATCTCAGCTTCACCCGGACAGAAAACAAAAACGCCCAGGGGGACGCAAGCCGCTCCTGTTACTCGGGGGCCGGCGGGAGGGACAGGAAATGTGGCATATATAGGGTAACGCTGAGAACACTGACCTGGACGTGAGGCCCCGAACTCCCGCAGCGCCCGCTCGTAGTACTCTCTCAGATTTACCATCCTGCTTCTCTCCTGTGTGACATTGAAAGACTAAGTGCTCCAGAGCTGAACTCTCTGACCGCCATCATCCACAACGAGGCCTCCGGCCACACTCACCTGATCTTTCTCTATGTCAATCATCTTCTGGAAGAAATCCTCCGAAAAGGGGCGACTCTCATGTAAGCTGGATGAGAAGAGGGGTGGAAATTAGGAAAGAAACCACATGGTGCTGATGGGGAGAGGGTAGAGCAGCCATCGGGCCAGGCATGGCACACTACTCACCTGCTGAACACCTTCCTCGCCCGCTTGTAGCCCTGCGTCCTGTAGGCCCAGTCCAAGTACTTCACCTTCATGGTCCGGGTAGCGGTCGGATTGAGGACAAGTTTCTATGGAGGGTAACAGGTCATGAGTGGCGGCGCTGCCTGGTGGTAGTTGGCGGAGTGGCAGGTTGGGCACTTACCTGGTACAGGGACACTGTAGATTCCTCATTTCTTTCCTTCTCACTCCAGTCCACCATCAATGTCCACAACGGCAGAGAGTCCTATAGAGAAGAAGCCATCAGTGGGCCGGCAGCCATCACCTCACCACCGACGCTGCATCACTCATCCTACCTGCACCTTCACCATGGTCAGTGCCCGCTCAAATATCTGCTCAAGGTTCTCCGCTTTCAGTGTCATCAACGTCTCCAGTCTCTTCTTCCACATGTCCACAGACCCCGAAAACCGGTCAGTGGCTGCCGCCAGGATCTGAGCTGCCATATTCCCCTGGCCCAACTCCAAGAGAAGAGTGATCTGGAAGGACATCATGGGTTACCCATCTGACACCGGAGCGGAGCCCGTCCCCTCCCAACTGCGCATCTGCTCACCCAGTCATGGTATCTGGCTTGTGGTAAGAGCTCGGCCTCATGAGCCTTCTGGAGGGCCACCAGCAGCCGGTCCCGTCTCTACAAGACAGACATGACACATGAGCACAACGGCCGCCGCTGCAAGAACATTCCTGTGTCCACCAAGCACATGAAAGGTCTCACTACTGGACCCCGCCGCCGCCTCCGGCCACAGGTTGCGGCTAGCACTGCAGCTCAGGCTGAGCCATCATTTCTCAGAGCAACGCAACTGCGGGGCCATGCGGAAAAACCTCGCACCCCAGCATGGAGCGCAGCTCCTACAGAAACAGTCTGGTGAGAAGCAGCATCCGCGCCAGTCACAGCGATCATCAGAAAGGTCCCCTGTCCGCAATCTCCTGCCAGGCAGATGGCACCTGACCGCACCCTCGGGTCCATCCTCCCTCCCCGGGAGTCAGCGCCTGCGAATCCATTCTCCTACACCCATTCCTTCCCCAGGGAGTTGGCACGTGTCTGCCCACCGCCATGTGTCCATCCTGGGCAGTCAGCAGCTGCCTGCCCCCACATGTCCATCCTCCCAAGAAGTTGACGCCTGCTCGCCCCCACGTGTATATCCTTCCTACTGGTGAATAAACGCCTGCTCACCCTCACGAGTCCATCCTTCCTCCTGATAAGTTGGCGGCTGCCTGCCTGCCTGCCCTCTCATTCCCATCCTTCCTCCTGGTAAAGTCAGTGACTGCAAGCTTGCCCACCCCTGTGTGTCCACTCTTCCTCCTAGGGAGTTGGCGGCTGCCTGCCCCCACATGTCCATCCTCCCTCCTGGTGAGTCAGCACCGACTTGCACCCACATATCCATCCTTCTTCCAGCCGAGTCGGAGGCCGCCTGCCAACACCCACGTGCCCATCCTTCTTCCTGGTGAGTCAGTGACTGCCTGCTTGCCCACCCCTATGTGTCCATTCTTCCTCCCAGGGAGTTGGCGGCTGCCTGCCCCCACATGTCCATCCTCCCTCCTGGTGAGTCAGCGCCGACTTGCACCCACATGTCCATCCTTCCTTCCAGGGAGTTGGCGGCTGCCTGCCCCCACATGTCCATCCTCCCTCCTGATAAGTTGGCGGCTGCCTGCCTGCCCTCTCATTCCCATCCTTCCTCCTGGTAAAGCCAGTGACTGCAAGCTTGCCCACCCCTGTGTGTCCACTCTTCCTCCTAGGGAGTTGGCGGCTGCCTGCCCCCACATGTCCATCCTCCCTCCTGGTGAGTCAGCGCCGACTTGCACCCACATGTCCATCCTCCCTCCTGGTGAGTCAGCGCCTGCCTGAAGCCACAGTTCTGAGGTAGGCTGAGTGACCTGCAAGTGCACTGACTTGCGGATATTTCAGTACCTGCTGCTTTAGCTCCTTGCTGTTAGTCTGCCTCTTGTACCTCTCCAGACAGAAGGAAAGGTACAGCTCCCACATGGACTCTGAGAATGAGAGAAGTTTCAGCTCAGCAGTGTTACACATGGCCACAGAAAGGGCAGGTTACACAATCATCACCTGTCTGCATAGAGCCCAGCGCCGACTCGTACACACGGCTACACCGCTCCTCTCGTCTCGCCAGCTCCTGCGCCTTCACCTGTTTGGATGTGGGCTCTGCTGATGGTGGAAGTTTGGTGGACAACTCCTGACGAGCCAAGAAGTCCCAGGTCAGAGGACTCTCCGCATATAGGGTCTGCAAGCTGGACACAGCACATGGTCAATCCCTGACCCCCAAGCTGAAGGACACTCCATTCCCAAGTGCACAGGCACCAAGCAATGCATGATGGCAGGGACAAACCCGCAACCACCCTCCTGAATCCACCACCCAACAACCCGCCCGCCTCTACTGCTTCACCACTCCATCAGACAGCGGGAACTTACTCAGCCAAAATCTCCTCCTGCAGCTCCGCGGTGAAGGGAAACTTCCGAGCAACGGAGAGAAGAGAGAGATGAAACTCCACCCCTGAAACAGGAGACGACACTGGTCACAAAGTCCCTGCGGAGCTCCGCCACCGCCGCAGACGCCAGCGAAGAGCTCCGCCACCGCCGCAGACGCCAGCGAAGAGCTCCGCCACCGCCGCAGACGCCAGCGAAGAGCTCCGCCACCGCCGCAGACGCCAGCGAAGAGCTCACCTTTAATCTTCTGCTTGGCGGATTTATAGATGGCGCGGACAAGTCCTCCATCAAGTATCTCGTCCGAGTACGAGACATCCCCCTGTGAAGAGACATGCGGCCATTATTCAGGTCTACTAGTGTGCAGTACGTGCCGCGGTCAGACACAAGGGTATCCGGACAGAGGTATCGGCCCCACAGTGTCAGCCGGACTGTACCCCACCCGCTAATCAGGGGGACAAGCAACCAGAAGAGCAGAGGGAGGAGGCGAAGCTCACCACATCCAGGGCCGCCAGGTCCGCCTTCTCTCTCCTCTGCTTCTCAGCGTTCATCAGCTCCATCCGGAAATACTGGGGGAAAAGCCAGAGTCAGCGCAGTCACAATATATGCGGGGGGCACGGCGCGGGGGGCACAGCGCGAGAAAACCCCCACAGGATGGAGAAGGTATGTAGAGAAGTAAATCCTAACTATTACTTAGTATTATTACAGATATAAACAATCGTGTAGAAAAAAACGTTTAGTAAAACTCCTATACAGCGGCCTTGTCATCACCGTATTCAGCCTGCACAGTGGCGCCCCCACTCTGCGACGCCGCTCACTGCTGTCCCTATAGAGCCCTAAATGAAGGGAGATATCAGGACCAGCGGTCGGTGTATGACAGGTTATAGCTGTAGGAGTATTAGTCCTCGGGCAGAGTCCTACAGAGCGGAGAGGACTCTGCCCGAGGACTCATACTCCTACAGCGAGGAGCGGAGAGGACTCTGCCCGAGGACTCATACTCCTACAGCGAGGAGCGGAGAGGACTCTGCCCGAGGACTCATACTCCTACAGCGAGGAGCGGAGAGGACTCTGCCCGAGGACTCATACTCCTACAGCGAGGAGCGGAGAGGACTCTGCCCGAGGACTCCTACTCCTACAGCGAGGAGCGGAGAGGACTCTGCCCGAGGACTCCTACTCCTACAGCGAGGAGCGGAGAGGACTCTGCCCGAGGACTCCTACTCCTACAGCGAGGAGCGGAGAGGACTCTGCCCGAGGACTCCTACTCCTACAGCGAGGAGTGGAGAGGACTCTGCCCGAGGACTCCTACTCCTACAGCGAGGAGCGGAGAGGACTCTGCCCGAGGACTCCTACAGCGAGGAGCGGAGAGGACTCTGCCCGAGGACTCCTACTCCTACAGCGAGGAGCGGAGAGGACTCTGCCCGAGGACTAATACTCCTACAGCGAGGAGCGGAGAGGACTCTGCCCGAGGACTAATACTCCTACAGCTATAACCTGTCATACACCGACCGCTGGTCCTGATATCTCCCTTCATTTAGGGCTCTATAGGGACAGCAGTGAGCGGCGTCGCAGAGTGGGGTCGCCACTGTGCAGGAATAGGGTGCAGGCTGAATACGGTGATGACAAGGCCGCTGTATAGGAGTTTTACTAAACGTTTTTTTCTACACGATTGTTTATATCTGTAATAATACTAA